>NW_018164992.1:1878322-1989244 GCF_001263595.1 Phalaenopsis equestris | reverse complement strand
ACCACATTACAAAAGTGCCCTTTTACTTTAGTTCATTAATTGGGGGTCAAAATAACAATATTATTCTTAATCTGTATTTACAGGCTTCCTTCAGATCGATCTCCCATGTGCAAAAAAAAATTTGAGTTGGAGCAGAAACGCCCACTTTCCATCATATCCCCGCCCCTATAAATTTCTTTATTATTATTGTTATATATATTCTTTTTTTATAATACAATTTAATTTATATAATTTTATTATGTTTTATTTTTTCATTATTATTTAGTATTAATTGCACTCTGTTAAATATTGCTCTAATTTCTTTTAAAATTAAAAATGTTATGTTGATAAGCTGCTGAAATTTTTTCTTAAATTGATAACATAGCCAATACACACACACACACACACACACACACAAAGTTCCAACATTCAACATGAATCTCAAGATATGACACAAATCTCGAGATAATTTTTTAAATAATAAATATTCAAACTTTGATAAAAGGTCATTCAGAGCCCCGATTTCAATAAAGTTATAGTCAAACTGACTGACTCGATGATACCAAAATTGATCTAATCCAAGTCAAATCAAGCTCATATCAAGTCATTAAACCATTTTTGGAAGCTTTCCGAGTATATTTGGGAGACCAAATGAATGTTGAATCAGCTAAGCTTATAGTTGAATCGAGCATCTCAACAAGAAGAATCCAACGAGCCTAAAATCCCTCAATTCCGACATCGTTAAGACACTTAAATGTCCATCAAACGCAGTTTGTTCAAAAGAATATCTATAGGCTGTCTGATCAAAGTGGTTCAGATTTCAGCATTAATTGCATTTGAAACTCTATAAATGAAGTCTTACCCCTCTCAAGAGTGGGGAAAAAAGAGTTTGACGCTTGAGAAATAACTTGAAGCTTTTGAGAATGAACTGAAGTCTAACATCACAACTACCATCGTCGACAACAGCTGATTGTCGCCTACCATCGTCGATTATCTCTTGTCGATCACCACCAATCACTATTGGTCGCCTCTCGTTCCTTGAAACAAGTTCATCCACACGTCTACATTATAATTTGAAAGACTTTGCAACCCTTTCATGCCCATGGGACAATGAGTCTTCGTAATTATCAACTTATAGTGGATTTTTACAATTGTACTAGCTCCGTGGTTTTTCTCACTTTCAAGTGTTTTTCATGTAAAAAATTAAGGTGTCTTATTTTTTATTCTCTTCTTTTATTTGAGTGTGTATTGAATTCTCGTTTAACGCTAAGAAGATAATCCATTAATCTACTACAGTGAATTTTGTAGGATGCATCGGTTTAACGCCGTCTATAGGAAACAAAGCACCATTCGACACTGTCTTCAACTCTAAGACACCGATTCCCTACTTCATTTTTTAATGATGTACATCATCTAACTGGTGAAAGAACCTCCTTTGCCTTGAAGAACATCTTTCAAGCATTCTTCTATACGAGGGGCAACCTTCAGTGAAATCTCGAAAGCTCGTTCATGTCAACGTTCTGGGCACAATTGTTGTAGGGTGGTCTTCACGCATCCTATTCAGAAACAAAGTCTTTTACAAAATCTTCCAAGCTGGGGGACAACCTCCACTGCAATCTCGAAAGGTTAGTGGGGTTGTCTTCTCGCATCCTATTTAGACACAAAGTCTTTTACAACTTCCTCCAAATTGGGGGGAACCTTCACTGCAGTCTCGAAAGATCGTTCACGTCAACATCATGGGAACGATTGCAGTAAGGTTCCTATTTAGAGACAATGTCTGTCACAACTTTTCCCAGGCTGGGGGGCAACATTCACAATTGTCTAGAAAGGACGTTCACATTAACGTCCTGGGCACGATTGTGGTAGTGTTATTATCTCATATTTTATTCAGACAACAAGTCTTTGAACTTCTCCTAGGCTGGGGGCAATCTTCATCACAAAGAACGCTTCCTCAATGCCCCATCATTGTACTGGTGTTCCTCTTCAACCAGATCAAGAAATTGATCTCTTCAAAGCATGATACATGGGCTGCTTTACACGTTTGTGTAGAAAACACCCAAAAGATTAAAAAGCAACAACTCACATTTTGTCAACTATTACCCTTGAGTATGACTACAACCATATTTTCAAGAAAATATACGGCTCATTACAACCTATGCCTCAATCTCGAGAAACACAAAGCATCTGATACCTCATTTGGGGCTTAATCGATACCAAGAGACTCAATTCGATTTCTTCCATTAATATTGCGTCAAATTATTTTATGTTCCTTCATAACATGAGCAAAGCATATGTTACTCCTTTCATTTATTTATGGCTTGTTTGGGTATTATTTTTCATGTTTTGTTTTTGTTTTTGTTTTATCTTAAAATGTGCTGTTACTGCATTTATTTACATGTTTTATGGGCATTTACATACACCTAATTTCTATTTATTTACATATCTAACATCTAAACTTTATTTTTTTACATTTAAATCACCAAAATTTTTCATATTACATAAAAAATACATTTATTTTAACTATTAAAAAGTGAAATACAACTTTTCATGCATTCGTAAGACGGTATATATGTAAAAATTGAAATTTAGGTGTTAGATTTTTAAATGCCCAAGAATAGAGTGGCATGTATTCCTTTTATTTTTTATTTTCTAAAATAAATTAGCTTGTTTATATAAACACTCAAAATATTTAAAAGTTACTTTCAGTGTTTTTAAAAGAGAAAATTGTCAAAATAATATCCGACTATTTACAGAAGGTCATCTCAGTCTCAAAGTCTATACAAGTGCTAAAATAGTCCAATTATTTAAAATTAAACTTTAATTTCCCTCGATGGGGACAATTTCACTCATAATTTTAAAAGTTTTGAATCATTTTAAAATTTCTATAAACTCCAGTGCTAAAATAATTTCATAGTCGGAGACTAAAATCAAAAGTAATCCTAAATGGCCCCTTAACTTTCGATAATTTGCATGTCTCCTGATTTTAATGAATTATGCAGCTCATCCAAAGCTTTCAGAGCCCATCTCTCAGGCAAGCTTCAGTGCTGAACACATCCATGGAGTCCTGTTCTTCTTCATCAACTGCTTCTTTTCCAAGAGATGGAAACTGAGTTTCTTAGCAATCCTTCAATTAAACAGCATTTCGGTGACACTGATTCAGAATCCACTACTTCATAAAATAAGTTTTTGGAACTTTTTTTTCAGTTGGAAAATTGAGGTCATATCTCCAAGAGCTGAATTTAGAAAGCTTTCAATTCTCATCCAAGCGGATCACAGCAAAGACAGATAGAAGTTTCAGAGTCTGCATTATGCTCAAAATTAAACAATTAGCATTCATGCTAGTAAGATAAAGTAGATGCATATGTAATCTAATCATCAATGCAAAAATCACAAATTAGAAAAAGGAAAATTTGCATACATACGTCTCAATTCTTATGTATTTATTATTTATAATTCCCCGAAATGAAAAACATTGAAATTAACAACAATACTAAAAACATAAAATTTAAATCAATATTAGAAATATTCGATTTATTATGTAACGCAAAATAAAGTAATTATTATCTTCATAATAAATGAACATTTATATCCTCTCTATAAAGGCCTTATTTTTCTGCAAGGATCAAAGAATTCTTAGGAGGGAGCAATGGCGCCCGGCAATCTCAAGCTCTTCCTAGTTTCTCTTATTTTTCTCTACTTTACTCAAGGTTGCTCTCTTTTTCCTTTTATTTTTATTTAATATTTGAAAATTTTTCATGCAGACCACTCAATTTTTATGTATTTACAAATGTAGCAGTTTAACTTTTTTTTTTTTTACCGCTTTAATTGTTCTGTGCATGAAAAATATCTTTTTCATTTTTTTAAGTTATAATTGCGTTCTTGTTTTATGCGATATAAAAAATTTGAGTGGTAGAAATGTAAGAAAATAAATTTTGGACGTTGATGCAGAAATACATGGTCTATGTGTAAATACCCTTTATTTCTTTTCCAAGTTTCGTAACAATTTAATTTTTTTTTATATTTTCTTACAATCTTTAAATTTATCACCACATATTACTATTAGAGCTAAATTTTAATATAGAGATTATTTTGACACTTCTATAAACTCTGAGACTAAAATGGCTCCATATTAGCAGTCGAGGACTATGTTGGCACTTTACTCATAATAAAACTTTCATTAAAGAATCGAATAATTACATAAGAGTTTAAAATAAAAAAATTAGATAATTAAGTAATAATGATATATAATTATATGTTGAATCCTGATTGATCCGTGATTCAGATCTACGGGATAGAGCCGAAGACAGAAGAGAGAGAAAGAGAGAGAGATGCATAGTAATGAACATTAATTTGAATTGTTGATTATTTTCTCATAAAATGATTCTCCTATTTTTATGTGAAGTTAAATATTTGCTCTTACTTTAATCGAAGCGTTGCAAGATATTTTAGATATTTTACATGTACATGCTTCAACTTGGCTACCCTCTAACTTGGTAGGCTGGTACCAACGGGCCTTGGTTTGACAAGTCCTGCTCGTTTGACTGTGTTGAATCAAGGTTGTTGGTGAGCTTTTAATGGTCTTTGTGTCGGCATGGCTCGATTCGATCGGCTTGCTTTTGTGGGTCATCTATCCTAGTATAGCTTTTGACTATTGATCCTTGGATAAGGAGCTCATGCCGACAGAACGACAATGTGCTATCAAACGTAGACTGAATCACTGTAATTTGACATGTACTCATTTCCTGAAAAGGGATCCTTTAGGATGTTCATGGATTATGGCTGTCAATTCTTGGCTCTTGATGAGGAATCTCAGGGGCACCCCTAAGATGGCCTTAGTTCATGCGGCCTATAGTTGGTCGATCGATAGCCGCGGGTCTACGGGATTGCATCTGATCAAGTAAGTGGGTAATGAAAGATTCCTGTACTATGTAAATATTAATGTTTAGATGTTAAATATGTAAATATAGAAGAAACTTATATGTCCTTTTTTTTATATTATCTGCACTTTTTTTTTTACAATTTCACATATATTTTTCTTAAATATATAAGCCTAAGTATTTTTATTTAATTATTTTTGGATAATTTTAATGATGAAATTAGGTTAGGGTCAGTGCACGTTATCAAGCATAGTTGTTGAGCAGAAACGTACAGAAAGAACTGTGAAGGAAAAAACAGAGTATAAAGTGGCAATAAAAAACAATTGCATTTGCTCCCAATACGATCTGCATTTAAATTGCAATGGTTTTAAAACAGTGGAATCAATAGAGCAGTGGAATCAATAGAGCCTCTAAATAGAGCCTCTAATTTTCAGAAAAATTGATGAATTCAATTGTGTTGTGGAAGATTATTCTCCTTTGCACTTCATGTATGATTCTATATGCTTGGGATCAAATATGCTTGGGATCAAATGTCTGATCTCAACCCTGTTTATTCTACAATTGCTTGCTCTTAGAATTGTAATAGTTTCCATGTGGCTGCAATGAAAACAAAGTGAAATTTACATACTTACCTTACAATTCTTATGTATTTACATGTAATATCTTCTTATGTTTGATACACTCATAATAACTTGGTGTCATAAATTTTTGTATGAAAATGTGTATTTCAATTTTAATGAGATAGTGATGGTGGTATTTTTTATGTTACATTAAATCTTTTTAATTACATTTAATTAAAGGATAAAGAATTAAAAAACTCATTGACTATGCTTGATGATTATACATTTCTTTCGAAATATTTCTCAATATAATAATAATTATAGATATTTAGAAAGTTGAAGATAATTAGATTAAAAACTAATCAATCATGTTCTTTTGTGTAATAATTGTTTTAAAAAAATAATCTGAATTGTCATGATGTCAGATATTCTAAATTTTAACAAGCTCATGCAAGCTAACAATTTGAATATTCAATGAAAATTTACATATGAAGTTGCATTTTAATTTCACATATTTATCAAAACTCTAAATTCTAACAAGTGAGCTCTCATATATTTTGTATTTTGACTTTGTGTGGAGTTGCATTTTGCTTACAAATCGGATTGGAATAATAAGAAATAGCAGCACCCATGTAAGAAAAAAAAACCAAGATATGAATTGGGGTGATGAAACTCGAGATTGGAACATGGCTCAAAGAAGACCTCTTGAGAGGAACTTGAGGCATTGGAGCTGTTCGATAAAGTTTATGTCTTGGACTATAATGATGATAATGGCACACACGTCATGTTGATGTTTGAAAGACAAATGTCAGTGAAGGAATCATGCTCTATACCCTTGAGAAATATTTTCCTTAAAGACATCCATTTATGTAACTCCATAACAAATTAAATCACAGAACACAGAAAATTTAGAGTGATAATTAAGAGCGACAAATAGAATGTTAACGGTTAGGGTTCTGAATGAGTTGAACCACGTTCGAGCCACTCCCGGCTTAAGTTAGTGTTTCATTAAATTTATCTAGTTGAAACTCAAGCTTAAGTATTTTTCTATCTCATTTAAGAGAGAGAAAATAATACTAATTGAAGTTAGTGTATAATAAAATGACAAATACAACGAACGATGAAGAGGTAAATGATAAAAAAATATTTGATATAAAACATAAAATATGATTTTTTTAATTTTTTTAAAATTTATGGGTAAAATATTGAAACGAACTGACTCAAAAGCTAATGCGTTGAGACAAAGCTAGCTTGAGCCTAACTTGCTAGCTCATGAGCTACAAATTGAGTCGAGTCAGAACTGATCCACTAGCTGGTTTTCAGTTATACCTTTAGTTTTAAAAAAAATTAATAACTAAGTGATGAAATAGTAGACAAATGATTGCCATTTGTATAATAAATAGAAATTTGAATTAAAAGAAGAAGTGATATTTGGTTTTAATCGGCTATTTTAATGACCAAATTTGTATTTTTGTGGCAAGTAATTAAATATGGCGTTATAAAAAGAAATTAAATATAGCGCTATAATTATGGTATCACTAATTAAAATATTGCATTTATATTTCAATTATTTTAAAAAAAATGAGAAAAAATCTTACCATTTTTACTTAACTCCAATATCTCCAGTGAATTTGCAAATAAGCACTAAAAAATTTCTTTTGTGCAAATATATTAATCTCATTACTCGTCAACAAAATAATATTGCTTAAATGAATAAAAATACATTAATGTATATAAGATCATATAAGGTTTTCTTTTCACATAATATGCCTGCAAATCATATTTAGGGATATGATAATCATAAAGAACGCATGCATTGCTTTATAATGTATTAAAATATGCATGCATGCTTTCATGGCAGTAAATCATAAAGAACCATTTTCTAGTGGCACAAGCGTTGAAGGTACAGCGCCAACATTTTTTTCATTCATTGCGAGTTGCAAGTTTATACTGTCGGACACTTATAGTATATTAAATTAGATCAACATCTATTAACAACAATAGTCGAGCGGTGATGCCCCTTGACCAACATATTCTATTTACTTGTTGGTAAGATGAATGGAAGTAAATATTAACATGTTGTCATGTTAATTATCATCCTTTGAAATTCCAAAAAATTATTTTTCTCAGGTGACATGACTATCACTTTAAAAGATATTCAAACACTCCATGGTACTGGGACTGAAAGAAATGCCCTTGTAGGGCTGAATGTTATTGATCTAGATTTGCGCTAGCCAACTTGGCCAACATGTTGCGATGATTTTTTGGGGGACCACCCCAAATATGATGTTCTCTATCATCATCCTGTAGATAAACAGTAACATCACACTTTTTTATGTGACACTCCAAAGCACAAACAACCATACCGCTTCGCTGGCCCTTTCTAGCAATTTTATAGGGCGTTGTACAATGATTTACCTCCTCCATAATTTTTAATGCACGCAGGGCCTATATATTGCTTATATCAGGATCTTTTCTTCTTCCAAACACGTCTGGATCGCATGTATGTTTAGAATACTTAACACTAAGGAAAAATTTAGAGGAGTTTGGAAGATATTCTTTGGGCGGTGTAGTGCTTGCATAGCTATATAGAGAATTGAATTTGTTAACTAAGCCTACTCATCAGAATACTGTTGGGTGTTTGCACTTCCTACAAACATGGTGTTGGAAGCACTTATATGTTGGTAGGCACACCCTTCGTCGTCCGACCCTCGTGATTTATTAGGTCAATCCCTTTGGTTCAGGTACCAAATTAACTGTTTTTATGCATAAACATGCAAAATTTTAAGTCAGATTCATCTCATTTACTTAAATAACATGTTGATGAAATGAAGAGTGACTGCGTACATGATCGTTTGTAAATGTAAGTTTGTACAGAGATGAACTTGACGGACTAAGATAGAGACAGGTTTAACACTAAACCCTTCTATTCCTTCCCACATTCCTCTCATTTTTTTTTATCTTTAATATAATTAAATTGAATAATTCATATGCAGCTTAATTAGTTGCCAAATTTAGATTTATATGTTTCTCTGTTACATAACATATGTTTTCGGAACAGTGATATTTGGACTGCCCGCATTCCAATATGTTGCTGGAAGCTTATCGACTGACACCTTCTAGATTGTATTTTGTTGCAGTTTTCAAGCATTCAACATATATCTATTCAACCTATAGAATGAAGTTTTAAAATAGCCGATAGGCGAGTTAAGGCTGAAGTTAACTGGACACGCTATCACCGGAGGTATATTGAGGCGTGGAATAATCTTCGGGCATATGTAGTACAATTAAACTCATCACAAGAAGACGAAGAACAAGAACTGGCCTATTATTTGTAATGGTACCGATATCGGATATCACTCTACCTAGTGCAACCTACTACTGAACCACCTGGAACATATTTCTCCCAATCACAAGGGAGACAAAATAATGGCATGCATTTACTATATTTAATTGTTGTTGCTGATTAATTTTATCGTATCATCCAATAATAAATGCAGTTATTCAATTGTACATTTGGATTACTTTATTTGTAAGAAAGATATTGTCAAACAGTTTGGAGGAGAGCACAGTGGAAGTGCTAGCTCAACGAAACAAGGATACAATGAGATATTTGAGCTATCATGTTGAGTGGAAGGATCCATCCATAATGATTATAACACATTTCATCAGCCAGAGACATGATTTCTAGGCGGGGCCATCTCACATGACAAATGTCACACCATCGGGCCCCTACAGATCAACTTCTGATGTTCCACAGTCGCAAGAAGATCAGTAGTAGATGCTCCAAGAAGATCTTCAGCTTTTCGAACACATAGATCTCCCTTGAGTGAGTCGCACGAACAATATCCACAATCATATGCTTCTCTTCCGCAATCAACATTTGTGGGCCCCTCCAGCTATGCTAGACCATTCGACTTTGCAAGACCCTATATGCATGACTTCGCGGCTACATAGAACCAAGTGGCTAAGCAGGACCCTCATGCTATGGAGGACCATCGATTTATGTAGGTTCATCATATGACTTAGAATGAACAACATTTACTGGAGAGGTTATGGATTTAAATTTAAAGAGCATTCTCATTGTTGCGCCTACATTTAATGTAGAGCTATTTTTCAGCAAACCTCTAATTTATATACCGCCAGTACCCGTGGGGCCCAACAAGCTACAAACTGCCCAACTAAAGAATGATGTTGAAGCAGAATTTGAAGACCATCAGACCATTACAACCGTATTTTCGATATACACCGGGTTCATGGGTCATTCTATATCGGCAGAGAAGATAATTGTTTTTTGAAAATATTGTTTTGTGATAATTCTTAGTGTGAAATAATTTTTTTTAATTTGTTTAATAGTCCATTCTCTCATTTTGTTCATGTATTTCTTTTTAATTAATTTGAAACACTCTAAAGAAGAGTTAATATACTATAAACTTATTATTTATATGTAATGATAATATTATATATAATATTTTTTAATATTAATTTTAAATATCGCTTGCAGTAGTAAGGTTTTTTGTTCCATAATAATAATAATTATTATTATTATTATTATTATTATTATATAAATATATCTAGTTTCTTATATAAAAAAAATTACACAATAAACGCTCTCCAAACTAAATTTTTTTTTTTTAAATGGAGCTCCACATTCCCCCCCATCTCAAGAGCTCCTTTTCAAAATTTCCCCAAAAAGTGCATATTCATATACAATCTTTCTATATAAGAGGTTTATCATGTTATTTAATTATTTATAATAGAAGACAAAAAAAGCAACTAAAATTTATTATAAAAAGAACCTTCAAAGTAATTAGCATTCACGCGCTTAAACTACGTATAGTCGTGCGTAACCCATCCAAAATAATAAAAAAAAAAACATTAAAAAAATTACATAAAGACCGCATGAAACATTGATATTTACAAATTAATCAATTATGTGATTTTTTGGACTACCATACTTATCTATTTACAGGTGCCACCATCAAACTATTGAGAATTTGATTCAAATAAAAAGTATGGGTTAGGATTTTACGATGAATTTTGATATTTGAGCGAGTATTTAAAAAAAATGGATGAAAGGGAGTGATTAATTTATAAATACTAAGTTTTGGGTGGTCTGTATGTAATTTTCCCAAAAAGAAAGGGTGCTTCTCAGTGTAATATAATTTCGAGTATCTTACAAAATAGATATAACATGATAATTTAGAATAATTGTCAAATTATTTGTATTGAATATCCTCTTTTTTTTTTTTTTTTTGAAATGATGTTATCTATGTTTTGAAATCAAGCTTTCACATGTTAGTTAATTGATTTGGTTAAAACTATATTACTTGCAAGAATTTGAGATTGAGGGCCCGTTTGGGACAACTTATTTGGTGTGGTGGCGTTTTGAAAACGCACCTGACCTGTTTGGATAAACTGCGTTTTGGCAGCTTATGCGTTTTCAAAATGCAGAAAATAACGTTTTCACACGGCACCTATCTAGGCACGGTCGCAGCCTATTGGCAACAGTCTGGTTTTTCTAAAAAATAAAAATTTGTAATAACCACCACACCTAACTTATTAGTATATTATTTTTAATCAACTTATCAGCAAATTATTCAATAAGCTACAACTGCCCCAAACAGACCCTGAATTCTGCATATGTAAAATTTATGTCTCATTTAATGACATTGAATTTTCTCATAATAATAAAAATATTCATAATTTTTTACATATTCACCCAAATAATTGACATATCTAACAAATAAAGGAGTCAAACTTTCAAGCATAAAAATATCTAAATTTTTATTCCTTGTTCATAAATGAATTAGAGTGATGAATACGGAGATCAGAGCATGGCTCGCGGAAGACCTCTTGAGAGAAACTCAGACATTGGAGTAGTTCGTTACAGTTGAAGTCTTCCACAAGAAGGACGATTGGAAGCTCATGTTGATGTTTGAAGGGCGTCAGGATAATATATGTCACGAGGGTGAAAGTTGAAGTGATCATCACTGTCAATTTCAAGGTTGGCATATTTCATCTCTACTTCACATACCAAAATGTCTTCCACGAAGCCTCCACGTTCTTTCAACAATTATGAGTTAATAATAGCCAATGATGTTTGGGCAAAAAAGTTTATTGTTAATTAAAAAAAAATTAAAAGCTTCTCTAAATCTCATAAGGGCCGGTTCATATGAAAAGATTAGAAGCTAATTTGCCAAAGATAAGAAAATTAACTAAGTCAACTCAAATCTTCATTATAAACAAAAAAAAAAAAAAAAAATCATGAGGTAGAAATAGCTTGGATGATAGAATTACGATTATATTGGTGCAAAACTTGGAAGAAAATTTAGTTAATTTGCTAACTAGAGTGAATGTGCATGTGCACAATGAAAGAGTCAATCTCAATAATGATTTCAGACACATAAGAAGTTAATACTAGTGGTGTGATAGAGTTGAGTTGAGTTCAAGACACGTTCAACATTAACTTGAGCATGATTTATTAATCTAATTTAAGCTCAAGCTTAAGCTTAATTATAAGAGTTATACCCAACTCTTTTATTATTAAAGAGAGAAAATATTATTAATTCAGATTAGTGTTACAATAAAATGATAAATATAATGAGTAATTAGAAAATAAATGGTACGAAATCACTTGATATAAAATGTAAAATATAATTTTTAAATATTTTAATTAATTTATTTGAGAAAAATCATATGTTTAGACGTATTTGGATTGTATTTCAATTAGTATTTTCGTCTTAAAATGAGTAGAATCACGCACTTGCTTGGGCTTGACTTGTTAGCTCATGAGCCACTTATCGAGACGAGTCCGAGCTAGCTCAATAGTCTATTTGGCTCAATTACACCGCTATTTCATGCCAACAACCATCCTCCTCTCTCTCTCTCTCTCTCTCAGTATATATATATATTCAAGAATAATTAAGAAATTTTATTGATATTTATTATAAATAGGAAAAAAAATTATAAAAAATGTGATATTTAGTTTTGGATCATTGATTATTTTGACCAAATTTGTATTTTTTGTTGCGAGTAAAGCAATAAGTTGATCAGTTATAAAACAAATATCACAAACATTGCATTATAAAAAGGGTGTCCAAAATAAAATATTGCATTCAGATTTGAATTATTTTAAATAAAAGTGATAAAAAACTATTACCATTTTTTAGTTAACTCCAATATCTCCAGTGATTTTGTAAGTAAGCACGACTTCAAATTCTCTTTTGTGCAAATATATTAATCTCACTACTCATTAAAAAATATATATAGTGCTTAAAGGAATGAAAATACATTAATTTATATAAGGTCGTAGCTTTTTAAGGTTTTTTTTTCTTCACATAATATGCATGCCAATCATATTTAAAGATATAATAATCATAAAGAATGCATGCTTTCATGGCATATGCATGCATGCATGATCAGAACCTTGAATAACATCCATAAACTTTAAATAAAATAAATAAATAAATAAAAGTCTATTGATATTTAATATACATTTTTGCACGTTTATGTTGGACCGGAAAGGCTGTCAAAACGGCTCGTTGTTCGCGAACAGCTCGTGTTCGACTCGTTAAGAAGCTCGTGTTCGGCTCGTTAATTTCGTTCGATAAGTTAACGAGCCGAACACGAACTAAGATGTGTTCGTTCGTGTTCGGCTTGTTTTGGCTCGACATACTACTCATCAAGTTTATATATATAAAGTAGTATTTTAAAAAAATCAAATTGACTACAAGGCTACAAAGATTTATAACCAATTAAAATATTGATTAAGAAAATAGAATAAAAATTATTAAATTAGATTCAAATGATGTTATAAATGTAGTCATAATCATTAACATCTTATGACTACGTGATTAGGATTGTCAAAACGACTCTTTGTTTGTGAATGGCTCGTGTTCGGCTCGCTAAGCCAACGAGTCGAACACGAACATAATTTTTGAGCTCGAAGTATAAACGAGCCGAACACGAGATGAGCATGGCTCGCTCGTGTTCGGCTCGTTTACACCCCTACTGATCACACGGCGTATTGATTAAATTATCATCGGATTTACCATTATAAATTTCATTTTAAATTTTAAATTACATTAAAAATTCAGCATTAAATTTCAAGTTACCATTGCATTTACCATTGAAAATTCCAACAAAATTCCCAATAAAAACTCTTTACCATAAATTCTAACAAAAATTTATGTTATTTTCATTGCAGCGAATTTTAAACCACTGCAATAGTTAGTGTTAGGGCTGTCAAAAAAGCTCGTTGTTCGCGAACAATTCGTGTTGGGTTCGTCAATGAGTTCGTGTTCGATTCGTTCGATAAGTAAACGAGACAAACACGAACAAATTTTTTTCGTTCGGTTAGTTAAACGAACCAAACACGAACAGTGATGCGTTCGTTCGTGTTCGAATCGTTATTGTTTGAAATATAAAATAATATAAAATAATTATATAGTTCTTGTTCGACTCGTTCGTTAAGAAACGAACACGAGCTTATTTCAAACAAACTAAATTTTAAACGAACCGAACACGAACACATGCTTTGTTCGTTCGTGTTCGATTCGTTTACACCCCTAGTTAGTGTTACAAATACTTTTAGCAGCTATTTTAAAACCGCTAAGGAAGGTTTTTAGAACTTTGGCAATAAGAGGGATCACGCGATCGATTGGATGTAATGACGGATCGGCAAGAGAGGAAAAGGCATATATATTTATACAATATTACTTCTATTTTATTTAAGTTAATATTATTAGTTAATCGATTAATTATGAATAAATAATTAAAATATTTATATATTTAGTATGATTAAATAAATATATTTATTTAATTATTTAATAGACAAATAATAATAATAAATTGCATATTAATTAATTATTTATTTAATTAAATTAGAATTAAATCCCTATCAACATAATTAATAACTACTTAATTACTTATTTATAGATTTTTAAACTATTAATTAATAATTATCTAAGTTGATATAATTTGTATTAATATTTATTATTAATAATTAATTATTTAGTAAATAATTAATTATTAAGTAACAAAATTAGACATTAAATAGATATTTAATTTAATTATCAATTTTTATCATAAGTGAATAAGTTTATTCATTGATTATATGTAAAACACTTGCAATTTAATATCGATTGTATGTAAAATATCTCTTATCAGGATGACTGGAACACAACAAAATATATATTCCAAAAAAACATTAAAGGCAATTTTTAAGATATAAATTTATTAACAATTAATGATTAATTCATTAATTTCAAATTAACCATAACTAAATAAATTTATATATTGTTATTTATTGATCAAGTAATTAATTTATATATAAATATATTTTTATGTTCTTAATTATTTGATAAAAAAAATCTTAATTATTAAAACTATTTAATTTTTTATTAATGTAAATTTATTTTTTAAGAAATAATTTGTTTAAAAAAAATTATTTGATATTCAGTTTTAAAAAACTTTACTGAAAATGGATATAATGGTTATTTTTACAGAAACAGTTGCTCCACAACTGTTCTGACACAACTACAACAAATAGACAGTTAGTTTTCCCATAGCAGCTTTCTTGAGCTGCAGTTGAAAAACTGAGAAGCTGCAGCTGCCCCAAACAGACCATTAAATATTGGTAGAAGTTGTCAAACAATTTTGTAGGATTTAATTAGATTTACTGAGGGTCAAATAATTTATGAGATTTAACCCACAAAGATTTGCTAAATCTAAATTTATAGGATTTATTAAAAAAATCCCCTCAAGTTAAAACCCATACGAATGTCAGGCAACCTCTAGACTTAATTAGAACAAAATAAAAAAAAAAATGAATTACACTTTTCTTATTAAAGATTAAATGAAAAAAAAAATTTCAGCAAGGCAACAACATTGACTCCATGGACAGTAAGTAGCGAATTTATATGTTCGAAAAGTGTCACACCCGTTGATTTTCTTAAACAGGCAAACCATTGGTTTAAGTGTCGCTAATGGGTTAGTTGTTTTAACTAACGGAAGAACTGTCGGAAAAGTGTCGAGCCCCCCGTTTTCATATTTTAACCTTATGCCTTCGATTTGATGTTGGTTAGGTGTCGGTAAATAAGACAATCGGCTAGCTATCGTTTTTTGCCTATGTATATGTTGGATGTAATTGCAAGAATCAGCCAAAAAAAAATATATATATATATATATATATATTATCTCTTTCATATTTATATTACCACATATGTTATCACAACATTTAACATATCATTACAAGCATTTAACGAACTAGAATAACAGTAGAACAGTAAATTATCTAATCAAATAACGAAATAAATAAAATACATTTAATCTAAAATATTTTCATCACAGTTCATAAAAATATATATATATGTGTATAAATGTAGAACATAATCATAAAAAAAACCCCATAATCATCTTCATCGTCCTCCACCGCTTCCTCCTTCTCCAATATTGTCGCTGTCTTGTCACACTCCCTCATCCGCTGTCGGAAGGAATCTAACTCGTCCTTTAACTTGGCTTCCATGCTGGCCTCCAACTTCGACCCCATCTAAGTGAAGTGGGCCTCCATCACAAACAACACTGTTTTACCAAGACATACAACACAGTTTTGTGAAAAACAAAAAATTGTGCTGCAGTGGCGCTCTACCACCATACCATTGCCCCAAATGCATCCTAACTAATAAAAAACATAAACACATAAGATAAAAATAAATCTAGCTACCACCATATTTCATCAAAATTTATATGTTTTTTATTAGATGGTGATTAAAATTTGTAATCTAAATATTTCATCTCTTGGATCAATCATTATTGTTTGACCTCCATCACTTATAAGAAAAATTGTATTTTTTTTCTCAAAATTTGAAAATTTATAATAAAGTCCATTATCTATAGACTTTTAGATGTGAGCACCTATTGATTCTTTCAAATTATATGACAATAACATATTTAATGCATCCTTACAAGATAACACCATGTAACATATCTTATTTCTCTTCTTGCATTATCTTCACATTGAATTCTAGATTTTTGGGAATAGTTGCTTCCTCAATATGATTGACTCAATATTACCTCCTTTAATGGTGTGTTTTCCTTCTTCAATCTTTTTAATTGTAATATATATTAGCATAACTCAAATCAACCATAAAGCATAATTTTTTCTTTGATAAATACAATTATGTAAATAAAATAAAATAGATTCTCTCTCAAATATTTTCTCTTATAATGACACATAGACATTGTATTATAATAGCATAGAAGAAATGTTTGTCCCCAAATAAAACATCATGCGTGCATTCATTCATTTATGCTCTGTTATTGGAACAAAACTACTGATGTAAGACTAAGGCCTTAATGAATTTATCACAAATATAAAAATTATTTTAATTATTTTGTGGTCCATTCTACTCAAGTTTTATAGGCTTACATAACTCATCACATATCTTTTCAATCATTCTAATTAGATCTTTCTTCATTGTGGTGTGTGTATTAGTAAGCATATATCTAGTTTTGATAAGATAATGACATAATGTTTAGGGTTTGTTTTGGTCAAGTTTGAAGATGTTTGTATGGTATATTAATTTCTAGTTACATTTAGCACAAAAGATAAAGATCTAAAACTTGGTATTTCAAGGTACATTAAAAAAGTACATTATAAAATGATAGTTGCATTTCACTTATTTTAAATGCAAAAAATTATTATCATTTTGAGAAATTTTAAAGTCATTCATAAAGTTTATTAATTTTTTATTGCATTTAATAAGAATTTTAAAAGTAAAATATAATCAAATTCATCATTAATTTAGAAGTTTTAAAACATCATTATAATTTCAAACATTACAAACAACTCTATAAAAAATAATAATTTTTACTTTACACTATAAATAAATAAAAATTAAATCATTTATTTTTTTTTAATTTAATATCAACCTTCCTTTCACCTATTTTCATTTAAATAAACTACACCTAAGCCCTACCACAAACATACATTAACTAGCAAAGCTCCCATTATTTAGACAAGTTAAATCACTGCACCAACTATCACCACCATGAGCTCCTTCAAATCTCCACCAACAATTTATTTATTTTTTTCATTATTTACATATATACCACCCAATTCTTATGTATTTACATATCTAACACCTATATTTTCTCTTTTTACATTCATACCATCTAAATCTTTCATATCACCTAAAAAACATTTCTATTTTAACTTCTAAAAATGAAATGCAACTTTTCATGATATATAAGTTGACATGTATATACATACATGTATGTATCATATATACATACAAATATTACAACACATCCAATCATGTCATCATCAGCCTTAATCTTCAACCACTTCATAGCCTGCGCAGCGCCATTGCTGACGCTCACAATAGACAACACATCGAACAATATATTAGATTTCAATTCGGTGAAGGCATTGACCATTCCGATATTCTTCTCCACCCTGTAAGAGAGCTCCTTCTTCCCCGACACGACGTCCACGTACACTGTGGAGTTATCATTGATTTCTTCCCTTATCAGCATTCTTGACAACTCTGTAACCACTCTCTTCTCCAGCCATCTTCTAATGGGTCTGGCACCTAATGTCTGAATGCAGGCGTTACAACAACAAGAGTAGATGAGCATTTATAGATCAATCAATCAAATCTACGATATAAAAGGAGCAATACGACTTGATATTTACTTACATGTCACCCAATTCCTGTGTTTTTACATATGTTGTACCTAAATTTTACATTCATGTATATGATGGTAGTTAAGTGAAAATTGACATGTAAGTAAGAATTGAGTGGTAATTTTGTTATTCACGTTTGATTTCAAGCTATGTACGATGTCACTCAATACAAACTACTAAATAATACAACTAAATTTAAAAATAAATATACAAAAGTTATAGTAATATTTTATACTACTAAATAATATTTCCTATAGAACCTAAAATTATATAATTAGAAGTTAAGTAATAATAATAATAATAATAATAATAATAAAGAATCAAATAATAACAAATTATGCAAAAATAAATTTAGCACATGATTTAATATAACAAAAAGTATAATTATAATTGTGCATGGTGCAACAAATCTACCTCTGTCACTTGTATGAAACATTGTATTTGCTTCCTAATTTCTTAAATATATCATCAATTTTAGTTTCTATGAGCTTTTAGATATGAGCACCTATAGATTCTAATACATTATATGATAATAACATATTTAGTGTATCCATACAAGATAACACCATAAAACATATCATATTTCGCTTGTAGGTTTGTGCTCACCTTAGTCTCCTAGATATTTGGAAGTAGTCGCTTCCTCCACATGAATGACTCGGTGTTACCGCTTCTAATCACACGTACTGCTTCTACAATCTTTGTATTTTTAATAAGCAAATAAATTGCTTAAAA
Organism: Phalaenopsis equestris; assembly: GCF_001263595.1. Taxonomy (NCBI): domain Eukaryota; kingdom Viridiplantae; phylum Streptophyta; class Magnoliopsida; order Asparagales; family Orchidaceae; genus Phalaenopsis; species Phalaenopsis equestris. The sequence goes on along the minus strand of NW_018164992.1, from coordinate 1,970,405 downwards.
GTAGTTAAAAATAAATATAAATAATTTAATTACATATATATTAGCATAATTTAAGGTTTTGTTTGGTGCAGCTGCACCCGAGGAAGCTGCTGCAGAGAAGCTGACTGTCTGTTTGAAACAGCTGTGTGAAAACAGTTGTGAGGTAGCTGTTTCTGCAAAAATGATCATTCTAGATCTATTTTGTAATGTTGTGCTTAACAGAACTGTGATAGTCATAAAGACAACAGTTCAAAGACAACAGTTCACTTAAAAACAGTACAAAATTACAGATACATGCATTGATGCTCGGGTAAAAATAAAGCCCCAACTCATAGTTTTATTTTATTATTTATTTAACCAAAAGAGTATTAAAGTTCAATTAATTACTTGAAATTAGAAACCTTATTTTAAGAAAATAATAAAATTTATTCAAACTCATCATTAATTAGAAGTTTTAAAACATCATTATAAATTTCAAACACTACAAACAACTCTCTAATGAATAATAATTTTAACTTTAAGCCATAAATAAATAAAATTAAAATCATTGCTTTTTTTATCTAATTTCTACCATCCTATCAACTGTTCTCATTACCTAAGCACTAACACATATATACGTTACTAGCAAACTATCCCAACCACTAGCTCATTCAAATCTTCACCAGCCACTTAATTATTTTTGTCATCATTTACATATATATCAGCCACTTAATTATTTTTGTCATCATTTACATATATACCACTCAATTCTTATGTATTTACATATATAACACCTACATTTTGTTTTTTTATTTATTTTTTTTTTTTTTTGACATTTTGTAATCTGAATCTTTCACACCACATAAAAACATCATTACATTAACTTCTACAAGATGAAATGCACCTTTTCAGGCATAAATAAGGTGACATGAAAATAAAAATTGAAGTTTTGGAGTTAGATATATATAAGTAAATACATAAGAATTGAGTGGTGTGTATGAAAATTTAATTTATTTTTATGTTTTGATGAAGCGGTTTTACCCTTGAGGAGTACAGTTTTACTATTGGAGTTGGATGGCTAAATAATAGAAAATCACACATTTAACCCTTTCCTGTTGGCTAATTTAATTAGTAAAACTTGTTTATAATATTTCATATACTTACCACTCATAATGATCCGGTAATAAACAAAGTTCACCACTCATAATAATCATGTTCATGCTCATCACCCACAAATTTTGAATCTATTTAATGAAGTTGAAGTCACGGGAAAATGGAGTTGAGAGGGTCTTGTTGATGTTTGAAAGGCAAACGACAGTGAAGGAATCGTGCTATGTACCATCTGGGAGCTTGCACAAGAGATGTCCGTGCCAACGATTTTCTTCACTGCAACTCCATTGATCACTATAAAGGAATTCGAATCATATGTCTCATCAGGTTAAAGACAAAATGCTCGTAAAAATTGATTACAGCGTTGACAGGCTGCATCAGTACTTCATAAGCCAAAATGCCTTTCATGAAGCCTCAGCATTCTTTTATCAAATATAAAATACAAATAGTCAACATTATTTGCGAGGAAGATGTTAATTGTTGTTTCAAGCCAAACAATGAAGTTGAGAGCTTCTCTAAATCTTGTGAGAGCGAGTTCGGGTTAGAAAAGTTGAAACTACATTGTCAAAAATAAGAAATTGACTTAATCAAAATCTAATGAAACATGAAAATATGAGATATAAATAGCTTGGATGGAAGACTTACAACTGTATTTTTGTATAATTTGGAAGAAGTTAAATGAATTCGAGTCACTCTCACATTGGAAAGACTATTACAAGCTAATGAATATGTTCGTTTGGATGGGTGCACTCTCTGTCTCCTCCCCTAATTCACACGTACGCATGCCACACGTAATATTCTTTCATCAATTTAAGCTTGAGCTTAATTAATTAATAGAGTTTAATCTTAAATGCAAGCTTATTTCGACGAGTAGCTGGTTTATGACGAAATAAATAGATCAGTATTAATTTAATTAGTTAGTATTAGAATAGAATGGAAGAAAAATTGAGTGGTTAGGAGATTTATAGGAAAAAATCACTTGATATAAAATATTAAATATAATTTTTAAATATTTTTAATAATTTATAGATAAAATCTTGAATTTTAGTATATTGGGACCGTGTATATATTAAGAGTAATAAAGACAATTAATAAATATATGATGTGATGATAAAGTAGAACATTGATTATCATCTATATTAGAAATTGAAAATTAGACTTACATTTTTTTTAGTTAACTCCAATATCTCTATTGGTTTTGTCTTGTGTAAGACCTATTTAAAAGTTTCTCCTGTCCAAATATTCTAATCTCACAGCTCCTCAAACAAATAATATTGCTTAAATGAAACACAATACATTAATATATATACAATGTCGTAGCTCCTTTAACATCTTTTTTTCACATAATGAGCATGCAAATCATATTCGAAGTATCATAATCATAGAGAATGCATGCATGCATGGCTTTATATTAATGCAGCAAAAATTACATGTATGTTTTCATGGCATTTGCATGCATGCTTGCATGCTCGATCGCCTGCGTGGGTGATCTAAACCTCCAATTACTTGCCAAATTAATTTTGTTATTCAAAATTTTTTGAACAATTGAATGATTTACAGACATACTACTCAAATCTTTGCACCTTATCAATGCTTAAAAGCTAGTATTTTATTATTTAAAAGATAAAATAATAATATTTTTTGTTGTTCTTCATCATCGCACTTTTTTCTTATCTTTATCACTATAGAAAGAATGGTATTCTCAGACTGCAGTTATGATGAAAAACACCGTTATTTTTAGAGGTTCCGATAGTATATCAACTACTTTAAACTCTTGGATAAAATGTTTGTCGATATTTTCTGAACTAACAAATATTCCAATGTCATGAAATTGTCGACACGTAACCGATAAATTAATGTCGTAACTTTTTTTGGGAAAATTCAAATCGTCAGGTTTCGTCGGTTCATTGAACCGACGGTTACACCTAGGGCTGTTAAAGATGCTCGCTGATCGCGAACAGCTTGTATACGTGTTCGGTTCATTCGTTAAGTTTACGACCTGAAGACGAGCACTTTTTTTGTGCTCGATATATAAACAAGCCAAACACAAATAAATATTTGTTTGTTCACGTTGGACTTGTTTTTGCATGAAATACTACTCACTATATATATATATATATATTGATGATTTGTTTTTTTTTTATTTAATTGATTACAAGGTTATAAAGATTTATAATCAAGTAAAATTATTAATTAAAAAAATAGAAAAAAATATATTAAATTAAAATATGAGCAGTAGAAATAATAGAATCGTAAAGATTTTTTCTATTCATAGTATAACTATTAAAGTTATCCACAACCTTCATATACAAAAAATTAAATCACTTTAATGCATCAGTAGATTGTAGAAGCATTGTAGAAGCATATTCAATCTTATCATCTTTCAAAAGGTTTTATGCAATCCACAATCCGGGCTCACTATTTAGCCCTCTAACATTACAAGCGGCCAGCTACAGATAAAGCATTAAAAAGAAATAAAATAGAAATAAAATATAAACTAATAAATAAAAGTGATCGGTTATATCTAACTTTTTCAGCTCTCAAAGATACATAATTAGAAGAAGAAGACACAACTATCGTTTGAGTCATATTAGAAGTATTGCCAAGAGAAACATGATTAGCACTGGAAACATTTTCCAAAGAAACAATAATACTAGAAGCATTTCCAACATTAGAAATATTACTCATAAAAGCATCAACATGAAAATTAATATTAAAATAAGTAACTTTTGAAATAACAACCAACTGAATACCCAAATATTAGCAAATAATATTATCCACATAAATAGTAGAATTACCATTTAATTTAAAATTAATTTCAATAATAGGGATTGAAGGTAGAACAATAGTAGTATCTGCAGAAGATTCATCACTAATAGTAAAGACATTAGCAAATATATTCAAATTAAGGGCAATCACCAAAAAAATAACAATATTTATATATTTTTTTTAAGGATTTAATGATATTCAATAATTTACTACGATTCATTGGATTTCCAAATCCTGCCTTTATTTATAGGAATAAAAATATTTTCGTTGCAAGAAGAAGACCCAGGAATGTCTGAATGACTATAAGCAAATGTAAAACAGACCTTGCAAGGTTCAAGTTTTCAATTCTTAAATAACAGAAATAACAATGTCTTTATCTCTTAACTATAATATTAACAAAATCACGTAAAGCGGAATCACTTTAACCCAGATGATAATTCTTGCAATGGTCAAAAGAGAACCTTTGGCAGTCAACAAACCCACAACTAATGAAATGCCAGTATTACTGGCGATTTTCGAAATACCACATTCTAATCGACAGAAAAGGGGGAGATAATGAAATTTAACCAATATAGGGACTAAAAATAAAATGTACCACCAATAAATCTAGAGCCACCTAATATAAAATCTTTAGAGCAACTAAATTTAAACATAAAAAACTCTCTATAACTGAGTATTTAAATTTCTACAACTTTTCAAGGACTTGTAGAAGATAATCAAAGAAGGATCCTTCATCTAAAACACAACCACCCAAAGCAACATACTAATGTTCTCAACCTTATTCAACCTCATATTCATCGAAAATGATTTTCTCATTTCTACACGAGACATAAGATAGATTAAAAACCCAAGAACTTGAAAGATTAGAGGATATCAATACCTTTCAATATAATGTGGGGCCAGAGTCAAGAGTGGATATGGTGGGTGGGAGGAGAAATGAGAGGAAAAAAAAAAAGCCTATGACAATCAAGGAAAAAAAAAAAAAAACTCAAAAGACCCAAAGACCCTAAAATCAACGCTAACCACAGTCAGAAGAGAAACAAGAGTAGAAAACGATCTAGGATATACTTCCCCTTTAAAGGGAAGAAGGACTTCTCTTGGAGGACTCCCGTCGTTCACGCATATTTTCAAATTTCCAACTTCCATCAGCTCAGGAAAGGCGATTTACAGGGGCGGGAGACTGCACGGAAGTGGTGGAGGTGATCGAACAACAGTGAAGCGATCTCTATGGCGGTCGGTAGGGGGGAATCCGAGATCTTCAAGTCGCGCACCGACAAGCGGGAGTACCGCAGGATCATCCTCCCAAACTCACTCGAGGTCCTTCTAATAAGTGATCCGGACACTGATAAAGTATTTTCTTCCCCCCTTCCAATTCATCCTCATCTTCTCTACGAATCTGAGATACTTACCAATTTCTTCTCCCTTCCGCAGTCTGCGGCTTCCATGAATGTCTCCGTCGGCTCTTTCAGCGACCCCGAAGGACTCGAAGGCCTTGCTCACTATCTCGGTAGATACTTCTGCGTGTTGTTTTGTTTACCCTACGGTTGTTTGGAATCTGGAGCTTTTATGATTTAGGGACTTCAGTGTGATGCTTCGAACCCTTTTTTTTGTAGCTGACCTATTAAAATTTGGAAGTCTATAGTTATTGTCATTGTTTTATACTTTCTAGAAATCTCTTCAGAGATCAAAACATGCTAGTTGAATATAGATGGAATCTGTGGGGTTTATTGAGGTATGTGTAGTGATGCACTGATGCGGCATCATTTTGGGCTTATTTCTTCATTATTAGGTTTTAGCTATTGTTAATGCACCAAGCAAGGGGGAGTGGGATTAAAATGGGAGCTTTTTGGGTCAGCTTGGGTTGACTGAGAAAGTGAGAGGGAGGGAGGTAGGTTGAAGCCATACCATCTTTGTTACCTTTTGGAGATGTTTGTTTACTAGCAACATGTATAGCTTTATGACCTCTCTATACAAAACTTTTTTTAACAAAGTGTGAACTCGGGATGAAAGGACCATCGGTTTGGAAATATATCTTCACACCTATTTTCTACCCGTAATTTGGTAGCATTTTCTTAAATGATTTATTCTGATCTTTATTTTGACTATAAATGGTTTGTTTTTCTTCATCAGTTATTTCTCTATTGCAGAACATATGTTGTTCTATGCCAGTGAGAAATATCCGGTCGAAGAAAGCTACTCAAAGTATATAACAGAGGTATCTGCTATTTCCTTTTATTCTTTCTTTTACTTTCTTTTGAGGCATTAACTAACACTTAAAGTTGCACTATTTTTTATAAATGGTTTCTACTGCTAATATTTTACATTATTATAAATAAAACTCAGCATGGTGGCTCTACTAACGCTTTCACATCTGAGGAGCAGACAAATTTCTACTTTGATATTAATACAGATTACCTGGAAGAGGGTCTGGACAGGTAAAATACTTTTTATTTCTTTTTATACTGCCTTTTCTTTTATGCGGTCTACAGTTTTCTTTGTGTCTTGTTTTAGGTTTGCACAATTCTTTATCAAGCCGTTGATGTCTCCTGATGCTACTATTAGGGAAATAAAAGCTGTGGACTCTGGTTGGTAATTTCTCCTTGTTTGCCCCTGTTATATGACCGTTATTTTATCTCTTTGGTTGATTTGCGGGCTAAACACTCATGTTATTTTCTTTCAACTCAGAGAATCAGAAAAATCTATTATCAGATGTTTGGCGGATGAATCAGGTATTATTCATTATCTTGTCTTGCTTTGTTGTTCCATGTTTTTTTTCTTGTTTTAAAAGTGTTAATTTAATATTTACTTCACCTTGTAAGTTAACATAAATTGTTTAGAATGAAATTCAACTTAAGCATCTATATTTTACTAATTATTTAAAAATTACTACCCTGCCCGTTGACAAAAATGCAAAATCATATTATGTTTAAGCATACAGAAGGATTTTAAATCTTTTCCCTTAAACTTTACTTTTCATTTATGTGATTCCACCATACCCATTTATACTCGAACGATATGCATATAAATTGCAGAATGGGTAGGAGTGATAGGTTGTCCTTCCATGTGTTAAATCATTGGTCATATGAGCGACATTTATTGCTTTTTGTATTAAGATGCTCTTCATTGTAATTCTCTTGCTTAATTTGTTCTAGAGCCTATTAATCATGCAAAGTAGTTGGGCAAGCTCTAGTAAAGAACTTTCAAATAGCTTAAACATTTTTGTGGTATTTTTAATTTTTTTGTCAGACAAAAGAGCTAGGAATTTACGAACGTCTATATATATATACATATATATATATATATTTATATTTATATATATATTTAATGCATCGTAGAGTTTAAACAAGGATAAATTATAGTTTTAATTTCTTATTTTATTTTATAAGAAATTGTTTAATAATCTTCATCATTATTAGCCTTTATCCCAAATTTTTGGGGTTGGCCTTAGCTTTGTCCATCTCGTTCATGGAGGAATTAAAGTACTAAAATTACAAAAAATATTACCGGGATTGTACTTATTCGTTCCTTTTAAGTGAGAATGATTCTTTCTTTTTTTTTTTTTTATAAAATTTTATTAAAATTATCTTCTGTTACGTTTGCCAACCCAACCAAATTTGTTCCACTTGACCAACTAATTATCGCAACTCAGTTTTGGAGCTCAGATAGCAACTCAGTATTGGAGCTCAGATAAATCGACATATAAACAAATGATGGTGATGATCAAATTGTTCAAGTCACACCTCTGTCTAACATTACGAAAGTTTTCAATAGCATTATTGCAGAGCAATCCCGATATTGACAATATTATGGTTAAGTATATACCACAGAAGAAATTTATATCCATCAAAATGTAATTTGGAGCATTTATATCTAAAATTTAGTTTTACCATCCATCCGTTAATTAAATTTTATTTATTAGTCCATATACAGTCAATCTTTTATTACATGCAATCATTTTAGAATGCAGATTATAAAATTTATTTAAACACGAATACAACTTACCCATTACTTTTTTAGCTACCTTTTCCCACCTAAATTGCTGCCAGCATGTGTCAGGTTGTGTTACATTGATAACTTTATGGTAAATTGAGAATAAATAAAATAGAAAAGAAGCAACATGCATGCTAATCATTGAGCATTTGTGTAAAAAAATTAATGTACATAAAGTAACTTCCTAATTATGTGATCATTTTATGACTTTGAATATTTATGCGTAAATAAATTGATAGAAAATTTGGCTGTAGTCTCGAATGAGCCTGCGTCAATGTGGAATAATAATTTATGGTATAAAAATCCAAAGTCTTAATCATATGCATTTTGCATTCTTTTTGGCTTATCATATGACATAGCATTTGTCATTGCTGTAGAATCATATTCATAATAATAACATGTTCTTAGTATTAGAATCGTAAATATCATAAGAATGTAATATAGATTGAAAATAATGGTTGGCACAATATTGACGTCATCATAATCATGTATTATGGAATGATGATAACATCAATTATTTATTATATTATATTATAAGTAGTGTCGTAATCTTAACATAAAGTGCAGTTTGTTTATTACAAGTTCAATGGCTATATATTCCCATCTTGGGAGCATAACATGAAACCGTAGTTTAGCAGCACAATATATAGAATTAAAGGTTTGACAGTAGCATTATATGTAGAATAATGGTAATGAATTGCAATTGAATTTTATCAGTGTAACATTGACTTCACTTTGGAATCATGAACATAAACTATAAAATGATCATCCCATTCAAGAAATTTTGAGATAATGTAGCATTGCACGTATGATCGCTGTAAAATGACCAGTGCATCTATGAAATTTTGAGACAATGTAGCCCGTATGACATAATAGTTTGAAGAATGTTAAAGAATTAAGATGAATAATAGGTTAAAAGCCCAAAATAGTTCCCCAACTATATTTGTGGTCAATTTAGTCTCAGAGTATCACATACATTTCACTAATTTAGTCTCATAACTTTGTAAAATTGATTCCAAATGGTACCTCGGGGATTAATTTGTGATCAATTTTGTATCCTAAATTCCACAAATTTTAACTGGAGAGACTGTTTGGGATGCATTTTGTATAGTCGAGGCACTAAATTGGAGAAATATGACACTGAGATTAAATTGGGAACATACAAATTGTTAAGGGATTATTTTGAGTTTTTAATCTTAACATATAACATAGCCTTACATAAAGGACATTTTAGGCATAAAAAACTTATATAAACAAGTGGAATTTATATGCATTGAGTCTATAGAAAAGAAGCAGGACTCCATATAATTACCCACCTAGTAGCTTGGATTGTGAGCTATTGCATTGTTATCAATTGGCAAAACCTTGGAATGGTGGTTTATCACACTTAAAATAAAATTTCATCTTATTCATCTTAATCAATCTCCAATCCTTATAAACCAAACTTAACATTAAGCATATAACTCAAGTTATATGACTAGATCACCTTAGTTCTTATCAGGCTGCCTCTTTTTCTTATAACCAAATTTCTCAAGATTGTGGTTACATAAACATTTTTAACCATTTGACATACATAAAATATAAATCCATGTAATTAACACATATAATATGATAATTAAGTTTCTCTTTTTATAATATTTAATCAGAATGTCCTCAATCCTAATTTACACTAGGCTTGTTAATTTCCGACTAGAATCTTTCTTACTGGATTTAATCATTCCGGCATGTTTGAAAGGTTATATAAGTTTAATTTATTTTGCATATATTGAACATTACCTCCAAACTATTAGAATTGATCTCTAGAGTTAGAATTTATCATTTTAATCAACATATTTTACATAACTCGTGTCTCAAGCGTCATATATCTTATCATTTTAAACAGGATATTTAACACAACATGTCTTGCAATTATATAATCATATGCTGTTTTCACCAAGAAGGAAGAAGAGGAATAATAAGAAAAAGACGGAAAAGCCTTGGTTCTATTCTTCTTCCTCCTTTTGCTCTTAAGCCCTGAGTATTCCTGGTTTCGGACTGTATCTTTCCCTCAATCACTGTTGCTCTTGAGCCCAAAAATTGCCTCCGACTCGACACTCACTGTTGCTTGTTTGCTAGCTCTCTCAGTTGCTTGCTAGTTCTCTAGGTCGCTCGCCTGCTTGGCTTGTTCCCTCGCTCCCTCGCTTGCTTGTTCCCTCGCTTGCTTGTTCCCTCGCTTGCTTGTTCCCTCGCTTGCTAAGTCTCTTTCTCTCGCTCATGGCTGTTCATATTAGAACGAACACAAAGAATTAACTTGAACCAGACAAAAATTTTGAGAGTTGATCGATATGAAAATTGTAATTTAATCCATTCGACAATTATTATTATTTTTATTTTATTTACAAACTCATATTAAATTGTAATTTTTTTGTTTTTTTAGTTGCCATGCTCATTTTGGGCTGGTTGACTATATGATTCTGACCAATAAACATAAATTTAACACCTATTTTTGCCTAATATATATATATATATATATATATATTGTAATGCATCTTATATATGAAATTTTTATGCACTTGTTGTATGATTATTTTTTCTTAAACATAAATCCTTTTACCATAATCCACTTGATCGAATAACTTGTCCCATAAATAATTGTGCTATTTTCCATTTATTGTTATTATTATTATTATTTATTTTAAACATTCTTTCTAAATGAATTTAATTTGGATGAATTGATTGCTAGATTTATCCATTAATAATTTTTTATTTGTTAGTAGTTTTCTTAGTGACTTTCGGCTCCCACGCCAGGGCAACATTTGTTTGTTTGGGCTGTTTGTTGGGATCATTTAATGTATACCTGTAAAGATTTTCTATGATTTGCTTTCTTTTGTAAATTACATAGAATGTTGACCATTGTGTTTTTTTTTTCGTAAAATCTGTGAATTTTCAAATGGTTGAATTTTTTATGGCAAGAATGGGCACTCTTATCCCAGTGGTATTTTGGTAGGAGTTGAACGATAATATACCTATCTGTCATTCACAGATTCCACTTGTTTATGCTTTCTTAGTTTATTGCTCATTTATTTGCTTGGCAATCTTTGTATTGATTGATAATACAAGCTTATTTGTTTCAACCTTTGCCAGCTTCAAAAGCATCTGAGTTCAAAGAATCATCCATATCATAAATTCAGTACAGGTAAATAAGTATTTTGTTTGTTGATATAAACAACAAAAATGCATTATATATTTAAATTGTCACTACTTTTGAACAATTTTTAATTTTACTTGAGATTTAAAGCCTGTTTGGGGCAGCTGCAGCTTATCCAGTTTACGCAGATAAACAACTTATCCTGACAAGCTGCGTATCCTCAGCTGATCCTGATAAGGTGTTTGCCTGTTTAGAGTCTATCTGAGGCAGCTGAAGCTTATCCAGTTTATGCTGATTTGCAACTGTTTCTAGATAAATAATCATTTTGCCCCTGAATTGGATAAATAACAATTTTGCTGCATATGATTTCTTGGCGGAGATACACATACAATTAATTGATCATACACAGCTTATTCCACCAACAAAATAGAAATCAATCATAAAATTATAGACATAAAACAACAATCTATGTATTAGCATCACACCAGTTACAATATATTCATGAACTTCAACATAATTTTTTCTAGCCTATTTGCATAAACCCCAATCTCTAAAAAATCAGTATTTCTATGAAGATCACAAATAATGTTTCAAAGAAGATCTCATAAAATTTGCATCATCACAGAAATTTGTGGAAGAAGAATCGGTGGGTAAAAGCATAAATATAGCAAAGAATAAGTAAGGATTTGGAACAACGAAAGAACCTAATAAAAAAGAATAAAGAGGGAAGAAAAGAGATGAATGGGAGGAGGGAGGAGGGAGGAGAGGGATTTTTATACCAGGGATGAGCAGGATCTCGAACCGAATGAGGGAGTGCGGCGGTAGGAGCGACTTCGGCCGGGCTTCCTTCGGCGGGGATGAGATAGGAGCGGCTTCGGCGGGGCTTCGTTCGACGGGGATGAGAGCTTCGACAAGGATGAGGTTGCGCGGATCCCTTCGGCTTCCTTCGACAGAGTCGGGTTTGAGGGCAGGGGCGTAAATGCTCGGCCGAATGCTAGAACGCAGGGTAATACCATCGACCGCGTCACAATATAAAACGCTGTAAAATGCTGTTTTCATTAACTCGGTTAAAACGTGCGAATCAAACATCAAGGCGGCGTATTCAAAAAAGCCGTCGCACTTTAAAGCTGCCCCAAACGGGCCCTTATTCAACTTCCGCATTTATTTCCTAAACTCGTCAGAAGTTTTTGTAGTTTTTATTTTTAGTAGTACTTGAATTTTAATTTTTACTGTTTTGATCTATGTGTAAGTCAATCAAACCATCCTTTAAAATGGTTTGGTGACTTGAGGTTTCTTTATGAACTGATGTTTTGTCGTCTACATTCATGTTGCTAAATTTATATTCATTGCATTTGATTTTATTCTGTCTATTTAAATTTGGTCTTATAAATACTTTCCAAATATTTGACATTTTGCATTTATTGATGTGTCTGAGTTTTAAAACAAACACATGACGAGAGATAAGCTGGTCCATGGTTGGTTGTTGCAGTTGTTCCTGTGTCCATCCTGTTGATTGTAAAGGAGGGGTTTGAACAGGCCCATGGCTTATTTTTCCCAGCTGGTTCAGTTTCCCCTGCCCCCATGCCTGGATTGAACGCATCAACGCCCTATTTCCCTTTAGTTAGATTGGTATTAGTGTTTTTTTTTAATTTGATACTTACAATTATGCTGTTTAGAAACTGATTTGAGACACTTTTTACTTTGATTTATATTATTTGGAGGTTCCTTTCTCCCTTTTTCTTCTATTTGGAGAGCTATAACTTTTTTTTTCTTTAAGTGTGAAGCTATATCTTGAAGAGAATAGGTTATGGATGCTCCCTGTCATTCACACCTTGTCAACAGTGATGCTGATTGGCGTTTCCCCCACAATCTTGCCTGCCGAACAGCAGTCATAGTAGTTTTTGCCTCCAATCCTTGTAAATTCTCAGATTTTTCTTTTCTTATTATTATACACCTAATATTCACAACACTTATTTCTATCCGAGTATCCTAGAACAGTGTCATTTGGTATCAACGCCTTTGAATCATTCATTTAAAAAAAAAAAAAATCTAAACCCTCACTCATAGCCCATACCTACAATTTATACCTAAACCTAAAACTAACTTTCGGCCAGCCCTAAATCTAAAATTTTTGCCTTGGCTGAAACCTTAAAGGGAGTAAATTAGCATGCCACCAAGGAGAAACCTGCAATAAAATATTTAAAAGCTTACCATGGAGGATATGCAACAGGAAATCCTCCAATTGCCACAGATATTAGTTAATTTTGAAAGAAGATAGCACATGGAAGTCACCTACAACAATAATGGTAACCATTCGTATGGAGAAGATGAAAATCTTTTCTAACAAGCCTTAAGCGATGAAGAGCCAATGCCGTGTTGATTCATTTTTGAGTATAGGAGGAAAGGGGAACTTTGGAGTGAATGTTGATTTACCGGATTTCGATGATTTTATGGATTCAAACGAATTAATTGACTCCAGATAGTGTATTGTGTTTTTGAGTACAATGACATCTCACTTGACAAATATATGAAATTAGCACCTATCACATTAATGAAGAGTGTTTTTCTATGGTGGGATAATCAACAACGCTTGTGCTAGCTCGAAGGGAAAAAATAGTATTGTAACCCAATCAAATATGAAAATGAGATGCAACGTATGTATTTTTGAACACGTTACAAACAAGACATATTCTCTAGACTTCATCACTTACAATAGAATATTTGATACAGGAGAAATAGCCCAAACCATAATAGAAATGATAATTTTGTTGCTGAAATTCAGAAGAACTACAAACAACGACTCTTGATAATAGGAGAATAAAAATAATACAAACACGAAAGACACCCTAGGGTGGCGGTGAGGGTGGTGGATGACAACTGGGCAGCAGGTCGAGGGATTTGTTGGAGGGGATGGGCGCAAGAGGAGGCTGAAATGAGGGTATAACAGCCGACGGGGTGTTGTGAGGGTGATGGCAGCAGCTGGACACATACTGAGGGGCGGCGGCGGGGGAAAACGGGAAGTGGACAACGGGTTTTGGGGAGCAGGGAGGTGGCAGCAGCAAGTGGATGCGGTGGACGGCGGCTGGGCATGGAATCAGAGGCCTGGAAATGGTTGGTAGTTGCTGGAAGCGGGGTCAGAGGGGACTGCGAACTAATAAACATCTCTTCGGGGTCGAGCTACAGCCGGAGCATCACCCAGATCCTTAGAGACGGTCACCACCTCAGACGGTTACAGCTGGAGCACCTTCTCGTTGTCGGGCACGACCCCCTGAGGGGAAGAAAACCTTAGTGGCAGAACTTAGAATTCTCCACTCATTCAAAAACTGTTTGGTTTTCATAAAACAACATCTATAAATCAGAGAGATTAGGAGATAGCCAAGGCAAAGATTAAAGAGGGGGTGGGATTGTTCAAATAGTCACTCTGCCATAGTACCAACAACTAAAAAAATAGCATATGCATGACATCTAACTAGTCAGTCTGTCTAAAAAATAACGAAGTATGGAATCATCTGTTCAAGGAGCAGGGTGAAGAAATCCTCTCGCTTGTTTTGATCCTCCAGATGTTTTACAATGAATAAGTATCGGTGCTTGTCCTCGCAAATTTTTGAAATGGGGTCCATTAGCTTGACAACATTTGTCATTGTTGGGTATGCATGGAGAGCAGTGCGGGCACTTGTAGTAATGCCGGTGCAGTTTGCCACCAACTGTGATATCTACTGGGATAGATGAGCTGCCCTAACTTTACTTTTCTTTTTCCCATTTTTGTGTCGAGGGTGTAGGTCGCTTGGAGTGATTGAACTCCTCTTGTTCTCTTTCTTCTGGCTATTCCTTGTAGGCCTCGTTCGAATGAGCACATTCAGTCTCATCCAAATTAGGGGTGGGCTCTTCTGTTGTGGCCCAAACACTAAGAAACATAATATCTAGCCTTTGCTCCGGCTTTGGGTCAATTTCAGCAAGTCTAAATTTGTTTGCATTTGGTAAAACCTGCAATTAATAAATTGGTCTTCTATGATGCATAATTTTAATTAACAAATAGTTAATGTAAGTTGTTATACTTACAAAAATCTTCTCTTGCCACCACTTCTCAGGTGCATCAATTGTTTTTTTAATGGCCCCCCCATCTTAGACCAGTGACCCCTCTCTCGAGTTCCTTCCACAACTTCCAATCCTTTTTAAGCTGATCCCATTTATTTTTCAGTTGAGTTTTGTTGTACAATATAGTAGTTCTTTATTGAAAGAGTTTGATTATATTTTACCAACCTTCATTATTGAAGTATCTTGTTGGTCTATTGTCTTTTTTTACCTCTTTTAAGTATAAATCATAACAAATTATCTTCGTCTCTCTAACCCAAATAACGAACATCCTACCTTCTTTTTGTTTACCCATTTGATTTCTAAGTAAAAATAAGAAATATATTAACATAATTTGGCATGCAAAACAACAATACATGAACTCGAGTAAGAATATGCCAAATAAAAATTAAAAGTAGAGTTCAGAATCAGTTCATAGATGTCAAAGATAGATATCCCAAATAGATATCAAAGATAGCTATCCCAATACATTTCTTTTTTTATCTTCGTTTCCTTATCCTAGATAGTGGATATCCCACATTCTTTTTTTTTACCAATATGATATTTAAATAAAAAAAGAAATGTATCAATATAATTTGCATGTAAAACAACAATACATAAACTTAAATAAGAATATATCAAATAAAAAGTAAAAGTAGAGCTCAAAATCAGTTCATAGATGTCGAAAATAGCTTCATCCATGATCAACAATTGTGTTATGTAGGCATAAAGGACAGGCAGTATCTGTGTCAAATTAGCATAACCATTTTTTTCCACATTCACATTTGATAATTGGTTGAGTCTTTCGTTATGTGTTTTTCATCATCACTCTATTAAACATTTCACAAGAAATGTGAAATGTGCCCACCAAATCTCATTCAGAAAGCCTCATCGTAAACTGAAACTAGATAACCAACGGGTCGACAAAGCATCCGAAGTAATAAGATCATATAAATCATCCAAGCAAACCAAACAATACTCATTTGTTTGTTTCAGATTTTGTTGTTTAATTTTGTTTGTATTGATATGTGAGCATTAGTTTTCGGTTTTTCTAAAAAAATTTCCTGTTCGAATTGCTTGCTCTTGGCTCCTCATTTTGGAGTAATATTTTTGGGGGAGGACGTTGAGCATTGTTTCTCTTTTTTGTAGTTCTCTTCTGCTGAAACTTTTATAAATAGATTGCATATGTTTTGCTGCACATTTAAAAATTACATGATAGATAAGTTAACAACATTCTTACATGTCCTGATCAATCAGTAGAAGCAATAACGTGAAATATATATGAGCATTGTTCATCTGCTTATTTCAGAATTTTTTGTGTACTTGTTATGCTGTTCCAAGCACTAATGAAAACCCTCTGAATACATGTCAGATAAGATACCATAACCAATTTTATATTTTTATCGCGCTAGCCAATTCAGATCTTCGAGACAATAATTAGAGCTCAGTGAGATCTCTTAACCAAAGAAGATTCCATTCATATTCACTATTTTCCTAAATCAAATAAGCATTCGAACGTATTCTCTGGCGACTGATAGTATTTGTGGGAAAACAACCTCGCCAATTTAAAATTGACAAGTGGTTATCGGCTAAGCCCTTTGATAGTTATTTTTCATCATCGCTCTAAATAACCTTTAAATGTCATCCCCCATTTGATTTCTTATTGGTAGGTTCACATAAAATTATGAATGAAACAAATAAACAATGTTGAAACATACTAAATTCCATAGCTTTTACTGTTTGATCATGCAAATTTCAAATGTACAATAGAATATATGCAATTTTAATTTTGAAAGTTACAACAATAGAAGAAAACAATTAAAAAGATGAAGCAATTCTTAATATTCTCCTCCCCCAAGATATTACTCCACACTGAGGAGGCAGAAGCAAACAATTCGACCAACATAATTTGTAAGAAAAATTTAAAATCAATGTTCATATATCTATCTAGACAAAATAAAACAACTAAGAAATCTGAAACAAATAGATGAACATCGCTCATATATATTTCCTTCCATTGCTACTACTGATTGATCTGAATAGTTCAGGATGCTGCTAACTTATCTATCATGCAAACTTCAAATGTGCAACAAAACATACAATTTTATTTATAAAAGTTTCAGCGGATAAAAACAATAAAAAAAAGGAACAATGCTCAACATTCTCCTCAAAAAAATATTACTTCACTAGTAGGAGGAGGCCATATCAAACAATTCAACCAACATAATTTGTCAAAAAAACTCAAAATCAGTGCACATATGACTATCCAAATAAAATAAACCAACATAGAAATTTGAAACAAACATATGTGCATTGCTCATATATAATTCATTCCATTACTTCCGTTGATTCATCAGAACAGATAAAAATGTTGCTAACTTATCTATCGTGCATACTTCAAATGTACAACAAAATATATGCAATTCTATTTGTAAAAGTTCTAGCAGTAACTAAAAAAAAGAAACAATGTTCAACATTTTGAATAATTCTGCTAGCATAATTTCTCAGAAAAACTGAAAAGAAGTGCTTATATAACTATCCAAACAAAATAAACCAACAAAGATTTCTGAAACAAACAGATGAGCATTGCTCAGATATTTTTCACCCTATTGTTTATGTTGATTGATAAGAACAAATAAGGATGTTGCTAACTAATTTATCAAGCAAACTTTCAAATGCAGATCATTTGCAATTATATTCATAGAAGTCTTAGATAAACTTAAAAAAAGAAACATTGCTCAATATTTTGAGCAATTCAGGCAACATAGTTTGTTAGAAAAATTGAAAATCAGTGCTCATATAACTATCCAAACAAAAAAAAATTAACAAAGATATCTGAAACAAATAGATGAGCATTGCTCATATATATTTCACTCCATTATTTTTGCTGATTGATCAGGATATGTAAGGATGCTGCTAACTAATCTATCATATAAATTTTCAGATGTGTAACAAATCATATGCAATTTTATTTATAAAAGTCTCAGATAAACTTAAAAAAAGAAGCAGTGCTCAATATTATCCTCAATGATATTACTACGCACTGAACATGAGATAAGAGCAAGTAATAATTTAGACAACATAATTTGTTATAAAAATTGAAAACAAGTGCTCACATATCTATTTAAATAAAATAAAACAACAAAGAAATTTGAAACAAACAGTGAGCATTGTTCACATGTATTTCATCCCATTATTTGTATTGATTGATCAAAACAGTTAAAAATTCTGCTGACTTATCTATCATGAAAACTTTAATTGTGCAACAAAACATATGTAATTCTAGTTATAAAAGTATCAAATAGAGTAAAGAAAATAAGCATTCCCCCCCATGATATTACTACACCGAGCATGAGATAAGAGCAAGTAATTCAGGCAACATAATTTGTTAGAAAAATTGGAAACAAGTGCTCACATATCTATCGAATCAAAATAAAACAACAAAGAAATTTGAAACAAACATATGAGCATTGCTCACATGTATTTCATCCCATTGTTTCTATTGATTGTTCAAAATAGGGAAAAATTCTGCTAATTTATCTATTATGCAAACTTCAATTGTGTGGCAAAACATATGTAATTCTACTTGTAAAAGTATCATATAGAGTAAAGAAAATAAGCATACCCCCCAACCACTGGAAGATTGCAGCAAGTCGTCGGTGTCCAACGGAGGGAGTGGAGAAGAACCAGGGTTTAGCTTTAGCGATACGGGTGAGAAAAGACTGACGAGGGTATATGCGAGGATATGGAGTGGGATTACTGGAAATCTGAAGGGGCAGCAACGTCAAAGGCACTTCACAACGGAGGTTCGGCCGTGGAACACACCCTCTCCCTTCCGTTTTTGCATTCGACTCGATGCGGCCTCCAACCGGTTGTTGCATTTTACTTGCTTATGCCAAAGAGTCAAGCTAACGTAATTGAAGATGCGTTTTATGCAAATATGGTAAAATGGCCAAAACTTAATAAATTATCTAGTGGAACGGTCATGAAAAATTGGTATTGGAAGTAGGCATAATATCGTGGATGATTTACTTTGTTCATTTTTAGTCAGGGTGGAGGATATAGAAATATCCGACACTGATCTATGGATCCTAGCTGGTGTATAAGGAGCGATACGAGGGTTGGGGAGCATAAACAGGGGAAATATATGAGAATTGGCTGGGATTTAGAAGAGTGAAACGGTGACTTCTTCTGTCCCAGAGGAAAAAACAAGAATGAGTAAGGGTTTGGTGGCTTGGTTGTCGATAGACTGACAGCTACTGTCGATCAAGATACTAGTTCATCCCTTGAAGGAAAAAGAAAGCGACAACACTCTAAGAGTAGAAATCCAGAGAAATAATCTGCAAACTGCATAAAATAAAGCAAAAAGTGTTCTAACATGACTTCACGCATAATACTTATACTATGATAACAGTAAACTCTAATTCTAATAAAAATAAAGCAAAATAAGGGGCCCTGTGGGCTTGCCCGTTCCGTGGGAAGGAAAAATTCCTTAACGGGATGTTTTCAAAATAAAGCAAACTATGGGGCCCTAAGTTTTATTAAGTTGTTGCCCAAGCTATAGTTTTTAATATCTTATGAGTGCGAAGTTCAGCAAGGACTCTAGCATTGAAGGGCTGATTATGAATTGTAATGTGTCAAATGGATCCATTTTGACCCATGAAGAGCTTTTCTTTAATTTCCTTCAGGTTTTATAAATTCTCGGCTTTTGTAACTTTGAAATTATTTGCTCCAATTTGAATTATCCTTCTCTATGCTGAAATCTGCCCCCGCTTCCCTAAAAGAACAGCTCTGCTGTATCTTTTCTATTCAAAGCAAATTTTATTTCGCTATGCTTAGAGTAAGCCTGCTCATTCATATCAATGCATCTTTCATTTATAAGAAATTTGATATAGCACTTAATTGACAGAATTGCCACACCATCATCATTATCTTTTTGCTGTTCAAATGGTGGATATTTGGTTTATGAGTAGATGCACTTCTAAAATCTTTTTATTGTTTATAGCTATATTGAGGTATATTGGCCTACTATGATGTACATGACTCTGCAAAATGGTTAATATAGATGGAAAATGGACTTAATGTTGCAGAAACGAAAATTTTATGACCCGTGATAAAGAGTACAAATTATTTAATTTATCTGTGACTGACAAGTTAGAAGAAACTAGGCAAGTTGATTGGGGTTCTCTTGAACATGAGTGATAGAGGCTTTGGTAAGGTTGATTTAGTGAAGAGCCGCTGCGGGGGTTAACAGTAGATTTGGTAGGTTATGTTAAACTATAGTGGCATTGACATACATACAACAATCCCTATAGGTTTACGTATCTAAAACCTAAACTGTTGCAGGAACTGCTAACATTTTAAATGATTCAAGCGCTTCATAGTAACTTGTGATTTTTTACAATGTTAATGTTAATTGTTAAATGAACTGAGTTACACTTTATTACTTGTTTATAAATGGTTCTAAACTTGATTTGGAGATGAAGCTTTTTTTTAATTATTTACATTTTAAGGCCTGGACCCTAATGTAGTTTTAGTTTTATAGGAAATTGGGAAACTTTGGAGGTTAAACCAAAAGAAAAGGGCCTCGATACAAGGCTGGAGTTGATTAGACTTTATGAAGAAAAATATTCAGCGAACATCATGCATCTTGTTGTATATGCGAAAGGTGGCTCATTGCTGCTTTTATTATTATTTTTTTATTTTGAGAAAAGTGTCAAAATAGCCCCCTTACTCTTTCCATGGGATCATTTTAGTCCCAAATGTCTATGAAAATATCAATTTAGTCCCCAAAGTCTTTTAATATGGGCTAAAGTAGTCCCTATAAAGGATTATTTAAGCCCCAATTTAAAGATGGGAATTGATTAGATTTTATGAGGAAAAATATTCAGCGAACATCACACACTTTGCTGTATTTGCCAAAGGTGTTGTATTGCTGCTTTTATTATTTTTTAATTTTGAGAAAAGTGTCAAAATAGCCCCCCGACTCTTTCCAAGAGATCATTTTAGTCCCAAGTTTATATAAAAGTATCAATTTATTTTCCAAACTCTTTAAATATGGGCTAAAACAGTCCCCACGATGGATTATTTCAGCCCCAATTTAGGAACTTTGAGACTAATTTAACACATTTATGGATTCTAGGACTAAAATGACCCCATGTAAACAGTCAATTCCTGCTCTTCTACTTGATGTTTTAATGGTGGTTTTTCAAATTTCATGGACATTGTAGAGAGTCTTGATGAAATTAATACTTTAGTCGAAAGAAAGTTTCAGGACATCAGAAACATTGGATTAAACCACTTGCACTTTCCTGGTGAACCTTGCTCATCTGAATATCTTCAGGTATCTTGATCACTTAACTAGTATTTTGAGACTCAAGACATATAGGTGCACAAGGTTGATTAGAGAATGCTTTCCTTTTTTTAAGCAAGAGATTGTTGAACTGGACATCATATTTATCTGTTATTTATGATATTAGAAGTCTCTTAACATCCTGGAAATTTTTTGTGGTCTACCACTAACGTGCAAAGCAATTTGTAGTGGAGCATGCGTAATGAATTTTGATTTTGTTTGTTATGGTTAGCATGAAGCAACAATTGAAACCATTTAGTATAAACTATTTCCCTTTAAATATGTAATTATCATTTGTCTTTCATATTTTAAGTTTATTAATTAACTCTTCATGTTTTTGGAAGCATTCTTTCTTGGATCCCCTGCATTACTCGCTAAGTTTCAACTATAGCTTTTCTCTCAAATGCACTCAATACATGTAAATCAAGCAAATTTATTGCGTGGTATTTTTTTTATTTGACATTTTTAATAATTTTCTAGAGATAGGTGCCTTGGAGTCCTTAGAAGCAGCATTAATGCTATAATCAATAGATCTATATTCTTATCATGGGAAGTTATTCTATAATCGTAGTTTTCATATAACTCTACAATTTCACTTTAGGGGTGACGTTCTCTTATGCAGATATAGTGTGCTCATGGACTGATGCTTGATTTTATTATTATATACGTGTAGATCCTTGTCAAAACAGTTCCAATAAAAGAAGGCCACACATTGAGAATTATATGGCCAATTTCTCCTGGCATACGGCATTACAAAGAAGGCCCTTCAAGATATCTCAGTCACCTTATTGGGCATGAAGGAGAGGGGTCTTTGTTTTATACTTTAAAAAAAATGGGTAGGACGGAATCTTGTCTTCAAATTTTGTTTATATTTAATTTGAATATTTGCTATTTTTTAAAACTGAATGATTTATTATTTTTTTCTGAGGCTAACTATTTAGCAATAGTCGCCTAGTTTAATGATTAACTATATATCTATACTCCCTCAGTTCAAAGCTAAATCGCAACACACCAACTTTTAGAAGAGTTAGTAACCCTTTTTAACCCATACTTAGGCTTACCTTGTCAGGCCTTTCACCTCTCTATGAGCAGCTATGAGCAGGTCATCATCATTTGCCAACCCATCTCACACTAAATGACTTATTTAATTCTTTTTTTTTAGCATTATCTTATGATTTTTTGAAGAATTTAACATTTGTATGCACCTGCTATCAGTCAACCTATATTAACATGTCAACATAAAATATGAAATGTAAAAAATTTCCTCTTGCTATTTTATCGTATATCATATTCTAAAATAATCATAACATTTTAGTAATATAAATTTCATTTAATTTCCTTAAACAGGTAATTGTATAAAAGATGCAACAATTCTAATGACAGCGGCAATGTTAATGTTACGCTCAATATGAAATGCTTATATAATATCAGCCCTATGAATTATTTGCTTTATCTATTAGAAATTTAATATCTCACTAGAATTAAATAATCTTTCTCCTGATGAATTTCCTTATTTTTATTTCTTTGAGATCCTGTTCTTTCGTAAAATTCATAAAAATACCCAATTTTCTCTATTCATTAAAAATTATTAAATTAACAACTCAAAAATAACCTAAAATAATATTTTTACCTCGCATTTAAAGTTTTTAAGTTTGCAACTCGACAAAAAGTCTAATTCCTTACCTGAAAACCTAGCCTTCATCAGAATCCTTCTTCTTCTTCTTCTCTTCCTTTTCTTTTCTTTTTCTTCTTCTTCCCCTTGTCCTTAACTTCTTCTTCTCTTCTTTTTCTTTTTTTGTCTTTTTGTTTCTTTTCATCCGATCCTGCTGCTCTTCTCTGTTTCTAACCCAGGTGAGTTACGAGAAAGGGATATAAAGGGAGAATGGATAAATATTCTGTGGATAAGGATGCTTTGGTGGCTGGATAAATATCTATTTCAGTAAATATATGATTCAATATATTTACAATCCAAAACAACCTCTGCCATATATACTGTTTTATTACTTGGTTTGTATTTGTTCCAAATAATTATTTTTGCTATGATAAAAAAATAATAATGAAGGCTGAGTGTACTTCTTAGCTTGGAATTTTGTTGAAATATTGGTCTGACAGATACTAGCAGATTTACTGGATTTTATTTATCCTGATGAACGTATCTATGTGAGCAAGCAGCTCCTAGATTTCTTTAATAAATGGCTTGGGAGAGCCAACTTACATTACTGTCCAAGATTACACTCATCTGCTTAAAAATTTTTTGATGGAGCTGAGACTAGATTTACCATCTTTTTCTTGGTACGAATTGAGGTGAAATTTGTAATCATTGAGTGGGTTGAACTTTCGATCACCATAAGTTCATCTTGGAAGCAATATTTATTTTAAAGAGTAAATTGTCAAAATAGTCCTCTAACTATTTACATGGAGCCATTTTGGCCTCAAATTCTATGAAGTGCCAAATTAGTCATCACTCATCAGACTTTTTAAATTGAGGCTGAAATAGTACTCTGTGGGTGCTTTTTCAGCCCATATAAAGTGTTTGGGGACCCCATTCACTCTGTAATAGATTTTGGGACTAAATTGACTCCCCTGCAAATTGTCATGGAACTATTTTGACACTTTTCTCTTAATTTAAATTTTCCTTTAA
Organism: Phalaenopsis equestris; assembly: GCF_001263595.1. Lineage (NCBI taxonomy): Eukaryota > Viridiplantae > Streptophyta > Magnoliopsida > Asparagales > Orchidaceae > Phalaenopsis > Phalaenopsis equestris. The sequence continues at coordinate 1,946,387 of NW_018164992.1, read as the reverse complement.
AAATTACATAGCATTTCTTGATTTTGGCTAAAATATCATTTCATGTTGACTGGTTATGTGATTAGTTTATCCTACTTAATGAATCATATCTACCGGTTTGACTCAGCTTTATGAGAGGTGATCTGCTTGTTATGTTTGAAGTTGCATTTGGTTACTGATAGTTGGATGCAACAGCATTAAATTTTTTATCACATTAGTAGATACAATTTTTTTTCTTTCTTAAATCACGTCTAAATTTCGTCATGATTCGAAATTCTTTGCCGCTGTGATATTACCTTCACAGTCCATTTATATTACACTCTCAAACATCCCATCTTCCTCTGTGTGTAAAAATTGTAGGCTGGCTGACTTTATTCATGTTTTAAAATTAAAAAAATTATTTTTTTTCTGTTTAACTTGTAGGTTGGGCTATGAGTTTGAGTGCTGGTGAAATGGAATGGAGTTTTGACTATTCTTTCTTCTCTATTATCATTGAACTCACTGATGCTGGGCATGGTTTGTTCATTCTCCGACAACATCAGTTATTTGCTGGTTTTTCAACATTTGCGTGTTTAGCATTGCTTCATATGAGTTTTTCAAGCTATCCAATTTGTTCATCTGTGTAAAAATTTTGTCCCAGAGCATCATGAAGATGTCATTGGATTACTGTTCAACTTTATTAACCTCTTACAAGAATCTGGAGTTGCCAAATGGATTTTTGATGAGGTACTTGTGAATGTTGTATTTATGTATATAAGATAGAATTTTCTCCTCCTAGGAGAAATTCCATTATACCCCATTTTTTTCTGCCGTTGGGTCAACATTTGAATTTTGAATAGTTTCCTGCGTGAATGTTTAAGAAATTAATTGTAAAAATGGTGCTTCCATATAAAATTATGCTATTCATTAGGACTAGTGCTGAAGCCATAGCATCATTCTAATCTTCAATGTGATTTGATTTTATTTAATCAAACATTAAATTTCTCTCATTTTCGACCTTATAAGATACATACAATACTTTTCGATGATTATATGCCTCTTGTTTCCGAAGCAATATTAGATGACGAAACCATACACTTTACTGACAATGGATGCAAAAAGTCTTTCAAATCAACATGCAACTTTCATGGGTTATTCTCTAGCTCGTGTAGTTGTTATGATGCCCATCAAACACTCAATTTTTTTTAAGCTAAATTTGTTAGAGTGGTTTTCCTTTCGACAACTAATAGAGGATGAGATACGAGAGAAGTAAAATCTTTGAGGAAAGAAAGCGATACAACAAAGCAAGCCATAACATTTATTGTATAACTGTGTAATAATTCTCAATCAAGTTCCCTAATATAAGTTTAAAGTCTATTGTGTAGAATATCACTTACAATGCATTCATAGCATAAGTTAAACTTTTTATGGAAGGAAATACATGCAATGATATCCTTGTTTTGTATAAGTTTTAAAACATTTTAAAAATAAATAAAAACGCTCTAAACCTATTATGAAAGATAATTTAATGTTTATCTCTTTTAGGCTTCATTTCATTTGGTACGAAAGAAACTCTCTCTTTCCCAAAGAGTTGGAAAGTGAGCATTAGCGGTGGAGTAAAGATTGTGTCATGCACAATTCTGTGCTTCCCCAGACATATGCAAACAATTTAGTTTGGTAGTTGCGGAGATGGCCGACAACCATTATGAGAGATTACAAGGATAGTTGGTAGCTAAACAATTTGTGAAAAGTCTAGAGGTTCCTGAGTTAAATGTCAACACATTTCACTGGGTCCCTGGGTTGGGTCTCGATGTCGTAGGATGAAATATTATTCCGCTCTACCATCGAATCCCTTTATCATCAAGGCCAAAAACCCCAAAAAGACCGTCCAACTTACGATCTTGCTTGATGGTTTCACATATAGCTGTAGCTATACATGTGCACTTATGTTTCAGACATAAGCGCCTAAAACCCAAACCAAGAAGTAAGGAAAATAAACCGAAAAGCAAGAAAAGCAAAAGAAAATTAACCCGCCTCCAAAATTTAGTAAGGAAAGCCAAAGCGGTAGGAGGGTTGGCCTAAAATATTAAACCGATGGGACTCTCGAATGAGCAATGAAATGGGGGACGCTCCCCAATGCTAACTCCAACACATCTCTAAAAGACATATTATAGAAGACTCCAGGCCGCCCCTAAGCTTTCCCTAAAACTGCCAAAAGAAATTCTCATCTCTCTTTTCTTTCTCTGTTTTTTTTTATATTGAAATAAATTCAGCCCAAAGGTCGAAAAGGTTCATCTGAATTCTTCCAAGCATAAGGATTAAAATATTTCAAGCCCTCAATTTCATCCCAAACTAAAGCTTCCATGAGGTATGAAACCCAACACAACATCAAGGAACCCGCTGTTGACCTTACTTTTGGTTGACATTTAATTTTTCCTCTTTAGTAGCCTAAGGTCTAGCCATAGGATTTTCTTGTTGACTATTCCTAGAAAACTAGAAAAGGAACCATCACCTTTAAAAATTATAAACTCCTCTTTGCTCAACTTGAGGTTTCTCATATTGGTCATAACTGGTCATAACCTCTAGTAGTACTTAGTAGGTGAGGTCAATATAGAGTAGCTCGAGACGAGTTCCCATAGGACTGCTTGACCTTAGGGTTGAACTCGGATATTGGTCTGGAGCTGTTCACTCACTGTCACTCACTTTCACCCCCATTCATTCATAACTCCGAACCGAAACTCGTTGACTGTCATACCCCGATTCTTTGGGAGATTCATGTAGATGGTCTTCTAGACCCTCTAGCTCTAGGCTGGGGTTTAGCTAGCACCAGTACATAGATGACCCAGATGGAGATTCCGTTGGTCCATGGCTCAAATCAGGACGATTAGCACCTCAATTCCACCAATTACCCAATTTAGCCTTTTGTCCCCGAAACCAATTTGGACTCTTTAATTGACCTCCATTGACTCTTTAATTGACCTCCTCTTTAATTGACCTCCATTTGATCTCAATTTGCCTCAATTTGAATCCTAAACTCTTCATAACAATCCTACAAATTAAATTAAACCTTTAATTGGCCCTGATCAAGCCTCAATTTCACTCAATTTCAACCCACATTCAAAATTCCTAAATTTGTCCCAAATTGGCTATCTCCCCAAATTCCACCAAATTGAATGCCTAAACGCCAAAATTGACATCCAATTAATGTTGAGAACTCTTTATAACATTCCCCTATACCACTTTGAACCATCAATTTGGACCTAACCCAACCATAGCCTAACCTAGACCCAAGTCTAGCCCAACAACCCCAAATTAGCTAAATGCCCAAAATCCACCAAGTTGACTCTCCCGATCAACTCGAAATTACTTCAAATTTTTTCTAAACATCTCTTTACAACCAACTACACTATCCTGATTAATTGAGCTCGAACCAAAGTTTTGACGGGAATCGGATCGCGACGCGTTTTTGACCGGATCGTCGGCGAGGTTGCCTAAACGACTTCAGATGGCGAAACGGACTGCGTCGACGCGTCTGGAACGTCGATTTTACCTAGGTGAGACGTTCGTCGATGCGCCTAGGAGGGAATGAATAAAATAAGTATTGTAATAATAATAATAATAATATTATTATTATTATTATTATTATCATTACTATTTTATATCTAATATATTCCCCTTCCCTAATTCTTCAGAGACCCGTAACCTGTTTCGTTCGCCTGGCCCGTCTCTCGCCCGTCCCGTTAGGCTCCCGCGCTCTCGCTCGTCCCGCTCGCACGCCCGACCGTGGCACAACCCATCCATCCATTATCTCTGCCGCAAATCCTATTGTCTGCGAGATCTTCCCATCTGCCTCCCTCGAGCCGCCCGCATGAAGCGTCTGCTCTGCTCGTTTCCTCGAGCTGTCTACGATATTTCGATCATTTCCTCTCTTCCTTCTCCCATCTATATAACACTTTACGTAGAGCATTTTAAAGGAGCGAAAAAAGAAATTTTGAGAGGGAAGGAAAACTCTGCAAAAATTTTTTCTCAACTTCTTTAGTTTTTCGTGCTCGGGTTGACTTCCTCTTGCTGTTGGAGAGGAGTTCGAGCTAGGAAGTGTTTCTCTGAGGTTTTTTTTTTTATTTTGGTTCTGCATTAAGGAGGCACTTCTTCCCCTCCTCTATGCCTTTCTTTCTCTCGATTTTGATCGGCCAGGGCTGCTGGGAATAGTATTTTTGGGCGGGTCTGACATGCTAGTCCAATGTGCTTTGTGTTTTTTGTGATATTCACCATTCAAACATATGAAAGTAGGATTTTTGAACATGTTCTAGGAGTTAGTCCTGATTATTTGCTAGAATCAATGAAAATACATGTTGTTGACTTCCTTCTTTTTGCTTGAAATACTTGGAAGTGTCATGGTGGTAGCTTTGAAATGAGATTTGCTCATCTGGAAATGCATGTTGGAATGAACTATCAAAGCTCTTTATTACTATTACTCCCTTTTAAAATGAGTGTTGGAGATCTCGCTTTGCTTTTCATATATATATGGGGCTCGGTTTTGGTTCCTTGCGACTTTTCCTTGCTCGAAATACATGCTATAAGAAAATTTCTTTAATTTGGAAAGCCCTGTAACTTGCTTTAATGGCTTGGTTTAGCTTCTTGTGAGGCACCCTTTCTGCTCAGATATCTGTTGGGAATTGTTTGATGCTTAGAATATGTATTTTGGTGACCCGGACTTGTTCTTTATACCGTTATTCCTGTTTGAATCTTGTTTGAAATGAGTATTGGCTTCACATCTTGAGTTTTAAAGGCATGCGGATTTTTTTCTTTAGCCTTTGGATGGCTCGGTTTTGCCTTGGAATGGATGGAGCTTAATTACTATTTGAGGTGCGGGTGTTAATTTTTATTGGAGCTCTATTTTGGCTTTGAATGACTTGGTTTTAGCTTCTCGTGGGGCTCGGCTTTGCTTGTTGAGGTTCTTGGTTTTACCCCTGGGTTGCTCGGTTCCTGCCCACCTATTGAATTCATTTTTGCATGAAATTGGGGTGTTATTGGCTGCCCCTTCTTAAATATCCGTGCAGGTTCATCCCCAAATAATTTAAAGCTTGTTCGGGGCTCGGTTTTGTTGGTTTTGGCCCTTGCCCGAGAGCTGGTTCGTTGTGGAGTTTGGTCCCGTTTGCTTTGGCTCTTACCCGAGGGCTTGTTGAGGGAGCATAATAGCAGCTGTTAGTGGTGGTCTTTTTCTGTTGGTTGCCTGGGCCTTGGGCCTTAGTTGTTGGTCCTTTTGGTTGCCTCAGCCGTGAGCCTTAGCAGCTCCCCTTTTCCTTTTGGTTGCCTTGGTCGTGAGCCTTAGCAGTTGATCCCTCTCTTTGTTGCTTTGGCCGAGAGCCTTAGCAGCTGTTTGTCGACCCTGGCCGCAAGCATTTATGTGGTTTTAGCCGGATGATTTAATGCATATTTGATATAAAGAGCTTTTGATTAAGCCTGGAATTGAATTTTTTTATTTTGGCATGATTTTGGAAGTGCGAATGGCTGTCGTCCCTGGGTTACTTTCCTTTTGATCGAGTTCTGAAATCTGAAAGACTTTGAAAAGACTTTGAAATATTTTATTTTGGAAGAGCATAGGGTTGATCTAAATTGATATCATAAAGGATGTTTCAGAAGTTTGACATTGAAGTTGTGATATCGTTCGAGTGTAGGTTCGGGTGTGTGAGGATATGTAGTCAGTGGTGAAGCCATGTATACAGTTGTCACATTGACCTTGGCTCGTTTCGATTTGCTCGAGACAAGATTGGGAAGAGATACCCTCCTTGGGTTAGTCCACTTATAAAAAATGTGAAAGTGATATCCTTTTGGATTGATTCAAGGATTTTGGGGCCTCCTTTTTCAGATCTTTTCGTCATGAGTTTTGAGAGCTGATTCATCCTCCGTCTTTTCTAGTTTTAGGTGGTTCAGTTCCTCCTCTCTCTCATCCCCATTTTTATTCTTTTTTTTTCCTTGCTTCTTGGTTCGGTTTTCAGTGTTTTTGTCCGATATATAAGTGCACACGTATAGCCTTTTGCTATATGCGAAACCATCAAACAAGGTCGCAAGTGTCGCAAGTCAAGTATGTCAGTTTTGTTTTGGGGCTTAGGGCGATGATGACAAAGGCACGCCGGTGGTAGAGCAGAATGATATCTCATCCTACAACACTGAAACTCAATTCTGGGACCTGATGAACTGTAGGATGAAAGTATCATTCACCGACATAAGACTAAAGGGGGACCCGTACCTTTTTATGTTGTTGGTGGTCCTATGCCCGACGTTGTAATCGACTCGTGGAGAACTATTCTTTTCTTAAAATTGATAAGAATAGATACAATGTTTAATAAAATATTTTCACTAAAAAATTGATACAACTTCTCTTTTGTATGCCTTAAATCTATATGCATGCCAAAAATAATAAATTTTAAATATATATCACAACTTGGTTGTCCACCTGTTGATTATCAGTTCTGGGCCAATGAGTACCCTCCTAAGTTAGGTTTAGTATGCCATCTTTCTAGTGGAGTGTCTGGTGTTATACGTCTGGGTGACCGAGTATCCTTCGACGACCCTCGAGTACAAATATATATATTTGAGCCTAGCCCTAACCCGAGTGCTTGCGGTCCCATCTTTTCGGACTTTTTTCATATGTTTTATTGGAATTTTTGGACAAAACACTCGTGGTCTTTTCTTTGGGATTTTCCCAAGGTTTTGACAGTTTTATTTAAATTAACACCCGTCGATTTTTTCGAGTTTTCCGTCATGGATTATTTGTCGATTTTCCTCGAGTTTTCCAGGTAACGTTGCCTTTGTTGTTCACTTTTGCCTATACAATACATGCTAGCTGGTTCCTTAAATTCTATTATTCTACTCATAATTGCTACATCAATTACACTTAAAGGAGCAGCGGGCCTCCGAGGTATACATGTTTGTCTTACATTTGCAGCGCTTTATTTTACAACACTTTATTATTTCTTGACTACTGTGCTTTCCTTTGTTATACCTGCTACTGCCTATTTTGCACACTATACCTTAGAATAAGCGGACAGTAGTTGGTTTTATATGGGGTATCCGGCAGCAGACCGTTGCTCAACTATTGCATATACACTTAAAATTAACATCGAACTCGAAAGTGCTACGACGAGAAGCTTGGTGCTAGCTTTGTGGGCAGCACGACCATCTTCAACAGCAGTACACGTCTACACCAGCTAACCATTTCTTAGAAATTAAAATAATCCATAGGATTTCGAGATTGTTCGCCTAGTGCGACATAAATCCCCAACCTTTCTTTAGGCCTTTGTACAACTTTGCTGTACAATATAAGTCCTAACCTGTGTTAGGATTCTGAGGTTGTCGTCCGTCACGACCTAAATCCTCACATCTTCCAGGCTATTTGTGTGATCATTTCACATGAATATAAGTCCTAATTAATAAAATTGGCAGGTTGAAACACTTAAATAATTCCTCCTCGAAATTGAAGCCAAACCATAGGGTGGACTGAGAAGTCACTGAGGTTGTCATTCGAATCTGTGACATCCCCTAGTTCTTTCTTCTTTGAACTCTACAACAAAATGTTTCAAATTTGAGTAATTCCCGTTTCACATCTATTTGTCTTATTTCGTCGAAAAGTTCTATCCTTTGACCCCTTTGAAGATAATATTTCCTGACTTTTATCTAGAGTTTTCTTAGGTGACTTCGGTTATCTAAGATGTAATTAACTATAGGGGCTTGCCTTTATATGAAGCTTTTCCGAACCCAGTTTAATATAAACCCTATTTAATTCTTCGTATTAAATAGGGGAGATTGTTAGCAAATAAAACGGTTTCGCAGGCCAAACGAACGTCATATATTTCTTAGTTTATTTGATCGAGTTTCACTCTCAAGTATTGCGTTTATCCTTCGGGATAGATACAGGGTTTGAGATACAATGCTCTTTCATTTAAACTGTGAAAAACATGATGTCAGTTTGATTTCATATTTTTTTAAACTATATATATATATATATCTATACACACACACACATATATATATATATATATGTTGTTGGACATTGTGCTGTATTTGGGTTTAATTGCCTAGGATTTCTTCAATATATAAATCAAAATGTCTTTCAGAAGCGGATGCTGAGATTTTGATTCCGTTGACCGACAACTTCCAACGAGCTACTCTTCCAACCAAAATAGTGCCGACACCCGCACAAGTGCTCACGGCTAGGTACAGCAGGGAAAACTCCTGGCCAAGACAAAAAGGAGACCAACCCAATGCATTCGGGTAAGGGCAACAACCCACACGACCAGATCCCTATGTTTATAGCCAGGGACAACAGAGAATAGCTGAACAAGACAAAAGAAAACCGCAGGGATGCTCTTGGCTAAGGGAAGCAACCCACACAACCAACCAGCAGGTGTTCACTGCCACGGACAACAAAGAACGACCAAACAAAACAAAAGAAAACCATAGGGATGCTCTCGGGTAAGGGCAGCAGTCCACACAACCAAATAGATACTCACGTCTAGGGGCAGCAGGGGAGCAACCAGCTTAACCCCAACACAAAGCTCTCCAAAAGCCTCAAGAAAAAAGAGAAACCATGCATTTATATTTCAGATAGCAGGGAAGCAAAACCGAACCCCCAAAGCAAACTCCAAAAGCCTCCAAGAAACCAACTATTTCATCCTGCATATATTTCAAATAGGGAGGCAGCAGCAGGGAACAAAATCAAGTCCCCCAAAAACAAACTCCAAAAAGCTTTAAAAACCAAAATTTCTATTCAACATATATTTCGAACAGGGAGTAAAACCAGACCCCCAAAACCAATTCCACAAAGCCTTAAAAAGAAAACAAATTTTAGCCGCACATGTATTTCAAACAGAGAAAGTAGAAACAGGGAGCAAAACCAAGACCTCAACGTAAGAATCTAAAGGAAACCTCAGAAATCAGCTACAAACGTTTCGAAAAGGGGGGAGAAGGCGACAAAGATACACCAGAACAAAATCCCCAACATAAAATTTCCAAAAGCCTCGGTGTCAAACCAATACAGAAAGGAAAACCGCATCCCAGAGGGCTAAAATAGCCTCTTGAAATTTCAATATACTAGTATAGATGTGATAAGAAAGAACATAAGGAAGGAGCTAACACATATATAAGGATTGAATCATGCCTTTGGTGAGCCTACATTTCCAGCTAAACATCTTAGAGCATTTAAAACAAGCCCAACAGTATGCATTTAAACTAAAGTCAGCTAAGATCCAACAGCTAGCCATGATTCCAACATTAAATACCAGCCAAGACAAATAAAAAATCCGACAACTAACAATGATTCTAGCATTAAATACCAGCAGAGACAAAATGAACCACCCTACGCATGCATTCCCCCCTTTTTCTTATAGAGAAGAGAAATTTGTGCACAACCCCTGTCAAACGGAGAAAGAAGGCAGGGGAAGAAGAAAATGGGTACCTCACTCGAGCCTTTGCAAACAAAAAAAGAGAATCAGAAGGCTTCCCAAATAGCAGGCTCACAAGCACGAGAGGCGATTCCGGCAGAGTCTCCCCCAAACTCTCTGTTCGTAACCCCACAACAATCCCCTCCCATGGGCTTTTATAGGCGCAGAAGAAGAAAGAAAAGCTCGCGGGACTTACCTGGGCGAAGCCACCTCCAGCAGAAAGAAGACCGCACCGCAGCCAAGGCTACAGAGGGAGGAAATATCGGGAAGGAGGGATATTGCCACATTGTGACCTAGGGAACAAAGGCGCCAGAGTCAACTTACCCCGAAAGAGCTTCCCGCGCAGCAAGACGAAGCAGAAAATGCTTTGGGAAGAAACGACTCAGGCAGAGAATGTCAAGAGAGACGAGGTCAACTCCTCATTACGCGAAGGGAGGAGACCAGCGAGAGAGGAGCTGCTAGGGCTCAATCCGGGGACGGAACCAGGGGGAGCCGCGAGCTAGGGATTTAGGCAAAAATAAAAGACACACCCCCCCGGCTATATAATAAAAATATATCTCCTCCATAATATATATGATATTTAAATTCCCTCGATTTGCATAAAACCATATCGAAATGGGTGTTCTCTCTAGCTAAATTCGACATCCTGGACACGCCGGCGCTATCCATTTCGTCATTTGGGGCCGCCGGGATGACTTCGTCGACAGTCGGGTCAAAAACGCGTCAAATTCAAATTTCTTTAAAATTATCACTGGTGATCGATCGGTCCAGCAATTGATTCGGGTTTGATCGGTTGCGAAGCCTTCTCCTGGTGCAAGTGACGCGAATTTTGGTAATGATCTGTGATATTTGTGATCGTAAGTGTGCGCGGACGACACGATGAGTTTCCTAAGGCTTTAAATCCTATGGGTACTCGACTCGAGCTTTCTTACGCTGATTTTATTAGACTCAACTAATTGTTGAGGATTTAGAATCAGCCATATGAAACTGCAAGGAGTTAAGAAGTGACTCGAATATTCTCGTTGATGCGGGTCCCAGACTAGTCTTTTAAGAGAGTCGGTATGAAACTTTAAGCTAGTTTCTAGGCTTTAAGAAGAGTAAGAAACCTCACCAAAAATGAGGTCAACAAATAAACCATCAATAGGTGGGGTGGGTTGCGCGAGCGCGCAACACCTATTGGCGTTGACCGAAGTGATCCATAGAACCACCCAAAAGAGTGTGAAAATATCAATATCAAGAATTGAATTTGAGTTGGGAAACTCTGCCAAAATCATCCCAAGCCTTCCTAGCACTCATACGAAGCTCATCCCCATAATTTCAAGCCCTAATTTCCACTAAGAAAACCCAGTTTCACCACTGAATCCAGGGCATTTCTCGGCCTTGGAATCAACCTCCACCAAACTCGAAATTCATCATCCCAAAAGCAAGCGTATTTTATCTGTCGCGATTTTGTTGGATTTCTGTTAGGGATTAGCAAGCGTATTTTATTTGTCATTGCCTTTCGTGGGCATTTCGAGATATTCAATGAAAATGATTGAATGTAATTTTCTCTTAATTAATTTGTCATGATTTTTTTTGTCATATGTGTGTGTGTATATATATATGTATATATATTATCGAAAAAAAAATTCTCGTTGGAGATTTGATTGTCGACTTTGGAAAATTATCAAAAATCTATTTTCTTAGGAGCCATTACAGAGTTGAAGCAGACTTCTGCTTAGACCTAAGTAAAACAGAAAGACTAGACCAACTCGGAATACTGCTTGGGAAGTTACATTCGAGCCGAAACTAGTCGAACAAATATCGTCTGTTGTCTTAGGAGTCATTACAGAGTCGAAACAGACTTCTACTCAGACCTAAGCGAAACATAAGACAAGACCAAATCGGAATACTGCAGGGGAAGTTACATCCGAGCTAACAGGTGACGAGGAGAATATATATGTCACGCTAGGAAAGAAAGCACTGTGGCTCACATCCAACCTGAGAGGTGACGAAGAAAATATATATGTCACGCTAGGAAGGAAAACACTGGGGTTCACATCCAACCAGAGAAGTGAGGAGGAAAATATCTGCTATATTGGAGAGGAAAACGTTGAGACTCACATCCAACCCAAGGGGTAGCTGGAAAATATATCGTTCACGCTAGAAACGAAAGCGCTGGGACTCACATCCAACCCAAGTGGTGACGAAGAAAATATCTCTGCTACATTGGTGAGGAAAGCGCTTGAACTCGCATCTAACGCAAGGGGTAGCAAAAAAAATATATCTGTCACGCTAAGAAGAAAAGCACTGAGACTCTCATCGAACCTGAGATGTGACGAGGAAAATATATATGTCTCGCTAGGAAGGAAAGCATTGTGGATCACATCCAACCTAAGTGGTGATGAGGAAAATATCTGCTATATTAGGGAGGAAAGCGTTGTGACTCACAACCAACCCAAGGGGTAGCGAGAAAATATATCGGTCACGCTAGGAAGGAAAACACTGAGACTCACATCCAACCCAGTCAGAGTTCTTAAAGTGAAGGACATGATCATTAGAGCATCAATTTCATTTGTCCCTTAAGTAATAATTTTGTCAAAACGCCAAAATACCATAAATTTGTTACATTGAACGCACTTTTTTTTATTGTCCTTCTGATGAGATTTGAGCATACAACGTGAACTATTCCAAAAAAGAAAATTCTTCTTCATTTGATATCAAATTGTCTACAAAATTTTGAACGAACTCCGAACTATGGTGGGAGGGTTGGGACCCACTAACCGTTGTCCTGCTGATATTCCTTCTCAAGAACTAGAACAATTGGATCGACCAAAATTTTATTGGTGGAACCACTTTCATGTTCTTTCAAATATTCTTTCGGGATTGTTATGTTCTCATTTATGAAATTCTTTTCGAGCCACTCTTTGAAGCTGAAACAGTCCTTTATGATATGTCCAACCAGTCTGTGGTATGGGCAATACTGGGGCTGGTCCACATCCAACCCAGTCAAAGTTCTTAAAGTGAAGGACATGATCGTTAGAGCATCAATTTCATTTGTCCCTTAAGTAATAATTTTGTCAAAACGCCAAAATACCATAAATTTGTTACATTGAACGCACTTTTTTTTATTGTCCTTCTGATGAGATTTGAGCATACAACGTGAACTATTCCAAAAAAGAAAATTCTTCTTCATTTGATATCAAATTGTCTACAAAATTTTGAACGAACTCCGAACTATGGTGGGAGGGTTGGGACCCACTAACCGTTGTCCTGCTGATATTCCTTCTCAAGAACTAGAACAATTGGATCGACCAAAATTTTATTGGTGGAACCACTTTCATGTTCTTTCAAATATTCTTTCGGGATTGTTATGTTCTCATTTATGAAATTCTTTTCGAGCCACTCTTTGAAGCTGAAACAGTCCTTTATGATATGTCCAACCAGTCTGTGGTATGGGCAATACTGGGGCTGGTCCCTCTTATCAACCTCATCTGGCTTTTTTTGGCTCTGGCAGTTTGAATTCGGGCTTTTTGACCAAATCCTGGAATATTTCTTCCACTGCTTCTTTCTTGAATGAATATTCCTTGTTTAGACGTTCTCTGATCGTAAGAGGCAATTTGCTGACTGCGTGCTGAGACGACTGTTAAGTATAGTTCTATTGAGGCTGCTGCAATTGTATCTGCAATGGTCGCTTACCCTTATCAACCTTTATTACTGTCTCACGTTTCTCTTCAAACACTTTCACCAAATCTGGCTTTTCAATTTTCATCTGAGGGAATCGTAATTGTTCTTGAATCGTGACTATAGCAATCGTCAGCTCTTCTATCTTCTCCATTCGACTGATTTGCAGATCTTGCTGTTGAATGACCATTTGTAATTCATCCACGATGTTCTCCTTGATGGGAAATAGAGCATTGCGAAGATGATGTGGCCGTGGCTTCAATAACATTGATTTCCGCGAACTTCTCAATCATGCAATCTATCGGATTGTAGTCAACATCGTTGGCATTGTTCCTTTGTTCTTCGGCTAACTGTGCACATCATCTCTAAGCCTTTTCAGAGCGGCCTCAATCGATTTTGCTTTGGTTATCTTGAGGTTATTTGGAGTATCTCGATGCACAACTCTTCTGGGTTAGGCTCTGTCGTAGTTGCAGTAGCGGCTGTCGAAATGTCAGATTCACAATTCTTGTTAGGAGAATAACCCCCGACTTTTTCCATAGTATCGATTTGACGACCTAAGTTCTTCGCCACTTCTCCTTTGATGCGGACGCTCCAAGGCGGGATATCCCATTGGTGACATCAGCTCGTTGGACAGAAGTGTGGTCCCTGGTCCGCGGACCAGATGCGTTGTCAAGCAAGTCCTTATCCTTATATGAGGTTAGAGTTTTACTGCTTTGCGTGACATAAACGAGTCGGGCCTGGTTTAAAGTCTCATTTGGTGAATTGGACCAAGTTGTATTGCATTCATCCTCGAGTGCATGGGGGTCAGTTGGAACCCTTGGATCAGTTGAAATCATATTAATTGAACCTCTTTCAGGTTCTCTTAAATATTCTTTCGGCATCGTAATGCCTCGACTTTTGAAGCTCTACTCAAGCCAGTCCTTGAAAACGTGACTGTTCTCTATGGTGTGGCCGAGTAATCTATGATACAAACAATATTTGGGATGATCTTTCTTATCGACTTTGTTTGGTCTTTTGGGTTCGAACAACTTGAATTCAGGATTCTTGATTAGATCACGAAATATATTCCCCACCACCTTATTATTATTGGAGTACACCTTGCTTAGTCGTTTCTTGATGATCAAATGCTTGTTGTGCTGCTGCTCGCGTTGTTGGTAGTCCCGCCGCAGGCGCAGGCGAGTATGTCGAGGTTGTCCAACTTGTATTTGCAACGGTCGTTCGCCTTTGTCAACTATTGCTACTATTCCAGACTCCTCAGTTGTGCTCACTAGCTTTGGTTTTTCGATCTTTTCTAGAAATCCGAATTGATTTGTTTCTTCCTGAAGATTCTGGGCTTTGCTAAGTAGTTTTTCAAACTTTGTTGTAAATCCTTTGAGAAGGAATGCAATCGGCCCGTGAATGTTTTTAGTAGGATTTCAATTGCATGCTGCTCCTGGAGCTGTGGTTCGCACTTCATGCTTAAGTTCCTCTATTGTAGAATGTATTTTACCAGAGTATTGTCCGGCTTCTGTTTCTTCACCACGAGATTACCGACGGTAATGTGGTGTTGGGCTCCAGCGAACCGTTTAACGAAAAGATCTTCTAATTCTGCGAACGTTTTTACATAACCATTTGGCAGCTCGGTGTACCAGTCGAAAGCAACTCCTGAAAGGCTACTAACGAACTGGGGGAACAACAAAGCATCATTACCCCCCGCATTGCAGCAACGCTCTCGGAAGTGTGCAGCATGCTGTCGAGGGTTTCCTGTCCTGTCGAAAGTCTTGAACTGAGGTGGTACACCGTCGGGATACTGGACAACATTGAACTCTTCAGAATAAGGTCTATCCTTTAGATTTGATGCCCCTCCCATAGTCTGAGTCAGGGCTTCTCTCACCCGCTGTTCTATCATATGGTAGATTTCTTTTTCTGGTACTAGACTTTGAACAGAATCTTTCTTTGGTTGCTCTTCTTTGTTAACAAAAGTAAAATCTTTCTTATCATTAGCAATCTGGACAACCTCTGGTTGGTTTACTTCTGCAAGTGTCACCTTCGGGGGTTGAGGTTGACTCTGAAGCATCATAATTACAACCATTATCTCCTCAATCATTCTCTCCAAACGCTCAACTTGTTCATCTTTCTGTCGAAACTCCCTTCGCAGCATTTGAATGTCTCCTTCTTCGGCTGGTTCTGAGACATCTCGCAAGGTTCACGGCACCCTAGTTTCGACGACATTTATTTCAGCAATATCCTCCTCCATGTAATCCGTTAGATCTTCTTCACCCTTCAACTTGTCCCTCTTTCTTTAGCCATTTGCTTGATGTTTGCTTTTAACTTCTCCAAAGTAGCCTCAATTGATCTTCCTTTAATTACTTTAAGGTTATTCGGCGGCGGTTGAGAAGTAACTTCTTCTGAAGTAATCCTTGGGGGGACAGCTGACTCGTCGGACTTGGAGTTTTTTTAGGATCTTCATCCTCAGGCTTTTCTACAGGAATCGACTCAATGGTTCTAGGTCGCCACACCATCTTTTCGGCACTAATGCTGCAGGGTCGGATAGCCTACTGTCGGTATCAACGCGTCAGTAAGTGGTGGGCCTCCTATCACGTGGGCCAGACACATCGGTGAACGGTCTTTTGCTAAAGTCTAGTGCTTTTGCCAAAGACAAAAACTCTTCCCGTGTAACAGGGAAGGCTACCCTTGGCCCGAGACGAGACTTGACCGGCCGACGTTCCATAGATTTTCTGTAGGTGGCAATGACGCCGGTGTGGATGGCGAAGGTAGTCATGCGTTCTCTCAGGTGGAGCTTAGCGGGGACACGATGTTGTAGTGCCTCCTTCGTCTGGGCAGACCCATGGAATTGGTGGATTGATTCATCTTTCCTTTGAATCTCGGCTTGCACTCGGGGTGAAACGGCGCACCCCATCCTTCTTAGCAACTCAACAATTGAACAATGCTCTTTCCGAGCCAGTCTTTCAAACATCTGACGAATTTTAGAAAAGGGTGGGGGCCTCTTCCTCTTCTCACCTCGACGGTGAGATGGTGACGACAGTGCGCCAGCGATTTTTGAAACATTTTCTTCGTCAAGGGCAACAGGCAATGGGTGGAACCTACTTCCTTTTAGAAGTTGTGAGGTCCTAGGTAGTCCAGCTTCCTCTTTCGGAATCTCTTCAGGGGCAGTAATTTCGACAACCCTTATCCTTTTAATCTTAGCTATCTTTCGGTTTCTGTTTCTACATTGTGTTCAGGTCAGAGGTGCGAACCTCGAGCTAGACCCAAATTCAAAGATAGAGGGAACCGAAGTGAAAGCCAACCTCTTTCCAACAAATGGTTTGTCGACCACCAAAACACCTTCCCTTTGACTGATGTTGGAGTAACAACAGATGCGGTGACGACCGAAATAGTGGTAGCGACAGGAACAGTCCTGGGAGCGGCCCTGGCGGCGGACTTTGCAACGACGGTGGAATTCTTTTCAACCAACATTCTCTTTAAAGGGGGGAATTCTTTGGCGGACCTCAGGTTAAACTCCACGACAGGCTCAGCGGGCCCGTTCGCTCCAGACTTTACCACAACAACTGGGACGTTTCCGAACTTGACTTCGGTGCTTTCGAATCCTTGCCCGAACTTGATAATTGCTCCGTCGGGCAGCTCATTCTTACTAACGGTCGAATCCATCCCGATGGCGAAGGAGATCTGTTTCGGCGAACACATTTTCTATAATCGAAAAAGATTCAAAATATCAGTCTCCTCCCATGCTCCTTTGTCGCAACAATTTTTTTAGGGCGAATATCGAAAGTTGTTGAATTTGTCCAACAAACTGGGCGTTTCTTTTGAAACTTATCCAAATGATTATTATTATTATTATTATTCAAATTTTACTTCCTTTTATTTTAAGAGGAAAAGAGTTTGAAAGTGACAGATTTCAAATCATTTTAAAGAGTAAAATGCAACGAATATGAATCATATGACCCAGTTCTAAAACTGAAGAGAGGTGATCCTACATCAGACTCACTTCGGTCAACACTGCACGTTGCTCCTAATCCACCACACATATTTGGGGTCCAACCCACTTTAGACCCATTTTCAAGGTCCGAAGATTCCAGAATCTCTCTGTTTAAAGGTAATTAAACAGATGACTCCAGAATCTAAAAAGAGTTGGCTATACCTGCTCAAGAAAGAAATGAGCGAGGTACACCAATGGAAGAATGATAGTCTAACACACTAGAGACATGAACACACTACCGATGTTTGAAAACAAAACCACTTGATCAAAATGGAGAGAAACAATCCACAGCGGAGTCGCCAGAATTTGTCGGTCGTTTATTTTAGAAAATAATATTTTAATTTTGAAAAGTGAGACCGAATGGATCTCACACATTTGATAGTTTAGATGACTGAGCGCGATACCACAAGTAATACACTATCCCAAACGTTATGCATATAACTTGCTAGTAGGCTTAACCACCTAAACTAAATAATTTGTAACAACCGTTGGGTCAGCGAAACTTTTTTTTATAATCCGACAAGTTCTTCTATTTAACACGGGAGATTAAGTTTTATATTAAGCTGAGTTCTTAAGTTCTCTATAGAGGCAAACCCCTACAGTTAATTACATCTTAAATAATCGAAATCACCTAAAAAGACTCGATTAAGACAGTGATTTTGCCTTCAAGATTGCAAAGTTTAAGTTTCTAAGGATAAATGCGAGGAAATCAAATGGGAAGGGCTCCAAATAGGAACAATTATTTTTAGGAGTCAATGGAGTGAAATGTAGGAGATGTCACAGATCCGAGGGGAATCCCGGTGACTTCCCAATTATCCTACGATTGGACCTTAACTCTAAAGAGACATCCTTCACCTCGTTGTCGTGGTCTCAATCGTCGTTCTTCGTCCGCTTGCTTCCACGCTCCGCTTTTTTGAAAAAAAAAAACTACTCTAAGATGTCGGCCGTTTTAATTTTTGGTTTTGAAAAATATAGGAAAATATGAAAATAGTTTTGATAAAAATAGTTTTGATAGTTTTGATATGAATATGATCTTTTTGATTTTTGAAAAGTAACATTTTAATTTAAAAATTGGTTAGACCAAACGAGTCTCACATTTTGAATAGTTTGGATGACTGAGCACGATACCACAAGTAATACACTTATTCTGAAGAATAACATATCACTTGTAGTAGACTCAATCACCTAAACTAAAGAGTTTGTGACATCCATTTGGTCTGCGAAATGTTTTATATGAGGCGAACAAGTTCCTCTACCTAATATGAGGATTAGATAGGGTTTATTTTACCTGGGTTCCAAGTTCCCTATAGAGGCAATTCCCCATAGTTAATTACATCTTAAATGACTGATGTCACTTAAGAAAACTCGATTAAGATCAGTGGTTTTGCCTTCAAGATTTCAAAGTTAAGGTTTCCAAGATTGGACTTGTGAAAATCAAATGGGAGTGGCTCAAATAGGAACAGTTATTTTAAGGAATTCAAAGGAATGAAAAGTACGGGATATCACAGATCCAGGAGAAATCTTGGTGATTCCCAACTATCCTATTGTTTGATTTTATATTTTTGAAATGATGTTTTTTAAAGTTTAATCCTGCAATTTATTTAGAATTTAGGACTTATATTCGCACGATATCTGATTGTGCAAATAACCTAAGAATCATAAAGTATTAGGAATTATAATTGCATAACCAGAGTTGTGCAAAAGCCTAAAAGTGATATGTGAGGGTTTACGTTGCGCTAGGCAAACCATCTCGAACTCCTATGGGTTGTTACTTAAACTAAGGAAAATGATCGGTGATGTGAAAGTGTTTTGATGTTGATAATCCACCTTGAAGTTGTTCCTCGTCGTGCTGCCCCCAGTATTCGCTCCAAAGCTCTTCTTCGTAGCAACTCCAGGTTTGATGTTAATTCTTATATAACCAATAGGTTTTCCTAAACTAAGGTATAGTGTGTATCAAAGTAGCAAAACATGCAGTATAAAAGAAAAGAACAGTAGAATCTACAGTAAAAAGAAAGAACAGTATAGCATGCTGAAAGAATAATATAACGTGCTAGGAAAACAGTATAACATGCTAGGAGAGTAATACGACATGCTATGAAATAAAAATGCTGCAATGTAAATAACACCTGTAAATTTGGGAAGTCTGCTGCTCCTTTAAGCTAGCTATTATTCATTGTATAAATATAAGAAACGTTGCTCGGAAAATTTGAGAAAACCGACAAATAATCCCTGACAAAAAGCTCGAGAAAATTGATGGGTAACAATTCAAATATAATTATAAAAAAAACCTCGGGAAAATTCCGAAGAAAATACCACGAGTGTTTTGTCCAAAAATTTCAATAAAACTTATGAAAAAGTTCGAAAAGAGGGGACCGCAAGCACTCGGGTCGGGGCTAAGCTCAAATATATATTTGTACTCGAGGGTCGTCGAAGGCTACTCGGTCACCCGGATGTAGAAAACTTGCCACTCCACTAGAAGGATATCTTACTGAACTTAACTTAGGAGAGTACTCCTTAGCCCAGGATCGGTGATCAACAAGTGGACAACCCGAATGTAACATAATTTAAAATTTAAGTTTTAGCATGCACATATATTTCAAGCATGGAAAAGAAAAGTCATATCAATTTTTGTAGTGAAAATATTTTATAAAAATATTGTATTTGTTCTTATCAATTTGTTTTATCAATTTTAAAATGTATAGTTGTCCACAAATCGATTAAGTCATCGGGCCTAGGACTACCAATAACCTAAGAAGGTAAGGGTCCCCCTCTAGTCTTATGTCGGTGAATGATACTTTCATCCTACAGTTCATCAGGTCTCAGAATTGAGTCATGGTGTTGTAGGATGAGATATCATTCTGCTCTACCACCGACGTGCCTTTGTCATCATCGCCCTACGCCCCAAAATAAAACCGACTTACTTGCGATCTTGCTTGATGGTTTCACATATAGCAAAAAACTATACATGAGCACTTATGTATCGGATATAAACACAGAAAACCAAACCAAGAAGCAAGGAAAGAAAATAATAAAATGAGGATGAGAAAGAAGAGACACTGATTTACCTAAAACATCGAAGAGATTAATGATGAATCAGCTGTCAAAACTGTGGCAAAAAGGCCTAGGAAATAGGGCCCAAGATCCTTGAATCAATCTAAGAAGGATATCATTTTCTCACATTATAAGTGGTTCAACCCAAGAAGGGTCCCCTTTCCAAACTTTATTTCGAACAGGTTGAAACGGGCTCAAACTAATGTGAAGACTATGTCCAGGGCTCCACTATCACTCGTATATACTCATTTATCCATACTTGAGATCAAATCTGGCTTTTATCACGCCCGAACCTTAATATCAAATCTCCAGAACTCCTTTATGAATGATAATTTTATAAATCCTTTCATGATTGTATAAATGGAACTCCAACTTAGTGAGCATAGGAAGACCCACAGCTAAGGTGAAATTAACCCAAATAGACCTCTAATATCTTACGGGTAGAGGTAAGAAAGAAGACCATGTCACGGGTAGAACCCAAACAAAAGGCACAACTTAATCACTAAATCAAGCACACAAATAAAGGCATCAAAAGAGCAGTCACGATAGGTATATAGGCTCTCGGGTAAGGGTTAGAGAGAAAGCTAGCTAAAACCGCAACACCAACCCACCAACAAGGGTAGTGAGGAAGCAGCCACCATATTAGCAAACTCACGGGTAAGAGCTAAGAAGAAAATCAATTAAGCCACAGCACAATCCCACCCGCAGGATCAGCAAGGGAGTAGCCACCGCAAGCACGAATTATGCCTCCTCAAATATGTAAGAGAATGAAGCTATTATAAATCCTCCAAGCCCACTTCATTTTTATCATGCGAAATGTAGTAATGAGTCACCCAAATTGTTCCAAACGTCCCACCATGGCAATGAATGTCGAAATTACCAATCTTTTGGGATGACAAACTTGATTATAAATAACATTACAAAGAGGAGCGCTATTTAGATATCTTCCACATAAATTGAACCCAATTAAGAGTGGCAATCCAGACAATTACTTAGGTACAATGAACTCAACAAAAGAAATGGAACAGGGAGCTGCAAAAGCACACCCAAGCCCAAGTAGTAAGGATAAGCTATCAGTCCAGCATAGGTATACCTGAATCCAACAAAACAACGAGACCAAAAATCCAGAATAAATACATTTGATTCCAACAAAAAGGACAAGACTAAAATCCAAAATGGGTGCATTTGGTCTCAGGCAAGGAGCCACAGAAACAAAACCAAGCCCCAGCAAACCGAGCTCCATCAGGGAATAGCAAGAACATAACCAAGTCCCATCAAGGAACTTGAAAACTTTTCCAACATGTAAACGTATTTTAAAAGAGCTAAAACTGAACCCATTAAGGAACAGGAAAACAAAGCCCAGCCCCAGAAAGAGGCTTTAATCAAAACTAATTCCCAGCAAGGGGCAGGAATCCAAGACCGAGCCCCAGCAAGGGGCAGGAATCCAAGACCGAGCCCCAGCAAGGGGCTATAATTAAAGCTGAGCTCCAACAGAGAATAACAAAGCAAAAATGAACATCAACAGAGAATAGACACCCAAAATCGAGCCCCAGCAAGGGCCATAATCGAAACAGACCTCCCGCGGAGCAACAAAACAAAACTGAGCTTCAGCAGAGAGCAACAAAACAAAATTGAACCTCAGCAGAGAGCTAGAACTCAAAACCGAGCCACAGCAAATGGGGAGTACAAAACATGCTCAGCCCAAGATTTCTCCCAAACGAGCCGAAGTCAAATTTCCACTTAATAGAAACACATTTCCGGCATAAACTCTAATCAAAGGAGCTAAAATTGCTCCTAAGTTTTATGGAAAATTGAAGATACCTCCAGCATGCATTCAAATGAGCAGGTATCATTTTAGAACATATAACCATAGCTTCTCAAATGATTCTGGCAGCAAATAAACATGCACAACACTTCTTTTCCTCAAAGATCTTTTTTTTTTTTTTCTTGACAATGAACTGATTCAGTAAAGAGAAAAGAAAAGCCAAATCTCTTAGCAGATAGATATAGGAAGAATAGAAGTATAGAAAAAGACTTGCATATGAAATAATTCAAAACATGCTTTCCTAAGCTACTGATCCAACTAGCATAAAAAAAAATCCCAAATCGACCTCCACAGAGACATTCAACGCTTGTTATCATGAGTCACTAGGCAAGACAAAATCAGAGTTTTATGCATGCATTTTTCCTTATTTTAACATCTTCAGCAACATGTTTCGAGCAAGGCGACAGAACAGATGAGAAGAAGAAAAATACCTCTTTAGTGCAGATTTAAAGCAAAACACAAAAAATAAATTGAAAAAAACACCCCCACAGAAATCCTTCCTGAAAGCCTCGCGCAAATAGCCCCCACGGTTTCTAGCTCCCGGCTCGACAAACTCTAACGACAAGAGTATCAACCAACATAGAGGAAGAAAAACTCATTTCGAACAGTAAAACAGAAAGAGGTAGCCTTCCCAACAGTGAAGAAAAAAAAAAAGAAAGTACCAAATTTCTCCAAAAAAACCTTCCTCTCAAAAGTCCTCTCCCTTCTCTCTGAGAATTTTTTAACAACCCAACACAAAAATTGAACTCTATTGGAAGCCAATAGGCAAAGAAAAGCAAAAGAGAATGCTACCCATTTGCCGCCCTAGCCAACCAACCGAAAAGAGGAAAGAAAGTGTCACAATAAAGGGCACGGGCGAGGAGTGGGACGAGCCACGGGATCGAGCTCTAAGATGGCTCGAACGAAGGTTTAGACATGCGGGTGAAAGGGTGAAATAGGGATTATGATTATAATTTTAATAATATAAGTGATAAAATATAAAAATAATTTAATATTTCTTAAAAAATAAAATTCAATTCGTACTTTTTAGTCGTGCGTCAAAATGTAACAAAATTGGTGTCAATTTTGGGTAATTCTGACGTTCCGGACGCGCTGCTATGGTCCGTTTCGTCATCGGATGTCGTTTTGGTGAATTCATCAATTTGCGTGCAAATTTTTTTGCGTTGGAAATATGACAATATTGGTGTCTTTTCCTACTAAAATTGGTGTTTCAGACGCGTTGGCGCAGTCCAATTTGTCATCGGAGGTCGTTTGGAGAAGTTTGCATTTTCACCCATCATTTGAGCTTAATTTAAGTTCGATCTTGTGCAATTTAATGAATTTTGTGCATTTTGTGTGTGTATGTGATGATAAAGTCATGAAGTGTTTTTCCTAGGGTTTAGTTTTCTAGTCCTATTGGGAACTTCCCTCTGAGTCTCCACACAATAGCCCTTAACCGCTCGTCCATAAAACGATTGTTTTGAGACAATAAATGCTAGATATCACAGGAAAATAGAAAGTGACTGAAATTTATAAAAATGGTGGGTCTCAATTCTAGTTTTCTAGGATAGTCGATAGGAACTCCTTGAGCTAGATCCTAGGATCCTAAGGAAAGGAGTAATTACCTAAAAAATGAGGTCAACATAAGCTCCTTAACATATCGATTATAGGTTTGGGGTTGTGGTGCGTATAAATATGTGATTATTGGGTTAATGGCTTGCTATACAGTACCTCCTAAACCGGGTATCCTACTGTCCTCTATCCTAAAAGGTCCCTACAAGTCCGTGGAAGCAACATGAATAATGAAAGGGAAATGCTACGAAGCACAATATACAATAAATAGTAGCATCGCAACCAAGAATTGTATATATATGCAGTGAAGTGTGCAGTAAAGAAAGTGAAACGCTGTAAATATAAAATAAATTTGTATACCTGACGAGTCTGCTGCTGCTGTAAATGGGATCAATGTCACAGATACAAGTAAACGAGAATAATGAAAGTACTTAAGAAATGTGTAAGCATGAATTTATATAAAAGAGAATGAAAGAAAATCGTAAGCATTCGGAAAAATTGAGAAGAGCGACAATTGAACCACGATAACTCAATGAAAACCATGGCGAAAACACGAGAAAAATTTGGAGGAAATCACGAATAATCTACAAAGATCCCAATAAAACCGTAGGAAACACACGAAAAATCCGAGGAAAGAAAGAAAATCGTAAGCATTCGAGTCATGCTAGGCTCAGATTTAGGTATACTTGAGGGAGTCCGAAGGCAACTATCGGTCACCCGTATGTATAGATCCCGACATTCAACTTGAAAGGTTGCCTACAATACCAACTAAGGAAGGTACTCCTTAGCGCAGTGTCGACAATTGACAAGTGAAAAATCGAATTATATTACTTAAAATTTATATTTTGTCATGCATATAGGTTTCATGCATATAAGAGAAAGTAATATCTATTTTTGTAGTCAAAGTACTTTTGTAAATAGCGTATTTGTTGTTATCATTTTTATAAATTATGATTGTCCACAAATCGATCGCACCGTCGGTCTAGGACCACCAACAATCTAAGAATGCAAAGGTGTCCTGTTAGTATGGTGTCGATGAATAATATTGTTATCCTACATTTCACCTGGTCCCTAAGTTGGGTCCTGATGTCGTGGGATGAAATATTATTCCGCTCTACCACCGAATGTCTTTATCATCAAGGCTTAAAACCCAAAAAGAAACCGTCCAACTTACGACATTGCTTAATGGTTTCACATATACCCACAACTATACATGCACACTTATGTTTCAGACATAAGCGCTTAAAACCCAAACCAAGAAGCAAGGAAAATAAGCCGAAAAGCAAGAAAAGCAAAAGAAAACTATCCTGCCTCCAAAATTAATTTAGAAAGGAAAGCCAAAGCGGTAGGAGGGTTAGCCTAAAATATTCAACCAGCGGGACTCCTCGAATGAGCAATGAAATGGGGGACACTCCCCAATGCTAACTCCAACACATCTCTAAAAGACATTATAGAGGACTCTGGGCCGCCCCTAAGCTTTCCATTAAAATGTCCAAAGAAATTCTCATCTCTCATTTCTCTCTTTTTTTTATATTGAAATCAATTCAGCTCAAAAGATTGAGCCCTGGAGTCTCTCGCAACATTTGATAAATCGTTCCTCGAAAAGGGTCATCCGAATTCTTCCAAGCATAAGGATTAAAATATTTGAAGCCCTCAATTCCATCCCAAACTAAGCTTCCATTACACAACATCAAGAAACCAACGCAAGTGCTCACGGTTAGGTACAGTAGGGAAACCACCTGGCCAACACAAAAGGAGACCAACCCAATGCCCTCGGGTAAGGGCAGCGGCCCACACTACCAAACCCCGGTGTTCACAACCAGGACAACAGAGAACAACCGAACAAGACAAAAGAAAACCACAGGGATGCTCTTGGGTAAGTGCAGCAACCCACACAACCAAATAGATACTCACGACTAAGGGCAACAGGGGAGCCACCGGCTTCAACACAAAACTCTCCAAAAAAAAGCCTTGAAACAAAAGAAAATCATGCATTCATATTTCAGATAGTAGCGAAGCAAAACCGAACCCCCAAAGCAAACTTCAAAAGCCTCCAAGAAACCAACTATTTCATCCTGCATATATTTCAAATAGGGAGGCAGCAGCAGGGAACAAAATCAAGTCCCCCAAAAACAAACTCCAAAAAGCTTTAAAAACCAAAATTTTCATTCAACATATATTTCAAACAGGGAGGCAGCAACAGGGAGTAAAACCAGGCCCCCAAAACCAATTCCACAAAGCCTTAAAAAGAAAACATATTGTAGCTGCACATGTATTTCGAACAGAGAATGCAACAATAGGGAGCAAAACCAACACCCAACATAAGACTCTAAAGGAAACCTCAGAAATTAGCTACAAACGTTTCGAAAAGGGGGGAGAAGGCGTCAAAGAAACACCAGAACAAAATCCCCAGCATAAAATTTCCCAAAGCCTCAGTGTCAAACCAATACAACAAGGAAAACCGCAGCCCAGAGGGCTAAACTAGCCTTCTGAAATTTCAATATACCAGTATAGATGTGATAAGAACATAAGGAAGGAGCTAGCACATACATAAGGATTGAATCATGCCTTTCGTGAGCCTACACTTCCAGCTAAACATCATAAAACATTTTAAATAGGCCCAACAGTATGCATTTAAACTAAAGTCAGCTAAAATCCAACATCTAGTCATGATTCCAGCATTAAATACCAGTCAAGATAAATAAAAAATTCAACAGCTAACAATGATTCCAACATTAAATACCAGCAGAGACAAAATAAACCACCCTACGCATGCATTCCTCCCTTTTTCTTATAAAGAAAAGAAATCTGAGCACAACCCCTGTCGAACAGAGAAAGAAGGCAGGGGAAGAAGAAAATAGGTACCTCACTTGAGCCTTTGCGAAAAACAGAAGAGAATCAAAAGGCTTCCCAAATACCAGGCTCACAGGCACGAAAGGCGATTCCGGCAGAGTCTCCCCCAAATTTTCAGTTTGTAACCCCACAACAATCCCCTCCCATGGGCTTTTATAGGTGTGGAAGAAGGAAAGAAAGGCTCGCGGGACTTACCTGGCGAAGCCACCCCAGCAGAAAGAAGTCCACACCGCAACCAAGGCTATTGAGGGAGGAATTATCGAAAAGGAGGGAGATTGCCACATTCGTGACTTAGGGAACAAAGGCGCCAGGGTCAACTTACCCCGAAAGAGCTTCCCGTGCAGCAAGATGAAGCAGAAAATGCTTGGGGAAGAAATGACTCGGGCAAAGAATGTCGAGAGAGACGAGGTCAACTCCTCGTTACGCGAAGGGAAGGGATCAACGAGAGGGAAGGCGCGGGTAGGGCTCAATCCAGGGACGGAACCAAGGGGAGCCGCGAGCTAGGGATTTAGGCTAAAATAAAAGACCCCCTCCCCCCTTGCTATATAATACAAATATATCCCCTACATTATATATATGATATTTAAATTCCCTCGATTTGCGCACTTCTCGCTCCTGCACAAAACCATATCGAAATGGTTGTCCTCCCTAGCTAAATTCAACGTCCCGGACTCGCAGACGCAGTCTGTTTCGTCATTTGGGGTCGCCCCAACGACTTCGTCGACGGTTGGGTCGAAAACGCGTCAAATTCAAATTTCTTTAAATTTATCGCTCGTGATCGATCGGTACCACAATTGATTCTGATTTGATCAATTGCGAAGCCTTCTACAGGTGCAAGTGACGTGAATTTTAATAACTACGTGCATTGAACGCGTGAATTGTCATATTCGTGTATCGTGAGTGTGCGCGGACGACACAATGGGTTTCCTAAGTTTTTAGATCCTATGGTTACTTGACTTGAGCTACGTCACGCTGGTTTTAATCGACTCAACTAAATGTTGAGGATTTAGAACCGACCATATGAAACTGCAAGGAGTCAAGAAGTGGCTCGAATTTCTAGTTGGTGCGGGTTCCGGACTAGTCCTCTAAGAGAGTCGTTAGAAAACCCTAAAGCTAAATCCTAGGCTCTAAGAAGAGTAAGAGACCTCACCAAAAATGAGGTCAACATTGGGTTTTAGTTTTCTCGCTGACATTAAGGAACCATAACTTCAAAATGAAAAAATGTCATTGATCTACTACAAAAACAAAAGAGAATCTTTCTTTCACAACAAAAGTAGAAAGTAATTTTCTTTAAATTTCTTCTCTTATTGCAATGGCAAATGACATTTCAATCTCTGAATGTTAATGTACTGCTATACTCCCTTAAAGGTTGATATATTAATATTCTATTTTGTTGATCTCTGAGGGAAATGGTTTCTAACAAGTGCTATTTTTCAGCTTGTGGCAATTTGTGAAATGGGATTTCATTATCAGGACAAAATTCCTCCTATCCATTACGCTATGAGCATTGCCTCAAATATGGAAGTGAGTTGGCTATGCTCAAAATTTTTTGGGATCCGTTGTTTAAAGTTGATTATTTTTCAATATCAAACATATTTATCTTCCATGGATCTATTTCAGCATTTTTTTCTTCCCTTAGAGATGATATTCATGTGTTGAGCTATTAAGTGTCTGGATATCTGTGTGTTGTTGTTAGTTGATTTAAAATTTCCAATGGTGTGCTTAGTACACTTCAGATACTATGGACACATAATTGGCTAGAAAATGTTGCTCCTTTGTTATAGTTGACGGGAAATTTATGATACTTTTGCATATTTTCATATTTTTTTCTCTATTCTCTCTCATCCATATGTTCATCACTTTTCCTGATTAAAAATTTATTTCTCTTTGCTTTACTATTGCCGCTCTTTTGTCATTGACAATCCCTTTTATACCGGAGTTAACCCAAAATCTAATAGGCAAGCAGATTTTATTACTCAAAAAATAACGGGGGTTACAATCACGATTTAAAACAGGAAAAGAAAACACAACAAATGTCAATATCCTGCTAGGGCTGAATAGGACAACCAGTGGGCTGCAATGAGGGGTGACTGGGTAGTAGCGGTAGGCGGATTGGTTGTGCGATAGGTTTGCGGTTAGTAGGCAGTGGTAAGGGGATTATGGTTGTACTTGGAGATGAGTAGGAAGTGTTGGCTGTAAGGAGGAGTGTAGGGGCTGTGATAGCTAGGAAGGTGATAGGGAGGGTGCCGACATGGAATTAGGACACGGGTAGGAAGTGTAGTGGTGGTAAGGAGGAATATCGGGGCAGCTGTAGCAAGGAAAGTGGCAGGGAGGGTTGCCGTCTGGGAGCAGGACATGGGTAGGAAGTGTAGTGGTTGTAAGGAGTATCGGGGTTGTGGTAACAAAGCAAAGGGGCGGGGAGGGTTGCCGGCTGGGAGTAGGAAACAAGTAGAAGAGGGTAGCAACAACAGGTGAGCAGTGTAGGGGTGGTGGCTACAATCATGTGGAGATAGTCATGATCTTGAAGCAGGATACAGTCGGAGCACTACCTGTCGTTGAATACTTCCCTAGACGGGAAAATAGGGGATGTCGATAGCTGTCCTGACAGAAACACATGCAAAAAGCTAAACCCGAACACAAAACAACATATATTTATAATAAAGGATAACTAGGAGGGGGGAATCTCTTTCCCCGTGGGCGGTAGCCCCAACCATAAGCAAGGTCTGGTCAAATTCAATCTACCTACTGAATCGGTTTGGTCAGTTCAGGCCCCTAGCCCCCGCATAACCCTTCATTTGGAATTTTTGCTTCCATTAGCATAATATATCACGTTTGAATGAAAAGCATCTTTGTTGTTGTTCTTGTAAATGTTGTAGTTGCAATGTGTTTATTTGGAGCATGAGATTGTTTTAACAATGTCACACGACTCTGTATGGTAGTATGAACTTTACTAATATAGCATTAAAACAAGTATTTATACAATGCGTCCATGGGAGTCATACATGAAATTTTTTGAGGGAAAGCGTTTCTTTTAGCCTAATAAACTTGGAAATTTTATTATGACATTAAACCAAGTATTTATGTAGTGTATTGCATGGTAGTCGCACATGAAATTTTTTTACGGAAAATAATCCCTCAGCATCATAAGTTTTTAGAACTCATAGTTCTTTTGGTTTTTGCATGCTGGAGGTTCTTTCCAATTTTATTGTTTTAGGTTTTGGATATTGGAATCCATATTGTTTCAGGTTTTAGATATTAGAATCCTAAAACATCAGTAGTCCACCATCCACCTTAAATTAGTTTTATTACCTTAAAACAATGAAAATGCGGTTACGTAGGACTATCATCATGAAATGCAAAGACGATTCATAAAATCTACCTGATATAAAGCATAGAGACAATAAAATATAAAGCATCTAGCAAATCTTTGGAAAGAATGGCTTTCTTTTGATTAGTGCCTGACAATAAAATATTATTAGAAATCTTTTATGCACTATATTAACCAAACATCTTTATAAATTCATGAGATTGAAACATGTTAGAATATCGTTTTATGCCTTTATATCTTAACAATCAACTGTACTATTGTTGAATACTATTTTAGTATCACATGTAGAAGAAATAGTAAGAGACGCAAGATGATTTTCAAACGGTTGACAAATGTCTAGATATATCAGAAGACACTTTCAAAGTTAGAGAAACAAAGGGGATATTTTCAATCAACAAACCTTAAGCAATTAGTGAAAATGCTAACTCGTGTTATGAATCTTGTGTAATATCCAGATCATGATTGTACCCCAAGGGAACTAACCTAAAGGAAGCACAATCCGACATACTATTGTACCACATTTTATCATGAGTTTTTGCAATAGATTTATTCTGTGTAGTGATCGAAAGAGCAAATTTTAGTAGTGAAACCTTAGGATGATTGATTTGCTTAATTTTTTATGGGCTTTAAAGCAATCGATAAAATCATTTCTAAAGAATTTGTAACATTTGCAATATGATGGCGAACTCTCAGTTTCGATCTTTTATCAATAGGCATGTGATGAAGTGTCAATTTTTACCTCCTGTGTCAAAGGGGAAAAATTCCTAGCTTAACAGAAAATGGGCCACAAACTAATAAGCTAGCAGTTGCATCATTCATTTATAATTGCTTTTCAAATATTGAATTTAAAGAGTATAATATGGATTCTTAATGTAATGAACCCTAAGATGATGGAAAATAACTTAAACAAATGTAATAGGGCGCTCCTCAGAAATATCAATGAAAGACGATCACTTCAACATACACAATTTTAGGCTATTCACATAATATGAATTCCTAGAGAGAAGTCCACTATAATTTGTATCAAACGATTATCTGATAAGCATGTGACACTTATCAAAAAGACCAACATAGTAATCACTTGACATATAAAGATCATACATGAAGGATCAAATAATCTCTTGGGTTGTGCAATCAAATGAAAATTTTCCTACCAAAGTGCAAAAATAAATGAAATTGTCATTTAGAGAATTGATGAAGGTCAGCCGTAAGTTTTTGTCGAAGAGAATTTGTGCCATGATGATAGAATAATAAGAAGCTTGATGGTCTGAATGACTTAATATGGGCTTTTCTCCTAACATGAACAATAAAAAGGAGGGAGCAATAATTCATTTAGGCTAAACACTAGAATCCATAGAGATAAAGCATGTGAAATTATGAAGACCAACACCAATTATTAGGCAATCCAAAGACACTTGGTGTATAAGGATGGATGACAATGAAGCAACAAGAATATTCATCAAAGACTTCGATGCAAGAGCCAACTACAACACTTAAGAAGGCAATGCCATATGAGTAGTGGGAGAAAGCTCCAATTCAGAGAAGAATGAAAATAGTGAACTTGGCATAATTCAGAGCTAAACGCCAACAATCTAGTTGAACCGTGGACATGGAAAATGAGCAAAATTTCAATGGCTATTAGAGGGAAGCTTGAGCTACTTGAGAAACAAATTCCACAAGCCCCAATCTAATGCAAGAAAAATAGGATGTTGATACCATGAGATTTGATGCCAGAGATCCGTAGAACAGATTGCGAGTCGAGTAAGAGGCATGTAAGGTGCCATGGTTATGTGTGAGAAATTAAGCAAAGACAGACTTGTGGAAGCGAAGCAGGAGCGTAAACGACCGCACAACTAGCAGAGAACTCGTCAGCACATATGTATTTAGCATGATAAGGCTTGTGAGTATGGTTAGGCGTGGTCGAGCCAGAGAAGAGAGCAAGATGAGCATAATGGTGTCACCCTGGAATGAATGGAGGTGAATGATTTGATTTTTATTTCAAGTCACACATGCACTCCCTTTTCCATCGATTTTGCAATTCCATATGTAATACCTTTAAGGTCTTGTTGGAGGCAGCGTTAATTATTGATAGAATATGTTGTTTTTTTTCCTTTTACGATATTTCTTATGAATTTTTCAATTATTAATGTTGATATTTTTTTACTAATTTCATAAAGATGGTGCTTGTGTCATTGTGTTTCTATGTCGGAGTGAATATGATAGAAATAAGACAAGTTATAATAGGAATTAGGCAGAAATAATATATTCTATTCCGCTGATAACAAATCAAAACGATACAATCTCAAATACATAAAAGATAAACACATACAATTCGAGAGGTAGGTGATTGTTCCCAAACCCTAATCGTAAGATTCAAGACAACAATCACACATAACATAACCTTAAATATATTAAGCCATATTTATACCCTACAATAATAACTAACAAATGACTAAATTATCCTTTTAGTCTGACGCCTAACATAAGTTTCAAATTATTCGACTGTCTCAGCGTCAACTAAGTAAAGCATGAGGCGGACAACACCGTAGATGTCAGTCTAATAGCATAGCGCCCCACTTCTGTGAAGGGCTCCATTATGGTTTTTAACGTGGCTTGTGTATTAAGTGCACACCAATCATGGTGCTCCATATGGTGCCACAACTCAAGGATTTCCAATTTAAATAATCTACACAACAGTTTAATATTTTTGTAGGTCTATGAATTCATAACACAGGATGTGATAGAAATAGGACTTTTTATTCTTTCATAATCACTTGATCACGATGGAGAGCCTATTTACTTTGTTACCCGCTATTCAACATTTTCTTTGTCGTCATCATCATTATCATCATTAGCACATCAATTTTTTTTGGGCTTGCTTTAGGAGTTCAAGTGGACATAAATCAAATGATTTTACTTGTGATTTATTTCAATGATCACTTTTATTAACCCTCTAAGATGATGAACATGTGTTACTTTAATTTTGCTTACACTGCTTGCTTCCAGTATTTGATGTTGTTTATTATCGTACGAAACTGTCATTTAGGTAGTTTTGGGATTGTTACCATGTATTTTATTTGTAATTTATCATTGTTGTTGTCAATTGTGCACAAGCATGATGACTTTAAATAAATCTTTCAGAGTTATTTTGTCACTTAATTTTCTCTATTCAGTGATCATAATAGAGATACTTGACTAGGTTTCTCCTTTTCATAAAGGAGATTGAGAATTTCTTGTTAGCACGTTGCTTAAGGAATAATTTCATAAATTACATATCAATGCATCCTATTCTCTCTTCTGGCATCAACAACTTTTAATAGAGGTGTTTTTAGCAAATTAGTCCTTCCTGCAGTGCAGTACTGCACCAAAAGTGCGGCTTAGTAAGAAACTACCATGCCATAGCCACACTGCATGACATGTATGGGGGCTATGGAGGACCGACCAGTCCTCAAAGGGAGGGGGGCTATCGCTGCTCTCTTCCCCTTTCCTTTCCCCTATTTCCTTTCTTTCCTTCCTAGCATCATTTCCTAAAATCTGAAATCCTGGTTATCTTTTATTCTCATTTATTATTTTAAAACATTTCCTATTTTAAGTCATTGCCAAAATCTGAATTTTGGTTACTTTATCTATCCATTCTTAAATTTGATCTTCCCTCACTTTATGTTCTTATCTAAATCTGAAATCCTGATTTGACTTTTCTTTCTTATTTTAATTATTACCTAAAGTAAATTTCGTGTCTCATTATAAATAGATGATGATGTGCTTAGTGATGTGGGTCTTATTTTTTATATCTGAATTTTGGTTTTAGCCTTGATATTTTTTGTTTGAGGGTTGTATCCGACGTCGTGGTGGTGCTCCGACTGTCCCTCGTCCGAGGTGGTGATCGTTTCCAAGGCTTCAATTGGTGCTCCAGCTTTAGCTCGACCTCGACGAGACATTTATCTTACCATACTTTTGTTTCTCTGTTGTCATTTCAGAATCCAACCATTGCAACCCCATCTTCTACTGTTGTCAGCCAAATTCCTGTTTCGGCCTTTATTGCATCACCGCTCGGGCTCCCCCCCTCGTCATGCTTGTGTCTTTTTTTGTCGAGTCTTTATTTGTAATCTTTTGTTTTACGCTTTTTTTGTGTGTTGTCTTCATTGTAACCTTGTTTACGTCATTAATAAAATTATGTCGTGCGTCATGGTTTGGGTTAACTCCATTATCGTTTGGTATTAAAGCTAACCCAACCTTAGTCCCATCCCAGGGTTTCTAGCATTCGCCCCTACCTAATCCACTACACCAAATTTTTTTTGTTCTTTCTTTCTTTTATTTTTTTCCTCTTCTTTCTTTGTTACTTTTTTCATTCCTTCCACAGATTCCAAAACCATCAATTATGCCTGCCAAGAATGAATATGCCCGAACCTACCCGGGAAGAGATATGACGAGAACTTCGCCGCCTCCAATAGAGGCTTATAGATATTGAAAATAAAATCCAGTGGGAGAAGGTCGAAGGGAAGAACGAGGAAATAAGAAGATGAAGCGGGAAACATAGCGCTAATTCTTATCAACTTTCTACCGCCAAAAGTTACAGATTCTAGCTTTCGAAGTGGAGAGACTGCTACACTAAGTGACCCCTCGTGCTACTATTCGGCGAAACCAATCTGTGGTACTATTCAACAAAACTAATCTGCAAATCTGTCACAATCAGAAGATGTTGCAAGTGCCACGATTTGGACATATTGATGCAGAATGCACAACCAGAGGAGTGATCTACTTCACCGATCAGGGCGTCATCAAAAAGTTGGGTAAAGACACCAAAGACACTGAAGAGCTGTTCGAAAGAGAATTTCCATTTGATGACGTCTTTCCCGTGGAACTCACTTATTCATGGATACATCCAATGTCTTTTCTCCATGTGATCAAAAGAAATACATGATTTTTGATGAGATAGTAGTTCTTGCTCTCCTAGAAGATGAACTTTTTGTTGACACATATAAAAATCATGCAGATCAGAAGTGTCAAAATTTAAAATTCCAGTGGATGGTTTTAATAACGACCAACTGATAACATCACAGACAGCTACACTTCCAACCCTCACCCCCAATATTCCATCTGAAGAGACGAAAGGACAATGTGAAGCTCTTGTTATTGGAACGCGGCAGAAGATGTTAGTTCTGCAAAACTTGAAGAGTCGAAGGAAAGACCCGAAAGATAATAAGAATCACCCATCAACCGAACTCTTGCAAATCCCTCAACCTCGTTGAGGCCCGTCGATCTTGTCATAAATGAGAAGCATAGGAGATATTTATTTGTTTGAAATTTGTTCAGGAGAACCTACGTGGTGGTGCATTTCTGGCACAGATTATGCCAGCTATAACATATCGATAAGGAGATATGCTTGCAACTGGGAAAAGCTCCTCCGATGCTTTGGTAGACGGTGTAATTGTCAGTGGGATCCAGGGGTTGCTGAAAACGACATGGAAGCTTTGATCTATGACGTCGAAGCTGCCAACCCTTGAAGACTGATGCTGAGGCTATGGAGGACCGATCGGTTCTCAAAAGGAGGGGGGGTTGCCGCTCCTCTCTTCCCCTTTCCTTTCCTCCCTTTCCTCCCTTCTTAGCACTTTCTTATTTTAAATTCTTTTCTAAAATCTGAAATTCTGATTATATTTTATTCTCCTTTTTTATTTTAAGACCTTTCCTATTTTTAATTCTTTTCGAATATTTGAATTTTGATTACTTTATTTACCATTCCCTAAATCTAATTTTCCCTCACTTGATTTCCTTATCTAAATCTGAAATTCTGATTCTTCTTTCTTATTTTAAGTATTGCCTAAAACAATGTTCTAGCCCCATTATAAATAGAGGATGATGTGCTTAGAGTTAGGGGGCTTGTTTTTTATATATGAATTCAGATTTTAGCCTTGATATTTTTCCTTTGAGGGTTGTCTCCGACGTCGAGGTAGTGCTTTGACTGTCTCTCGTCCGAGGTGGTGATTGTCTTTAAGGGTTCGAATAGTGCTTCGGTTGTAGCTCGACCTCGAAGAGGCATTTATCTTACCATACTTCTGTTTCCTTGCTGTCATTTCGGAATCTAACCACCCCAACTCCCTCTTCCACTGCTGCCAGCCACTTTCCTACTCCGACCTTCACCACAACCACCTGCCTTGCACCACCGCTCGAGCTCGCTCCTCGTCAAGCTTGTTGTGTCTTCTTTTGTTGGGATTGTATTTGTAATCCTTGGTTTTACGCTTCTATTTTTTTTGTTGTTTTTCTTTCTTTTGAGTCTTAATTATGACCTTGTTTATGTCATCAATAAAATTGTGCCGTGCGGTATCACTGTAATCAGAATGCAATGCCAAGCATAGCCATAGTCAAAACATTTGCTAATATTTGCATTGTAACATAGAAACGTATTGTGATTTTCTTTCTGAATAATATTTTAAGCTTTTTTTAATACTGGTCTGCAAAACGGTATTTCAGTTGTACCCTCCTGAAGATTGGCTTGTACAGTCGTCGCTGCCTTCCAAATTTAATCCAAGCACCATTCAAACAATGTTGAATGAGCTGAGTCCAAAGAGGGTCAGGTGCAAATAATTTTGTATTTAGTGCTTTTTTTTTTCTTGCTGTTTGAAATAGCTTTTTGCTTGGATATTTTCTAGTATCGGAATTATTGATGGTTTTTCTGCTTCGGAACTAGTTTGTCATTTATTCCTGAGCCTTTTATTCTTTAGTATCATTTAAGCTCAATTTATTCCTCTTGATTGCATGAGTAACCACAAAAAATTACTCTTTTATCATTCAAATAAAAATTATTCGTACTGGTAAACCAACATGTGCCTCTTGTTACGAAATCTAATGACTTCATGTCAGTCTATATTTTATCTTACTTTCATTTAAGGAATAGTTGGTTTTTTATATTTGTTTTTTCTAAATTTATTCAATTAACCTGCATTTGGTTTTGCTGTTTTTGGCCATCATGAGTTTGTATGAATTCATAGAAAACTATTAGTGATTTTAAAAGTTTTTGGCCATTTATATGCATTCAAATAGGGGAAGGATTGGGATAATATGTAAGTTTGCAGAGAAGATGGTGATGATATTCAACTTTGTTGGAAAAATTAATCATATATTCCATTCTTTGTTTTTATTTTTGTATTTTTGGGAACATTGGTATTTTGCTTTATTTAGATTTTTTCCTACCTTTTTATTTTGGGATTTGATATGTTTATAAGGTTATGGGACAAGATGGCTACTTGGTCAATGTTATGAAAAGTTTTAAACCTAATGGTTGTATATTAGGAAGCTTGATATTAGGTAATATAATTAGATGAGATCTAATTACCTTTTTCTATATTAGCAACATTTCTAATCTATAGTGCTAGGACTATATATAAATGTAACATTTGCTTTCGATTGTGGAATAAGAAGATAGGAAGATTTTCCCTCACAATTAAGTTTTAATATTTTAATGATAAATTTTTAAAAGAAAAAGGAAAGTAAAGAAAATAAATAGTAGCATGTCTTGAGCAAATCCTTATTTTTTTCGTTAATCTTGAATTGGGTGCAGTTGCTAGCAATTTTTTTTGCTTTGACATTGTGTCGTGGATAGGGCAATATGGTGTCTACCCTAAAAGTTTTTTCCTTTATTCCGATGACAACATATTTTACATAGAGAGCCCCAGTTGAGCAATTTTGCGTGACATCGTGTCCATTATCCATTGTTATTATTGTGCGATGATAGGTGTGACACCAAGGGTCTTTTTTGGCACCCTTGACATGTTGACAAAGTTTTTTTATGAAATGTGTTGCGCCTAGACAAATTTTTTTATGTAGTCAAGAAGTTGCATTCTACACCAATGTGGCTTTACGTTTGTTGTTCTCAATTTTTTATCATACTTGGTCAAATTAGTTGAGGGACACTTTTTTGGTAACTTTGATGCACCAGCCGCATCAATGCAAGTTCGTTTCACCAAACAAGCAATCATTATGATTTTAATTTGTGTGATGCATTCAAAATTGAACTTGAGTGATATGTATCCATCATCTGTTGCTATTGCTGCATTCAAGTGGATTGAAGGTGGAGCAGATATGAGGTCAACACCCACAATCTTTTTTTTTTTGGATATGGTTTCAATGTGTTGGAGTTAGCATGATTTTGGTGCTTCGTTGGAGGGATGGATAAAGGAGACCAAGATTTGGGATAAGAAGAAGGAAAGTTAACTTCTAGTCTGCAGAGCTTTCTGAGTTTGTCAGAGAAAAATGTAAAGAGCATCAAACGTCCTTGCAAAGAGGCCATCCGAATTTCATGGCAGCAGAAAAATAACTTTTTTCAGTAAAATTAGTTTGAATGGCCTAAATCAACTAATTATTCTAATGGCTAGGTACCGAAATGTTTAGACGTTCATTAAAATTTGACAAATTGCACAACCTAAATAGGAGAGAAAAAGTAGTTTTTTTTAATAAAAATTGTCACTTGACATGAAGAAAACACTTAATTATCATACTAAAATAACATAGAGACTGAATCACTAAAAATAGCATCAAAAAACAGCTATTTGAAAACAGGCAGGATAATTATAGCATCGACTAGCTAACTGATGATGGATTGTTTTTCTGGATAGGACTCTCTTAATGGAGTATATTTGTCAATAGCTTCTACAGGATATCTTTGTATTGGCCATGTTGTAACTTTTAATGCTATTATGTTAGTCATAAACTATAAGCTAAAATGGCAGGAAGTTCTTCTCTCCTCTGCTGCTGGTGTCAACTTGTTCTTGTACAATGTGATAGCTTCCTTATAAATTTTCCTTGTTGTTTTGGCATCAGTTTTGATATTATCATTAAAATTTTGGAAGATTTACATACATACCACTCAATTTTTATGTATTTTTATATTCAACACCTGAAGTTCAATTTTTACATACATGCTACCTAGCATATGCAGACAAAGGTGTATTTCACTTTTATGTATTTTCATATTCAACACCTGAAGTTCAATTTCAATATTTTTTTTTGTGATATGAAAGATTTAGGTGGTGTAAGTGTAAAAACAATAAAGTTTAGGTGTTAGATATGTAAATACATAGGAATTGGATGGTATATATATAAATGCCCCTAAAATTTTTATTTAAAATTTTCAATTGGTTTATGCTTAGAAATTTTTCTTTCCAATCAGAATATTCTGGGAATCCAGATCGTTTGAAGGGTGTACCGATTCAGTTGAGCCATGGTACGGAACTAATTATTCTGTTCAGAAGTTACCTCCTTCCACCATTCAGGTTGATTATTGAATTTTTGTGGTGCAAACTTTTGTTTCAAAAATCCTTCAAAGGATTCATATTTTTCTCTTTTCTTTCTTTCTCTATTGTAGTTTATGTTTTACTGAATATTTCTGAAAAATGATGAGTGACTAAATATACATGTGTTTTGTAGCAATGGATGGAGAACGCTCCTCAAGAAAATTTGCATCTTCCAATTCCCAACATTTTCATTGCAACTGATCTGACAATAAAGCAAATTTCAGATAAAGTAAACATCATATATGAACATACATGTTTAATTATTCATGAACCTAATAATTTCTTGGGGCATTTACATACGCAGCACACAATTCTTATGTATTCAAATATCTTGCACCTAAACATTCATATTTTTTATGCACATAGCACTCAAATATTTAATATCACATAGAGAATAACACTATTACCACTTTTTAAAAGCCAAATACAACTTTTCATGCATAGGTTTAAAGCACTAAAGTGCTATGTATGTCAATATGGAAGCTTAGATGTGAGATATGTTAAAAATTGTGTGCTAGGTATGTAAATCTTCCTAATTGCGTTGTGGTATCTAAGATTGCAAAGTTCATAAACAGGTTCGATGTCCATGTCTCATAAGGAAATCACCATTCTCAAGATTATGGTACAAACCTGATACTATGTTTTTTACTCCTAAAGCTCATGTCAAAATAGATTTCAATTGCCCATTGTCAAACCAGTCGCCTGAAGCTTCAGTCCTTACTGATATTTTTACCCGATTGTTGATCGATTATTTGAATGAATATGGTAAATGACTTGTACCCTTTTTCTCAGACAACACATTTTAATCTATTTTTCTATATTATTGGGCATGATTAATTTATAAATCTATCTGTCAATCATGTCATGTATTTCTATAATGGTGTTTACATTTGAATACCCATGCCTCCATGTTTTATCAATTCATTTTTGTAATTTTTTTCTATTATTTGTGTTTATGCTGGCTTCATAAGTGATCTTGTGCTATTTTTCAAAATTTTCAAATTTTAAGTTTTGGGCTAATTGTATCCTCTACTTTAGCCTATTATGCCCAGGTGGCTGGTCTTTATTACACGATTCAAAGCACTGATTGTGGATTTCAGGTAGTTTTTCTTTGCATTTAATCTGTGTTATTAGATCTTTGGAAGTAATGCTTCTTTGCCTCATTTTACTTTCATTTTCTCTGTTAATCATGATGGTTTTTTTTAATTGAGCAATTATGAGTGACTGATAATTTGTTGAAGGGCACCGAACTTTAATTTGTTACATTTCACTATTTAATTTTGCCTTCTCTTTTTCATGTCTTTGTAGCTTCTTCTTCTAGCCAATTTGGGTTTCATTATGACGAATGTGGAGATTGGATTATTATAAATGATTCTTTCTTTTTGTTGTGAAACGTAGACATAGACGTGACATGACTTGAACTTGTTGTTGAAAAATCTCTGAAAAGCAAGTGTTTTTATGTTTAGATTATAAGAAAAGAAGACTTAAGCTTTTGCATTCATCGATACATTAACAAAAACATATGTATTTAAGCTAATTAAAATGGCATGATTATGCCATGTTCATTGATTTTATGCTTTGGACTAGTGCTCGAATGCCCATATTATTTCCAAAAAAAAAAAAAAAAAAAAAAAAAACTGAAGGACACACCATATAATGTATTTGTGATAGGACCTTGTTTCATTTAATTTTACAAGAGGGCAATACGAGCATTACAAAGTCGGATTCAGCATGCCTTATAGTTATTATTTACATAAAATAAGTCTTTAAGCATTAAGCAGTAATGTTTTAATTATTCTGTGAACGTATTGAGGGGAAAGTAATTAATACTAAGTGAAGCAATTGCAACCTGCAAACAGATTCCCGTTCATTTC
Organism: Phalaenopsis equestris; assembly: GCF_001263595.1. Lineage (NCBI taxonomy): Eukaryota > Viridiplantae > Streptophyta > Magnoliopsida > Asparagales > Orchidaceae > Phalaenopsis > Phalaenopsis equestris. The sequence continues at coordinate 1,905,578 of NW_018164992.1, read as the reverse complement.
TTCCTCTCTCTATTTAATTGCTAATTAAGTGAAACCGTTTTAATTTACCAGACTGATATATCTCTTTTTTTTACATCTTGCTTATAGATTATTAAGTAGCATATCTTATGCCGTGCAATCGAATGTTGTACAATTGATATTGTATGAGATATTTAGGTTTGGATATCATTGTTGAGCCGTTTATGTGTGTAATTATAATTAGTCATTTGTTTTGTGTTGTCTTCCTTTATATTGTTTAGTTAATCCTTATGAGTAAATTGGGCATTTATTTTATAAAAATTATGCCAAGATAAAATTGTAGTGCAAGCATAACATGGACTTACGTTGTAAATAACGAATACATGATGGTAAGATAAAATTCAAATCATTAAAGTATTTGTGTAGTCATTATTAAAAATGAGGAGGCAGATAAAAAAAAATTGTGTTGCATTTTTTTAAGCAAAATATTATAACAAATTTATGAAAGGAATGCAACAAAACCAATTATAAAGGGTAGCTAGAAGGAAAAATTTAAAGCAAAATACAAAATATATGATAACATGAGAGCAAAGAAGAGAGTATCCATTTGAAGGTAATTAGCTACTCCATAAAATTTTCACAAGTTATCAATGCCGAAGTAATTAGCTGAGTTATTGTGTTTTATTTGGAGTATGGTAAACCATAGGAAATTGAGAAATATTCCTACCGAGATTAGAAAAATAGAATTTGAAACCTTTCCACTTGAGCGTTGATCTTAGGAATACTACAATCAAAACCATGAGCCACTCACATTCATTGCAAAAGTATAATCATTCGGAATCTACTCTTAATCTCTACTGATGGTAAAGTAAATGCTCTTGCATAAACAGAAGGCTCTTACCAACTTTTTGAAACATTGGTCAGACACTAAATTTACAAATTGACAAATTCCATCACAAGATCTACAGGCGACGCAGGATTTTGATTACACTATAGATTTAAAATAGTTGGAACAACAACAAACAAGTTTTAAGGGAGGCTTTGGCCATTTGATTGATTTCGATTATCTTGATTGTCGAGATCCATTGTGTAGTATGAGCCTTATAACAAAGAATATTTTTGACAAAATTTTACATGAGCAACTATATGAATGTATGCCTTCAAATTCTATTTTTTATCGGTAATTACTTGATGAGAAGTCAATACAAATCTTACATTTGAAGGGAACAATAACTTGCTTATCAAAGGCCCTAGTCATAATTCGGCTGTGTGACTAGGGTTGTCAAAACGGCTCTTTGTCTGCAAACAGCTCGTGTTTGACTCACTAAGCAAACAAGTCGAACATAAACAATTTTTTTGTGTTCAAAATATAAACGAGCTGAACACGAACAGTGGTATTCTTTTAACGAGCTGAACACGAGCTAAGCCTAGGCTCACTTGTGTTCGGCTGGCTTGTTTACATCCCTAGTCATAAATGACCTATAAAGGTCTTGCATCAGTAATAGTGGCATTTACATACATAACACCCAATTCCTATGTATTTATATATACCTCCCAAATCTTTCATATCACATAAAAATACCTCCATTTTAACTTTTAAAAAGTGAATGATACTGAAGTTAACCAAAATCATGACTGAATGAAAATATTTATTGCTAAAATTCAAAAGTTACAATGACGACTCTTCAACATAAAACAACACAAACACAAAGCAGCTCGCTAGGAAGAGAGCGGTGAAGTTGATACCGGTTGGTCTGTAGGCAGCGGTTGGAGGACTAAGGGAGAGGTGTTGCAACAGTTTGAACTTTTAGAGATGAGTTGCGGCAGGTTTGGATGGTCTGGAGGGAAGATCGGTAGGCCTGTTAGGGTTGGAGGAAGTTGTGGCCAGGTTTGAGATTGCTAAAGGTTGCAGTGACCTGGTTGGAAGATGTTGGAGACAGTTAATGGCGTCAGGGAGGGTGCATGGGTGATCGGTGATTGTTGGATGGGTATGGGATGGCGGGCGACCTGACTGGGAGATGTTGGAGGTAGTTGGCAACACCAGCGCAGGTAGGGCTATCAAAACGGCTCGTTGTTCGCGAACAACTCGTGTTCGGCTCATTAAGAAGCTCATGTTCGGCTCGTTAATTCTACTCTATATATATATATATATATATATATATATAAAGTAGTATTTTAAAAAAATCTAATTACTACAAGGTTACAAAGATTTATAATCAATTAAAATATTGATTAAGAAAATAGAATACAAATTATTAAATTAGATTCAGATGATGTTTTAATATAAATAATAATTTTTAAATCTTGCTCAAACCCTTATTATCTTATGACTACATGATTAGGATTGTTAAATGGACTCTTTGTTTGCTAGTGAGAGTTGCCCTCTATAAAAAATGATACCAACAAGGGGTTGAGCATGGCTCGCTCGTGTTCGGCTCTTTTACACCCCTAAGCGCAGGTGCAGGGGTTGGCCTGTGGTAGCTGGACTGGCGTTGGATGGTAGGCGGTGGTAGGAAGAAAATGAACAAGTGGAGATAATCACCACCTCGGATGAGTTGCAATCGGAGCACATTCTCGCCGTCCAATACAACTTTCAGAAGGGAAAAATGTTGGAGGTAGAATTCTAAAATTAAAGACAAATCAAGACTACCCTCTAAGCAAGCAAATCAACATATAAATGTAATAGATGATATTAGATAGAATTAGAAGGTAATAGGAATGGAAAGGGATGGAATAAGAAGGCATAGAAAAGGAAAATGGGAAAGAATTAGAATAGGAAGGTAATAAAAATAGGAAAGAAGGGGGGGTGGGGGGGGCAAATTTGGAAAGGAAGGATTCTCTTCGTTTGGGTGGAAAGTCCTCTGGGCCAATAAACTTCTTGCCTTCAACCGCATCAGGGCTGCAGCAGGTACGTCAGGGTTGGGCTAGTTTGGGTTCGGGTTCGGGTTGGTTTTGGGCTAGGCCGGGTTTGGGCTAGGTTGGGTTCGAGGTCGCCTAAGTCCAACCCAAACCCGAGCCTATTCTAATACTTCGATTAATTAAAACAATAAAATAAAAATTAAAAAAATAAAAAAATAAAAAAATAAAAATGAAACTTGAGTGGAATAAGAAAAGTTACCAAAACAGATCAGACCACCAAGCACACCACCGAGAGCACGTAGGAAGATGAGGAAAGCAGATTAGAGAACCACAGGATGAGTGGGAGGAGAATGAGGGAGATGACAGAGGGGAAGAGAAGGGGCGGGGAGGGCCTATTTATAGGAGTCGAGGGTTTGAGTGTCGGCGACTGGAACAGTTAGCTCCCTCGAATCGATCCCCCAATAATTGTTGACCAGAGGGGAAAAGATCACTGTCAGATGAAGTGGGAACGATTAGAGATCACACGGATCACCCATGGACCTCCCACGGATTGACAGTGGCGAAGCAACTCGTCAAGTGGTTATTGGACTCGAGCAGGAGAAGAGGGGGTGGTGTGATCACAACCAATTACTTTTTAGCCTAGCTACACGCCACTCGCAGTGAGGATTTCGAGGATTTTGAGGATTTTTGGCTCGTTGAACCCCAAGAACCTTATCAGCATGAAATATTTTCTCACAGGAGTACGGGCGATTTGTTTTGGTCAAGAAGTGTTCTCCAAGTTGAGGAAAATGGATACTATTGACGAGAGATCAAATGAACTTCAAATTAGTCAGTTTTGATGTTCTCGGCTCAATTTGACTATATTTTGAGTTTGAAATTGATTTGAATTCATTTTGAGAGTGAAATTATAATTATCGTCCAAATTTTCTCACCAAATTTCGTCCAAATAATCGTTTAGACTAAATGAGCCTCAAAATGGAGTTCGATTTGGGTCAATTTTGTAAAACAACCCTCCATTGAAATTTTTTATGTGGGACAAATTTTTATGCATAAAAGCTCACCGCTCAAAATTTCATGTAAAAAGTTGTCTGATAGCCACCGAAACATATTTCATGTATTCATACAATGATAATGAACTAAATGTAGTTGCATGAAATTTCAAGTAATACAATAACTTGTAGATAAAGCAATAATTTCAGAGCGTAAAAAATTATACTTTATGAATATTCTTTCATTGAGTTGCATTTTGATCCAACTTTAGATTTAATTGAAGTTGATTATATTTGATTTCCATTTGTTGTGTTTTATTTTTTATTTTTATTTTAAATGATTGAGGTGACTGAAGGGTTGACAAAAAGTGAGGTCAACACCATTCAAATTAAAAGATCCACGTGAGACAAACTGAGTCATATGAAATGAAAGTGAGTTAATAATTACATGTCATAGGTTGAATAGCCCAACAGAGTAAAAATAGGTATATAGGAATATAAAAAAAGCTCGTTCACGTACATCACTTGATGGATTGTTAAGAAGTTTTGGTTCGATCCATTTGTTAATTAAACGAGCCAAACATGAACATGTGTTTTGAGCCTATTCTAATTGAGCCAAGCACGAGTAGACCTATGTTTGATTGTGATTGGCTCGTTGTTGGCTCGAAATACACACACACAGATTTTTCTATTAGATTTACTAATTGGTTAGTGGATAAATGGAATGATTAGTGGATAAATGGAATGATTCTATATTGTTTGACTTAATATTTATTTATTTTGATTTTTCTGAAATTGGCTTGTGTTTTGTTCAATTTCTAATGAGCCAAACTTCAACACACCAAACATGAGACAAGTTGAACGTGAGCAAACTATCAGCTCATTTAAGCTTGGCTCATTGACACCTCTTGTTGCATTTTGATGAATAAGAAAAAAAATGGGATGAGTTATCTAGAAAGAAAAGCAAAAATTATTCGACAATGCATAAGATTGATGGGAAAGATAATGTTGATAGGATGAGATGAAAGACTAGATATTAGAAACGAGTTGATGTTGACATGACAAAAAAGAATTCTTTTTTTTGGAGCTTTAGAGGTGGAATCTTACTTTTGGAGTTTTTTTTTTTAAATTGTTTCTTTTCATTTTGAATGACAGAAAATGTTGGATTAGGTTGCCAAATTTCAAAAAAGGAAAGTTAATGTAAAAATAAAAACAAAACTTAAGCTTTTCATGCTTTAAAGTGCATGGTTAAATGTATGCTTTACTTTGAAGTGCACTTTTTTAATTATTGGTATTTGCTGATAAATTGAGATGCTATCCTTATACATACCTAAATGCTTATTTGGATGATTGATATCCCTTTGCTTTTTTATTAATGCTGAGAGCCTTTTTTCCCATGGCTTGTATCCATAAATATTAGCTTAGGAGATATTGTGGAATCATGTAGTTTAGACAAGAATTATCCTTCCGTTGAGAATTATACATCACACAAAATGTTGTGATATTGAGATCCATAAGATGATGAGACACTTAAATGGGAAGCTTGCCCAAATAAATGATTCAACCTATAAATAGTGAAGTTCAAGGAAACCAAGGCCTTCCAAATGTAGTTGCAGGATGTAGTGTGGATGTCATCATGTATGAGGAAAGAATAATAATAGCTAAAAGTGAAGAGACCATTTTAGGATACTGATAGGAATCGAATCAATTTTCCACACAGAAATTAGGGCAAATATTTTTTTATTACAAGAACATCAACATTCGACACAAATACGAAGATAAATACTTACAATTTGAGAGGTGGACGATCCCATCCAATTCCTACAATTTGAGAGGTAGGAAATCTCTCCCAAAACCCAAATCTAAAACTCAAAGACAACAATTTTATCATAACCTAACTATAAGCATATTCCCTATTTATAATAAGCAACAATAAATGACAAGTAACTAAATTGCCCTTAGTCTAATAAAAACTAAATTACCCGTAAGTGATGATAACGAAGTTAACCCAAACCACAATAAAAAAAATAAATCTTATTATTAGAAGTACTGGAAGCAAATAGGCGGTTAGAATCAAACTTATGCAACTCACGCTAGGTTGGAGCTCGGGTGATGGTGATGACAATTAGGGGGCTTGGAGAGGTGGTTGCAAAATAGGAAAGGGATTTCCGTTCTTGTGGATGGGGGAGGTAACAATTATAAGCGGTTGGAACAATGGGGCGGTTGTCCAAACGATGGCAGTCTGCTCTTTGGGGTGGTTGGATAGCTGGAAATTAACAAAGCAGAGGCGTTGCGGGCTGCTGAAGCGATAGTGGAGGGTTGGGACACGAGGGCAACAAGGATGGAGGGCTGGAACGATGATGGCAGAGGGTGTTGGGCTTTTGGAAGGTTGTGGGCTGTCAAAAACAGCAAGAGTGAGAACTGGTGGCTGATTTGAAAGGAAGACAGTAGGGATTGTGGACGGGAGGTGGCTGGGAAAAGGAGAACTGTAGGAAAGAATGACAACGACAACTGTTTTGGGAGATTGCAGCAAGGAAAGAGCCATGGCAGTGAAGTGAGGGGTGCGGGGAAGGAAAGGCCAAGATAAATGATGCGGGGCTAGGAACGGGGCACTTGAGCCGACCTTGCCCAGTCCAACCCTACTAATTGGCCGACCCCTAGACGTGGTGGGACTTGCCGCCACATACTACCCCTTCCTTTTTCCTGTTTTCGTTCTATTCTCATTTCTTTTCCATTACTATCGTTTCTAGTTCTTGCCTATTCTATGTCTACCTTTTCTAATTTCTTTCATATTTTGATTATTACCAATTGTGCTTACTAATCTCCATTATATATAGGTGATATTTGTTTAGGTTAGGGGTTATTGGTTTTTTACTTGAATTTAGAGTTTGTCATCGACATTTTCTATTAGAGGGTTGTATTCAACGACGAGGTGGTGCTCCAGTTATAACTCTTTCGAGGTAGTGACTATCTTTGTAATTCCGCTGCTTCCTTGCTACCGCAAATTTCTTCCAGCAGCTTCAAGTTGTCATCAATCTCCTCCTACCGCTCCAATCGATCATTGTCCTTCTCCTGTGACTTCTACCTTGTCGTGGTCACCCGCTTAGGCTTCCATATTGTCGCAGAAACTTTGGTGAGACCCCATATTGTCGTTGATTCCTTCACTCGCTTCCAGACTATTGCGGGTTTCCCTTCGCATGATTCTTAACTGTGTCGACTCCGCTTGCTTTGAAACGATTGCAGGTTCCTCTTCCGGTGATCCTAGAGTGTCGTAGCCCTCCCCTCCAGGTTACCAAGTTGTTGTTAAGTCCCTCGTCAGGCTTCCATCGAACCGTTGGTTCTTGGTACCGTTCTGCAATTCCAACAGGCCCCCACCCCACTTCCGATGCTCGTAGCAGGCTGTCGCTTTCTCCGCTACAATTATCGATAGGTCCTCGACCATGTCCACTTCCTCTTGTAGCTGCAACCGCCTGCAGTACCCCTCCAGACCCTCTGGACAACCACCCACACCTGTTGTCAGCCATGTCGCGGCCGCTGCTACCCCACCATTCAGTAGCCACCCACACCTGTTGCTGCCCTCCACCTTCTAGCAGCCACTCACACGTGCTGCTCTCTTCACTTACCGTCACCGGTTACACCTACTTAGCAGCTAACATCAGCGGATACTCCCAGGCCATAGTTGAATCGTGCAAGTGCTGTCGTTATTTTTTTTTGTTCTCTTTTTGTTTCGAGTTTTGATTGTATTCTTCGTTATATGCTTAATAAAATTTATCTTTCGTCGTCGTGAGTTGCGTTGGCTCTGGTATCAATAAATTTTCCCTCGAGAATGAGCCACAATTGAAGCACCACTCAACCCTTGGAAGAAGGTCAACACCTCAGACGAGCTACAACTGAAGCAACACCCTCTATTGGATACAACTCTAGAAGGAAAACAACCCGATGCCCAGGACTATCTTGAATAGAAACATGAAGCTCCCAACCTAAAACTCGAAAAACAAATATATACTAAGAGGTCTGGCTGACACATCAGCGTCGAAAAAAACCTAGACTAGTTCGGTCTAGATGTGAAAGCTAGGGGTCGCTTTCTTCACGGGGCTTCCCACATCACACGTTGATCGCGAGATTTCTGCTTCACTCCTGCCTCAAGGCTTCTATTGTGAGATTTACGTGTCTCGCTCCATATCAGGCATCGTTATAACATTACTCCCCTCTCAAAAAGACACATTGTCCTCAAGGTGAAAATTTATCGTCGGGTCAGGTTATATGGCTCTCTCGTGGCATCTTCATCTAACAATGTTTTCCATTTAATTAGAAACTCGTAGTGACCCTCACAGTTTCAACATGTTATTTTCTGCACATACTTCTGTCTCATTCAAATATAATGGTACTCTGACTTCAAGTCAATCTTAGAGAATATCGTCACCCCAAACAACTCATCCAGCAGCTTATTGGTCTTCGGAATCTCTGTCAACTCCATATCATGTGACTCTTTCATGATATGCAAGTCAATTAAGAATCTTAGTCTTGCATTCTTAATCGACCTTATCATAGTCTTCAAAGTCACTTACGTCTTGCCCAAGTTGGGGTCACATTGAAGCATCACCATCTTGTTTCTCCCTCTTGAATACTCTATGGTGCCCATATTAGTTCCTTACAAACTCCCCTGCTCTTCTTCGTTGTTTTGTTCCCATTATTACTTATGAATTGCCTACCGGGTAATCGCCTTCCACTTGGAAGGCTTGTATAACAAAAAGTACTGGCGCATTTGTATGTAGCCCTCTGTTAGGGTCCTACCCATCCTAGTTTTCTATCCCTAGCCGACGTTTTTTAAAGCGATCTTCTCCAATTCTGAATTGCATGTTGTTTTGATTTGTCTACTGTCACTCGTCCCAACCCTCACGATGATGTGCAACTCCCTCCAGATGTTGTCGCTTGAGTTTGCTCTTGATTTCTTCGCTTCAAACTGTAGCTCCCGATCCTCCTAATGCAGTGACGCTGCCTTGATTTTGCACGAATTAACCTTGTTGTTGCTGCTCGCATCCGTTCTCGTTGCCATCGTCCAATCCTGCGTGAGGCGGAGGCATTTTTGTGTGAAACACCATGATCTTCATCTTTTAATCTAGCGTCGTAAATCTCCTCTCCAACCAGTCCTCGATGGTCAAGAAGCATTCATCTATTTCAAATATGATGTGGCTCAACTCTCCCTTGAATTTCATATCCACAACATCTACTTTCTTAGTTGTCATTACTCCTAAGAAGATTTTTGATATCATTGGTGCAGTTCGTTAAGGTGTCTGACTTCAAAACCAAAGGTGGAATCGTGATTCTAACGCTAGCTTCCTTGTGCCATGATCCCGTGGTTCGGTCTCTGTATGCCCGATCCCGTGGTTGGTTTTTCAGCCAACTCAAATCACAATTATATCATGAGATTATGGCGCAATGCAGACGTTGTGTACAACACAATTCCATTGTCCGCTTTTCAGCTAGCTCAAATTGCGACTATATCGCGACATTAGGGTACTATGGAGACACGTGTATGTCACGATCCCGTCGTTTGCTTCACAGCTAGCTCTTATTGTGTTGTATCGCGAGATTTGGCCACTAAGGAGACGTCGAGATACAGAAGGAGATATCATGTGGAACTCCTATACACGGGTTCGGTGCAAAATTGTTGGCTTGTGATATCACGAAGTCTGTATGTCGCAATCCTCTTTGCTGACCTGATGGCCTTTTGTTCTTCGAGATTTCTAGATCTATGCTCCGATAACAATTTGATAGGAATTGAATCGATTTCCCACAGTAATTAGGTCATTTTATGGCAAGAACATCAACATTTAACACAAATACCAAGATAAACACCTACAATTCGAGAGGTAGACGATCTCTCCCAATTCCTACAATTCAAGAAGAGGAAATTTCTTCCGAACCCTAACCCTAAGACTCAAAGAGCAATGTCATGCATAACCCCAACCCAAAACTTATTATGCCTATTTATACAAAACAATAATAAATGACTAAATTGCTCTTAGGCTAATAAAGACTAAATAGTCCTTAGGCGCCGTCATAACAGATACCACCCATTAAGGTGAATCCAGATTGGGATTTAGGATAATTTTTTTCAATTTAGAATGAAATTTAAAGACATTATTGCCAAAATAAATAGGAATAATGTCTTTTCATTTAATTCTCCAACCATTGAAGGTACGAAATTGAGATAGCACAGAGTGTTTGGTTCAAAGCTAAACTTAAAATATCAGGATATGGAGTTGTGTGAGTCTTGTCCCGATCCATTTATCTTTCCAAAATTTAACACTATCACCCTTTTGGATTTTCCATTAAGTTTAAAAGTAAAAACAAGTCGAAATCTTTTTCATGCCTTTAACAAAAAGAAAGCAATGAATGCCTTCACTTCTCCAGACCAGAAATCAAGAGTTGTTGTTAATTTGAATAGGTTTCTAATCAATTTATAAAGAAAAAACAAACTAAGCTTGCTTCAATAGCATGCATAAGAGTGATGTTTTAGTTACACTGTACGTATTTGTTTAAGCTGTTCAGTCTGACCTGGAACCTTGACTATGCCTCAAAATGGAGCTGACTGGTTCTTTGGAATGATATAATGTGTTTAATTTTATTTCTCTGAGCACTGCGTATTATTCCAGCATTAAATTATTATACCTAATTCTTATGTACTTTTCATTTATTTTTTTCTGTAGGTTACTGTAGCTGGTTATAATCACAAGATGCAAAGTCTTTTAGGAACTGTTGTTGATAAAATCAAGAACTTGGAGGTGAAGGAAGACCGCTTTTCTGTTATCAAGGTATTTGTTTAGGAGCCTTTTGGGATCACTTTTGATTTTTTTTTAATTTATATTTGTTTTGTTTATGTTTTGATTTAAATCGAAACATATTTTGTATGATATAGCATGTTTAGTTGTTTTTAAAATAGTTAAAATAAATTTAGATATTTTGAATGTTAAAAAAAAGGTTAATTTGATTTTAAAAAAATATAAAAGAATGTAGGAAATGCACTAAACAAACTTGTTTTTAAAATATTAACAAAAACAAAGGTGATCCAAAGAAGCCCTTACTTTTTTCAAAATGATTAAGATATGCTAGATGTTGTTCCTCTTAACTACTTTTGTTAGGGTTTTGACTAAACTTTGGAGTTTGAGCAAACCTAAAATTTCTTATAATATCTCAAATGATTATCTTAACTGAGTAGATATTACTTGTTTTTTTGTTTATTGTTATTTTATGTTTATATGAACTTTTTTAAGAATTTGGGGCATTGAGTATGTTTGAATGTTTTTTATAGATTTCTTTGACTGCCCCCTCACTCTCATTTTCTATTTTTAATGGATTGGTAGGATTTCCACATTATTTTTTCCTTGGAAAGGTCAACTTTTAAAATTTTGATTTTTAAATGCATCCCGTTAGTTCATATTGCACAAGACATTTCTTGTTAAAAAACAGATACAAGTATTTAAAACAGAGATTAAAAACACAAGAAAAATAATGAACAACAAGTGGAAAAATTGTACCTATAAAAGAGAGAGCATTTTAGGATTCTCAGGAAAGCCCAATTCCATGATTGCTCTATTGATTTATTTCATCCTTAATATTCCGGGAAAAGGAATCCAAAAAAAGAAAAGAAAATACAATCTGAACATATAATATCAAAGAATTTTGTTATCAATCCTTTTGTTCTTAAAACATTACATGGCAAATATAATATCAAAGAATAAGTTGAAAAGACAGAAGTCGTCCAGACTTTTGTCTAGGATCTTAAAGGTATGAGAATCGAATAAAATGATACAGGAGTTATCGGTGGTGAGCATATGAAAAGAATAAAAAATGTGGGAAAGGTTGGGGATGTAGAAAAGTTGGTTTAGATATAGCTTACCGTTGAGAGTGGATAGAAAACCTTGTTCTGTACGAGAGAGAGGCAGGGATTGTCTATTGTCGAGAGAAATGTGATGGTTGCCTTGGTAAGAGGTGATTTTGAAGATTATGAGCCTTGGGTGTTAAGTGAAAGGTAGCTCTGGTATCAAGTATCCCCAGCTTGTAGTTGATGCTAGCTGGGAGTTTGTGTTTTCAGTTAATAGAGCTTGCTGTTTGAAGGGAGTGCCTGTGTAGCTAAGGTCTTGATGATGCCTGTAGTTGGTTGTCGTGTGACCTCACTTGCAGCATATTTGACAAGTTGGAATTCCAGTGAAGGTAGTGTCATTGTGAGACAAGGGTTGTTTGCTGGTTTTGTCGTCCTCTAGTGGAATTAAACCTGCCCCGACCTTTTCCTCTAGTTGCAGCATGAGTTGTGTGCTGTGCGTATGCTGTGGGAGTTGCAGTTCCTTGAGTGCTTCCATTACGAGGTTGGCTTTTTCGCTGCAGAACAAGGAGTAGAATTCTTCAAAGCTAATGGATTAAGGATTAGTTTTAACAGCTGTTTTGAAGGATTGGTGATTGGAAGGAAGTTCTTTCAGTGTGTAGAGGATAATATCCTCAGGGGGGCTGTATGTGTCCATTTGAACCTATGGCATCGATTTTGGACTTGATGTCTGCAAGTTACTGGTTCATTGTTCGTACCTGCGTATGGATGCTATGAAGCTCATTCAAAGAATGAGCTTTCATTTGTTTGTAGATTGTAATCTATGAATGAGGGTAGTGCATACTTTTTTTCAGGTGTCACGGGACAAAACATAGGGAAGTAGAGGTGGTGAGATTGTTGCATAGAGAGCAGTGACTAGGTTTTGGTCTACAAGGTTCCATAGCTGGAAATGTAGATTGGTGGTGAACGTAACTTCAAGTGCAGCGATGTATTTGGAAGGTGCTGATATGAGGTATCCTTCAAACACATTAGCTTTGAATAACTTGAGTATATGAGCACAACAGGTAGAGTAATTTTTGGTTGACAGTTGGAATGTGAGAGTGTTTTTGAGTTTGAGGAGGAATGGGTATACTGACTAGCTGAATTGTGCTGTGCACATCAGAAGATTGAGCAGAACTCATGGAGAGGTTGGAGCCAATCGGGGAAGAAGAAAGGATCAATAGCTCTGATACCATTTGAAAGTTACAGAGAATGAAAAAGAATATACAGAGAATAATGAAAAGTAATTTCTATTTCTCATTAATGTGTAAAGACAGAATACATGTATATATAGATGTCTATGGAATCTTTTCAGTTAAAACAAAACACAATTGGTTATAATCGCACGGTTGTGATTTGTCTTGTAGTGGATGCAACAGTGTTTTATGTTTTGTGGTCTTCATTATATACGCTTATCTTTTATAAGAACGTTGAGATTACCGTTACTCTCATGTATCATAAGATTGTTGAGTTGTCCATTTCATTTCTAAATATGTTCTACGCCCATTTCTTTAAGTTGGTTCTCCAATGATAAGTTATTCTGGGTAACTAGAGGCATATCTCCACTCTGTAGAAAACTCGAGCAGATGGATTAATCTACTATTAATGTCTTCATCATCTAGGTCACATGAGATATGAGTGCTTTGAAAATCTTAATATAGCTCTTCTCATATCTAGTCATCCTTATACATGAGATGTAAGGGCTTTGAGAATCCTTACATAGCTCTTCTCATATATTTTAGTTGGTATCCATATTAATTTTTTAGAAGGTGGATGATACTAGAGTTATCCAAAAAATAAAATGAAAAAAAATATATTATTGTTGAATTCCAAGAGGAACTTACAACCTAAGATACTAGAACTCAGAAATTGCAACAGATAATAAGACAAACTCAACTAGAGTTGGATCTAGGAGCGGTGATGGTGGTCGGCGAGGGTTTGAAAGAGGGAGGGATGATGGATGAGGTGGTGGGCAAGCAGAAAACTCAGAGGCATTGGTTTCCAATGATCCTGGCTGCAAGCAAACAGCAGGAGTTGATACAGGAGGGCTGTCCAGAGCGATGGCAACAAGAATGCGACCAGTTCGGAGCAGAAATCAGCAAGAGGCGTCCGGTTTGGGGTGCTGGCAGCAAGGGAGAATGTGGTAGTGGAGGTTCCAGATGATGGCAGCAAGTGGAAAAGGGTAGCACAGATTCTGGAAGATGACGGCAAGTGGGAAGCGCCTGTTCTGGAGGCGGCAGCGCGTTGGAAGGGGAGGCGTAGTGGCTGGGAAGGCTAGAAAAGGCAGGGCCAGCAACTCCCTGCTGTCCTGGATGGCGGCAGCAAACAGAAAAGCGGCTAGTGGCAGCTGGATATAGAAAACTGCAGGAAGAAACAGCCAGGATAGCTGTTCCGTCTGCTGCAACAGAGAAGGGGTGGTCATGAGTGATGTGGGGAGGATGTGGAAGAAGATACGGAAGATAATCACTACACAGAAACCAAGATATAGTCGAAGCACCATTTTTAACCCTAGGATACAACCTTTAAAGGGAAGAAGAGATGTCAGCGGCTGTCCCGATACAAAACACACAAAAACTTAATCCTAGACTCCTGCGAAAGCAAATATATAATATAGGATAACTAGGAGTGGCTCGTGAGGACCAGCCGGCTCCTCAACACCATGCAAATGACCTGTATGACTGACTTCATCTCTTGAATACTCCAAGATATCATCTATAAATGTGATCACAAAGGTATCTAAAACTATCTGAAGACCCTGTTCACCAGATCCATGAAAGTTGTTGGAGCATTTGTCAGTCCATACGACATCACCACAAATTCATAGGGCCCATATCTTGTCCTGCAAGTGGTCTTCGCCATGTATTCTTTTTTAATCCTCAACTGGTGATAGTCTGACCTCAAGTCAATCCTTAAAAACACGGAAGCCACTTCTAACTGATCAAACAAGTCGTCAATCCTCAGTGGTGGATACTTATTTTTACCTATGAATTTATTCAAATCTCTGTAGTTAATACACATCTGTTGACCTCATTTTTTATGAGGTCTAGTCTTCTTCTTAGGTCTTAAGATCTAGTCATAAAACTTTCCTATTGACTATCCTAGAAGGTTTTAAGACTTCTAACAATTTCTTGACTCTTTTTGTGAAGTCTCACATGGGTGGTCTTAAATCCTCAATACTTGGTTAAGTTGATTGAGACCAACATATGAAGATTCAAAAAATGAATTTCCATAGGATCATGAGGCCTTAGGGACGCCCTTTTTGATCTTAGGTGGCTTGGTCATCACTTCATTTACACTTCACTCCGCCCTCACCAATTTGATCCAAACTTCACAAATTATCAACCAATTCTCACCAATATTTAAACATGGTTTCCATGGACCTCAAATTGACAAATTCACGTCAATTTAATTCAAATTCCACACAATATTCAAAATGAGATCCAATTTCATCAAATTCTAGGCTAAAATCCAATTTTACAAAATTTACATTCCAAATTTCCCTCATGACAATTCCTAAGTGCACCAAATCATCAATTGTCTTGTGTCATGTGAATATAAGTTGAATTAAAGTTGGAAGGAGTTCAGGTTAGATTTTGGCTTGATTTGGGCTAAACCCGAGCCAATAACACCATTTCGATGCCACTTCAATGCCACAATAACACCCCATACCATACCACAATACACCCACAATAACTTCATCGCTCCGCCGCAGCAATACACCATGGTTCCACGACAAAACTCTGTCAATAACACCACAATACTATCGCAATACACCCACAATAAGACCGCCGCTTCGTCGTCGTAATAACACCACAGTTCGTGGCAAAACCTCACAATAACACACAATACTATTGTAATACTATTGAAATAACACTGTTCTCACGCCGCCGCAGCAAATCTCTAGATAACACCCCGCTGTCGCGCAATACGCCCCCAATAATACCCGTGTTTCATTAATTTATCGCCAATAACACCACGCCGCCACTTAATACGCGCGCAATAACACCACGCCGCCACATAATACGCATGCAATAACACTCACGTTTTCAATCCCTCGCTAATAACACCTCAATACAACTCAAATAACACCGCCAATAACACCATCTGCCGCGGAACCGCAATACCCCCTCAATACACCTCAATAACCCTTACAATAACACCAATAATACCACTGCCGTGATTTTCCTCCAATATTACCACAATAAAAGTCTGATAACATCCAAAATAACACCTAAACGAATTGCCTAAGATCATTTCTCTCGTTTTAATTTAATTTATGAACACACAGCGCAGTACAGTTGACTTCTCGTTATTCATTTTCTGCCCGAAATTCCTCCTTTCTGAAGCCCGCGTCTGCTCCATTTCTTGGGAGAGCAAGCTTCCTGTTTCGGTGGGGATTCATCCTTTGAGCCTAATTTTTCAAAGCATTCAATGGATAAGGTGATTCCCTTTTTCCCGAAATTTTGCTCATCAAAATAATCTTGTTTCTCCTCCTGACCAGTGAGCCCTATCCTGGTTTCTTCTGGTTTTCCCTCCTCCCTTTTGGCTATAAAACCCCCCTTTGGGGAAGGCTTTGAGGTTATTGAAATTTTGGTAGCTTGGGGAGGTTCTGTTGGATTTTCACTAGCTTGGATATTTTGCTATTATGTTCTTGGAGTTCTTTCGGCCTACATCAGGAGGTAACTATTTTCTACACTAGCCTTCCATTCAATTAGCAGGACTGTTTGGCCTGTGAAGTATCTTTCTTTTGGTTTCTCTGATTGAGCTCTTGGAATAAACACATTTTTTTTAATTTCTCTGATTGATGCTCAATCCTGGGTTGAATTCTAATTGTCTTGGGCGGGTTCCTTACTGCTGAATAAACACATTTTATACCTTTGCATGATGTTTATTAATTTTGTTGCTTTTTGATATTTATATCAGTTGAGCACATTCTGATATTTGTGTAATATCAGGAAACAGTGAAAAAGGGTTATGATAATTTTAGGTTTCGACAACCCTATGAACAAGCTATGTATAACTGCTCATTGATACTAGATGAGGATGCCTGGCCATGGAATGAAAAACTTGAAGTCCTGCCTCATCTCGAAGTAGAGCATCTTTCAATTTTCTCCAGGGATTTGCTCTCGAGAACCTTTTTGGAGTGTTTTGTTGCAGGTCAGATACATCAATCATCAACCTTTTTTGGGGGCCTTTACATAAACACCACCCAATTCTTATGAATCTACATATCTACCACCTAAACTTCAATTTTTACATTTGTTCCACCCAATTCTTTCATATCACATCAAAAATACCACCATTTTTAATTTTTTTTTGGTGAAGTACACCTTTTCTTGCATAGGGGACGTGGCAGGTTTGTAAAAGTTGAAGTTTAGGTGTTAGATATGTAAATACATAAGAATTGTGTGGTATATATTTAATCTTCCTTTCTCATATCTAGAAATATTTACAATTATGCTTTTTTTTAGGAAATATTGAGCCGTTTAATGCAGAAATCATGATCCAACGTATCGAAGCTGTTCTATTTCAGGATCCTCAACCTATATGCAAACCCTTATTTCCATCACAGCATTTGAAAAGTAGAATTGTTAAGCTTGAAAGGGGTATCAAGTATTCTTTCTCAATAGGCTGTTTAAATCCTAGCGATGAGAATTCTGCTCTCTTATATTATATTCAGGTAATTTGGTATTCTCGTTCGGCTTGATATCGTACTCTTTCAAGTTAATGAGCATGTGGTCATGTATGGATTTAGGTGCATCGAGACGACATAAAGTTAAACGTCGTGCTGGAATTGTTTGCTCTTATTGCCAAGCAACCAACATTCCATCAGCTTCGATCGGTCGAACAACTTGGCTACATAACTGTGCTCATGCAAAGGTATAAAAGTTTATGGTGAATTTACGTAAATACCACTTAAAATGTTAGGATTTACATATCTAACACCTAAATGCTCATATTTACGTACCAATCACTTTAAACTCATACATACATCGGAATTACCTTTCTCCATTTATGGGGAGTGCTGGAGCGGGAGATGGAGAGGGAAGGGGAGAGCAAGAGTGCAGAGACATCGTGATCTTAATATGACTGAGTGGTATTTTTTATATATCTATGTGTTTTTACTTGTTAGGTATGTGAATAGTGACTTTTAGGTCCGATATATAAATAATAATATTTTAAGTGATATGTATGTATATACCCCAAAGTATTTTTATTCTGGTTTCGACATGAATTTGAGTTCCATGTCATCTCTTCCTCATTGTAGGAATGATTCAGGGGTCCGCGGACTTCAGTTTATCATCCAGTCTACTGTGAAGGTACATCAACTGGCGCATCTCTGGGACGCCTCACATTTCTTTCTCTTATTATCATTACTATTTTTTTTCCGCAGGACCCTGCACAGCTTGATGTTAGAGTCGAAACTTTTCTTAAAATGTTTGAAAGCGAACTTGACAAATTGACTAGCAGTGATTTTAAGGTTTGTAACCACTTCTGCCTGAAGTCTGCTCTTTATTGTTTTCTCAATCAATTATCTTTACTTGCTTTGTAGCTTTTCAAATAATTATTGGGATTTGTGCTAAAAAATGCTAAATATTTCTTGGTTATCTGATGTACTGGAATAAACTAGAACTTGGAAGGAAGAAGTAAGTCAAATATAACTTATTCAGATATACAAATCTAACCAAAATGGAGTTTTTAGTTGTAATGTGTAGCAGAGAGCTTAGACAACATTTCATATCAATGCACCGATAGATAATTATGATGTTCTTTAACGAGCTGGCAATTATCTGCAGAGTAATGTTAACGCGCTCATTGCAATGAAGCTCGAGAAACATAAGAATCTGCGAGAGGAATCTTCATTCTATTGGAGAGAGATTGCCATCGGTACCCTCAGATTCGACAGAATAGAGGCTGAGGTAATGTTCCTACAACTATTTTTTTATGATTTCGTGCACGCATGTGAATATGCTATAAGCATAGAACTTAAAATCTTATGGTTGAAGACAAAGCACCCCGGCCACTTGACTAAGTGAGCTACATTGATAAAGTTACTACAAAGTTTTTTTTGTTTTTCATCCATTTTCTATTGGTTTGTTCCAGTTTTTTTTTTTTTCAATAAACACATTTGTTTAGTGCATTTTTTATATATTTTTATTTTTTATTTTAAAAGGGTTTTTTACATACATAGCACTTGAAAGTTTGGTATTTACATATTTAGCACCTCAAAGTTTAATATTATTAAATTTGAACTTCTGTCAGTATCCCGTTTCCTGGACACACCTACATCCTTTGTCTCACGTGATCATCTCCCTCTCCGGCATAGCTCCTCTCACGCCAGCCTAATGCATGAGCCATCACCTGCACTCTTGGCCACAATTTAACTCCCGCGAATCTTCCCTATGCAAAGCAAAACTCCTCTCAGGCATCTGCCATCTCTCTCTATTATTTTGACAACGCTCCAATGCTCCGATCGGCAAGTATCTTTGCCTCGCCGGAAACACATATTTCATCTCCTACCCAAAACCTGGTGCAGCACCTCGCCTCCACTATGTCTGCTTCTGATCCAAAACCAGCGATCTACTCCCCTCGCCAAGTCCACTACAATGCCCGGTTCCTAGGCAGCAAACGTGCCATGCCAGTATGGGCTCGTCGGACGGGTGCACATGAACACGGATGGCTGTCGGCCAAAGAGGGGAGAGAGACAGTGCAGCTCCACTGCTGTCGGTTATCTGCCGGTGGGAATGTGCTGGGACAGAAAGTTCACATAAATATTAACGGAAGTTTGGATTTAGTAATATTAAATTTTGAGGTGCAGAATATGTAAATACCCAACTTTCAAATGCTATCAACATGTTTTTGAAAATACAAAATAATTTTTAGTGTTTTAAAAAAAGTCTTATATTAGTTTGACTTAACAAACATATTTTATTTCAATTAAAACATAAACAAAACATAATAAACGAAAAAACACAAAAAACAAAATAGAAGAGTGATCCCAATGGCCTAAGGTGTCTTTTGGTATCACTTTTAATTTTTTTTTATTTTTATTTTATTTTATTTGTCTTTTTACTTGAAATAAAACATGTTTTATATATTATAGCATATTCAACTATTTTTAAAAAACACTCAAAGCAATTTTTAGATGTTTTGATAATTTTTTAAAAACAATCTAACTTGTTTCTAAAAACAAAAAATACACTAAATAGGCTTGTTTTTTTGAATAAAAGAAAAAACAAAAACAAATATTGAAAGTGATTCCAAAAAAAACCTGAATTAGTGTGTTTTGTTTTTCCTATAATTGTCTATACCTTATTAAAGTGATTGTAAAAATTGCAGGTAGCCGCATTGAGGGATCTGACCAAGGAACAATTGCTTGATTTTTTTAATTCCTTTGTCAAAGTTGATGCACCCAAAAGAAAAACGCTCAGCATACAAATCTATGGAGGTTTACATTCTGCTGAGCACAAATTGGCTATCACTGAGGCAGATCAAACCAACACCTTCAGAATAAAGGATGTGTGCAGTTTCAGAAGGTCCAGGCCTCTCTATGCCTCCTTTAGGGGCGGCCATGGCCTCATGAAACTGTAGCTTTCTTGGTGCAGCGTAAAAGTTAACACAAAACTGCTGCATTTTTCAATATTTACATCCAACTTAGCCAAAATATATATATTTTAGCACTGATTTATTGTCATTTCCTTTATGCTGAAGTTATTATCACTTGTCAGCATTCTGTTTGTGTGTTGAATGTCACAGTTGTTGCAGTTAGTGAGCATGGTCTTTGGAGATCTCGTTGATAAGTTTGGTCCATTGGTTACTTGTACAACATCTCATATTCATAGATCGGCACTCGGCTACATACAGTTAAATACAAAATTATCAATCTATCAAGCTTACTTCTATGGGGTACAATTTTAGATTTGCACCGTGAGTCATGCTAGGAGTCGGACAATAATTGTTTATAGATGGTCTTTGGAAATCTCATTGATAAGTTTGGTCCTGTGGTTACTTGCACGACATAGATCTGCACTCAGTTACATATAGTTAAATACAAAATTATCAATCTATCAAGCTTGCTTCTATGGGGTACAATTTTAGATTTGCACCGTGAGTCATGCTAGGAGTCGGACGATAATTGTTTATAGATGATGGCTAGAATTATAGGACCCCCTAGGATTTCATTCATCTTTACAAACAAATAATCAAATCCTAGCCATTAAATGATAATGAGACCACAGTTTTTCAAGTGCTCTATACTATTCCTCATCATTCCCTATCTACTATAATACTTCATTCATTTCAAGCTCTTATTTTTGGCGCCACCATTGGCATTAATTAAGGAGATTGAGTTTTTTCTATTATTATTTTTATTACATTAAAAAAAAATTTATATCAAACCCTTTGGGATGAAAATTTACCAGTGGGCATTTACATGCATACCACAAAATTCTTATATATTTACATGTCTTAACACCAAAATTTTCTTATTTATATATATAATAATAAAATTAGTATTTTTAAAAGTGAAAAATAGTTTTTTTTTTTGTTTTTCATACCAAAGTGTTATAAATATAAATCACATTTTGGGTGTTAGATATGTGATTGCATAAGAATTGTGGGTATGTATGTAAATTTACCAATTACCAAATAACAAAAAGTGCTTAAGGTTCCCTATATGATGAATGAGAAAAGTATAAATATTTTGGCTTCCCAATGAGTGTAATTTTTTTATCAAACAAACTTAGTATAAATAGTGATGTAATAAAATAAATGTTAAGGATAAAAAAAAGCGATTTTTACATAGATCGCATCCAATACTTTCAAATTTATGTATTTCGCAACAAAACATTCATAAGTAAAAATATCATATGAAAAGTAGTACTTGTTATCACTTTTTAACGGTCAAATCCGTCTTTTCATCTACAATTAAAGTATTATGTGTGCAAAAATGAAAGTTTTGGTGTGAAATAAGTAAATTCATAACAATTGGGTGCTATGTATGTAATTTCCCCTAAAAACAATGAATCCATTTATGCTCCTTAACAAAGATGATTTTCAATTATTTTACTTTATTTTGTTCGAACCAAATTATGATCTTTGGAATCATTTTTATTTATGCTATTATATTATTTTATTTTATTAATATTCTAATAAATAAAATAAAATATATCCAATAATTTTATTTTTATGAACAAAAGAAATATGTTCATGCCTTCAGTGAAATGGAAAAGAAGATTGAAACAATTTTCTTTTGTGAAAATAATTATAAAATCATAAAAAATATCTCATACTTGTTAATATCTCTTAAAAAATAAACTTATTGAGAAAATTTTAAAAATCAAGACTGATTTTTCATCAACTATTAATTTTTTTTGAAAAAATACAAGAAAAATATTATCCTAATTAGACATAAGATGACAGAATAAGAGTCAAAAATTAATTTTTTGAAAAAAATAGACGAAAAAAATTATTCTAATTAGGCATAATATAACAGATTAAGAATCAAAATATCCGTTGACTGAGACAATTACGATCCCCTAATCCAATATATATACATACATATATATATATACATATATATATATATATATAATGAGGACATCAACAGCAATTTCCAACCATTTATAATATTTTATGTGCCATCTCCTTGTGGGGATGGAAAACAAAACTACACCCTTTTGCAGAAAACACTCTGATGCAAAAAAAAAATAATAATAAAAATTATAATAATGGCATTTTACAGAAACTAAAATAATCAGCTCTGCTAAAGCCTTGAGCTGGTTCAAATCTCAGATGGCCGCACCAACATAGCTCAGCTGCCAATAATAATAATAATAATAATAATTAATTGCTAAAATTTACAGATATTCACAACTAAATTGTTAAAATTTCAGATAATTAAATCAATTAGAATCAACAATTAATTGAAGTATTAGCCAAGCACAGGTTGTTTTATACAAACACCATAACCCTTTCAAGGGAAGATAAAACTATAATTAAAAAGCATAAAAGTGCTAAAGATAAAAATGTCGTAACATGTGGCAATTATAGATTTTGTAGGGGTATAAGAGAGATGAGAACAATTCCATGAAAATAAAGTTTAATAGTTGATGAAAAAGCACCGATAGTGATATGCTTTCAGTTTCATCAACCAGTTCATGGTCATGGATGCATGAATTCTTGATTCATGATGTTTTTATCACATAACATTTAACGTGGATTGGTTTACTGTAGTATAAGAGAGATAAGAACAATTCCATGGAAATAAAAATTTTTGCTCTTAAAAGCAAAAAGTTAAAATGGTGGCATTTTAGTATTCATGATGTAATATGAAATATTTTAAATGTAAGAAGTAAAGTTTAAGTGTGAGATATGAAGCATAAGTTTACGACAACAAAATATTATAAATGTAAATAAAATTTACGTGCCAGATATGTAAATACATAAGAATCATGCAATACGTATGCAAATTTCCCTATTGTAAAATGAATCACTTGGGCGATAATATCACAAAAAATGCAGGTTTTGAGCATGAACATATAATTGCAAGCAAATAGTAAAAAAAAAACAAAAATCTCAACATTAAATTTACCTTGCAGACTTCACATGGTTCTCAACATGATCAACCAGCAACACAGGATCCCTAAATGTTTTGTCGCACAGAGGACAAACATCAACTGTCACTAAATCACAACCTCCCTGCACACCATTTTCATGCAACTTCTCCACATGATTTATCAAATCATTAACATCAGAAAAACTCGCCTGACATTGAAGGCACTGTTCCATAACCTCCCCACCAGCACCAAAACTCAGCATCATTCCACATTTCGCCTTTTTCAGAGCTTGATTCGTGGCAGCGCTCAGCTTCTGCATCCCTGCTTCAGCTGAATCCCGTAAACTCCGCGCCGAGTTTTTCAAACTGAAAGCCCATTTCAAGGAGCCGTTTGAAGATTTAATCGGCGGGAACTCGCGTTGGAGGCTTCTCCTCAGAACGCCGATGAAGGGGAAGCGAGTTTCGGGTTTCTTTGGCCCGGAACAGTTGTGGTGAAGAGCAAATTTATGGCGGAGACAGTGTTCCAGCGTGCAGTCTTTGCATCGAATTGTGTTGGAGAAAACCAGGGATTCATTGCAGCCAGGGACGGGACAGAGTTTCTTCTTTGTTGTGGGCTGGTAATTTGATGGGTCGCAATCACAGTTTACGTGAATGTCCCAGGTCATGTTTGGGTCTTCGTTGGGAAGAAGACGAACCCATTGCGCGCAGAGGGGACATATGAGGACGGTGACATCGATCTGATTGATGACCGGACATACATGTTTTGTGTAGCTTTTGTGTTGCAGACAGAATACCTGCTTATCATTTCAGCAATTTAGTTCTGAATAAATTTAAGGAGGATCTACAAGCATGCAACTCAATTCCTAAGTATTTGCATGTTTAACATCAAAACTTCAATTTTTACGTGAGAAAAGTGCCAAAATAGTCCCCTAGACTCTATACAAAAGGCCATTTTAGTCCGGGAGTTTATAAAAATGTCAAACTAGTCTCTACAATTTTTAAATCGAGGCTGAGATAGTCCTTTGTCAGGACTATTTCAACTTGTTTTAAAAGAATCTGAGGACTAAATTGACACTTTTACACACTTTGGGATCAAAATGCACCCACTACAAAATGGTGGGGATTTTACATACATACCAAGTTAATGATGCAAGAAAAATGTGCATTTTGCATTTGCAAGGTTAAAATGGTGTTATTTGTAATGTGCTATTAAGGATTTGGACAATAAATAGAAGTTTAAGTGGAGATGTGTGTATGAATAGAAGTCTAAAACAAAGTTCAAGTGTTGGATATATAAATACATAGGAATTGGTTGATATTTATGTAAATGCCCCTAAATATAAACATAATAATTTGGCGACAGAAGTTTGCTTTGTTGATATAATGATAGCAATAAATATGACATAAACACTTTAGAGTGCAACGGAGGGAACAATTAAGACAACACTTGAGCAAGTCATATAAGAACGCTGATGTATTGGTTGTAAAATAAAGGTACAAACATCAATTATAAAACTTGTGAAGGTGCAAAATTGGCCATTTATATAAGCAAATAATGAAATGGGCATTTACAAACACACCACACAATTCTTATGTATTTACATACCTAACATCTAAACCATAAGAGTTTAGATGTTAGATACGCAAGTAAATAAGCATTAGCTATAAAGAATATTTCATATTACTTCGGATAAGGATCAGAATATATCCTAAAATCTACATATAAATCCCCCACTAATGCTTATTTTGTAGATCTTCTTTAACAGATCCACTGAATTTGAGAAGAAAGTTTAGATCAACAAACTCAGCAGACCAATCCAACATGTTAGAACAAGCTTCCATTTTAATATACAGATCCACTAATTTAATTTTAAAAAAAAAAAAAAAAAAAAAAAAACTTAGATCAGTAAGAGAAACTAATAGCCAATTCAATGTTATGTGATTAGTAAATCTCACCATCTTCATTAATCACATCTTTTAAAAAAAGAAGAAAAGAAAACGCATGAAATTCTGAACATATATATACTGAACCAAATCATAGCACTGCAACATAGATCTCAGTGAAATTCTTGTCCAAACAAACAGAAAGAAAATAAATTCAATTTGCAGAACAATTTTGATTACTCTCCACTCTCCAGCTCAAATCGAAACAAATCCAAAAGCGCGGCTCGGCTAGATCATATATTCAGCAAAGCTAAGAATCCCAAAAAATCAATCAAGAATCAACTGAAATCAAACCCTAAGCCCCGATAGATTTCCAATCAGCTCCAAACTGAAGTTGACTTCCCAAACCTCAATCCAACAACAACGGGGATCGGAGAAAAATGGGGAAACTCGCCTGATTGCATCGATCGCAGTTGAAAGGGAGGAAATCATTAAGGCTGCAGTCATCGACGCAGCAATGGCTTCCGAGATTCGGGAACGCCAGCGTGCCCATCGGAAATAGTGGTGGTGGCGGCGGCGGCGGCCGGCGGTGGGGTTGGCAGCCGGAGTTTGGGATCGAGAAGCTCTGCTCTAGGGTTTTTCGTCAAGAGTTCACCCCACTAATAGTCAAGCTTGCAGCCGGAGTTGGTGAAAGCTTGGTTTCAATGGCGGACTTCATCACAACAGACAACTACCAGAGAAGGAGACACGCATATAACATATACAAACAAACAGATAGACCGGCGTTGTATATTTCTAAATTATTATTTATTTTTTTATAAGTGTGAAAATAGTTCCCATTATTTGTGTGTGTGTGTGTGTATGTATGTATGTATACCAATATACATATGTATGAAAATGTGTATTGTATTTATTTAAAATTAAAATAGTAATATTTTTTTATGTGGCAAAACATTTGGGAGGAATACATATAAATAACAAAATTTGAGGATTGAGGGGTTTCATAGTTTAGAAAAAATATTATTAGTAAAACAAAATTTAATTTTTTATTTTACTTTAGTCATTAATTTTTAAAAGAGTGAATAGTCTTTGTATCTAATATATATTTTCATGTACAATTCATTTTATAACTAGGCTTGTCTCCAATCATTTGTACTTAAGCTTGTACTCTTTATTTTTATCAATAAAATATTTAGAATAAATCTCTATTCTTAAAAAAAAATTAATTATATTTTTAATATATATATATATATATATATATAGATAAAAGATATATATATATCAAAAAAGGTCATTAACCTCTATTATCTTTTAAATAATATAAGAGGACAAATTAGCTGAAATCTCCTTTCCCCCAATACTTACATAATAGCTAAATGGAAGATTTACATACATACCATTCAATTCCTATTAATTTACAAAACTAACACCTAAAATTCAATTTTTATATTTTTATCACCTTACATATATTTCACTTTCTAAAAATTAAAAGGGGGTTTTTACATAAATACCACCGGATTCCTTTATATGTACATATCTAACACCTTATATTTCAATCATAGGCAAGGTGGCATATGTAGCAAAAAATTGATGTTGTTGTGTTAGATATATTTGTAAATCCATAGAAATTGGGTGGTATGCATGTAAATGCACTGTTCAAAAATGCATTTTTGTAAAATATATATTTACGAATTCTACCATTCATAATAAAGGAGGTGTGATCTAAGTAATAAATTGTATTTCAATAACTCTTTACTGAAAAAAAAAATTAATAATAAATAATAAAAAATCAACCGACCCTTGACCCAAAACAAATTCCAAAAAATACCAAATCATTTTATTTATTTATTTATTTTCTCATGGACCTAACAATTGACTGCTGAAACATTCAACTTCTTTACTTTATTTCAGTTTATATTGACCAAACTGTAATGAGAAATTTCAGCTTATTAAACAGATAGTTTTTGAAACGGTCAATAAAATATTTCAAACATAATTTAAATTTAATGATTTATTTTGTTCTCTTGCGTTATTTTATTTATATATTGTGTTTAAAAAAAAATGTATATTATTAGCGGCATAAATATGATGAAAATATATATATATACATATATCTATATATATATATATATATATATATATATA
>NW_018164992.1:1876735-1877958 GCF_001263595.1 Phalaenopsis equestris | reverse complement strand
TATATATATATAGGATAGCAAAGACTCAAATACCGATTTCCCATACGATAGGCCCTATGATGAGAGCCCGTGTTATATGCCTAAATATTCGAAAACAGCATCACTGGGGATCGAACCCGTGAGCTGAGGGGGCATACTATGAACCCCGCCAACCAACACGTCACGGCTTGTGTCATATATATATATATATATATTCTTAATCAAATGATATAAATAATAAATAATAAATTATCTTGATAATAAGACCAAAACAACATAAGAAAACAAAAAAATAAATAAATTATCATTGTTAATTTCTAAACAAGCCATCTTTAGTTGCCTAAACAACAATATATTTCTTAAAATAAATAAAATTAAGAAAATTATATAAAGTATCAATCTCGAAAAAAACATAATTAACAGTTATTTCTATTTCATTAAATTGACTGAGTGATGAACAAATGGTTGAACAATAAAAGGTTGGGATTCACATTTTCTTAACATTATTAGAGGTAGGTAGTGTGTTATACCTACTAGAAATTATTAAAGACCATTAGTGATAAAATTAGCTCAACATAACCATATTTTATAAGACCACTGATGCAAGAACATGTGTTATCTAATTAACGCCTCAAAATACTTTCAATTATATATATAGCAGAAATGTTGAGAGTTTGAGTTGATATTCGTGTATTAGGGTTTAGTTATTGAGTATGAGTATTCACTGACTCGTTTATTTCATAATTTTTTTTAATTGACTTTTCTGGTTTAATTAAATTATTAAAAAATAAGCGATAGACGAGAAAATATTTATAGAAAACGCGAACAACAATCAACGAGGTAATTTTAATTATATTGCTTTAATTTATATGATTTAGGGTGCATTTGAGGCAGCTTATCATCTGAGGCGTCGTTTTGAAAACGTCGCCTCATCGTTTGGATCTTGCGTTCGGACCGTTGTGCGGAAATAACGTTTTTATTTTAAGTTAAATGCGGGTCGCAAAGCGGCTTTCTCTTTTGCTCTCAATTAAAATTCGAAACTTTCTCAGTTATTCAGCTTCTTTTGGTGAATTAGATGACAAAGATGCTTGTCATTTTCTTTTGTTGGCTGATGCTTTAGGGTTGCTCTCAGGCTGCTACCCAAGAGCTATAGATCTCTGTTTTTTTCTTGGAACAGTAATGAAATGGGGAAAACGGTTTATAAAATATGCAGATATATATATATATATATATATATATATATA
>NW_018164992.1:1875604-1876718 GCF_001263595.1 Phalaenopsis equestris | reverse complement strand
TATATATATATATTAAGAGTGGTACTTGATTAATCATGGAGTGGCCATAGCGTTGTTATATGTTTGGTTCTTAGTAGGAGGGAGGGGCTCTAGATTGTAGAGACATTCCTTCGCATCGATCAAATTACCATGTTCATCTTTATCATCATCTCGTTCATCTTGATGTTTCATACTTTGTTCATTGCTACATCGACCAAATTAACCACCATCTTTCATCCACTTTTCAAATTCTCACTCAAATATCAAAATTCATGGTAAAACCCGAACCATTATATAGATATGATAGTTCTATTACAAACAGCGCTACTTGCATAGGGGTAGAATAATCATTTATCCAGAAACAACTACAAATTAACCGTTTTTAAAACATACAAACCAAACAGTTATCAGGAGAAACTGTTTATTTGGATAAGTTGTAGCTGTCCTAAACAAACCTTTAATATCCATAAAATTTATAAAATAGTGAGCACATAAGCCGCACGCCCGTGCGCCGTATCACACACACACACACACTATATAATATATATATGTATAACGCAGACTCATAGTAAAATGCCAAAATAGTTTTGTGATTGTTCATTTTAGTCGAGGTTCAATAAAAAATTATTGACAATTACATACATATCACCTGAAACATTGTTATTTATAAATCTAGCGCACTCTTCCTCCATTTGTCAATTTTTTACTCAAATATCAAAATTCATGATAAAACCCCGACCCATATTTTCCTTTTTTTATCATATTTTCAATGAATTGATTGTGGCACACATAAATATATCAGCTATGTAATTCAAAAATATTACCTAGGTGCTAGATTTTATAAATAACAATATTTCCGCTATTACGTATATAATTATCCGAAAAAAATATCAAATTAGTCATCATACTTTTTAAATTGAGGTTGAAATAATCCCCCCATAAAGATTACTATAATTGACAATAAAAAAAATATAGAAATTAAATTTACATTTTTATAGATTATAAGACTAAAATGTCTCTCTAAGAAAACAATGCTCTATTTTGACACCTTTTTTTCTCTCAATATGCATACATACATGCATGCATGCATGCATGCATAAATATATATATATATATATATATATATATATATATA
>NW_018164992.1:1835287-1875554 GCF_001263595.1 Phalaenopsis equestris | reverse complement strand
TATATATATATAATTGCAGTATGTAATTCAGTCAAACAAATGGTAGTTGATCTGGTCACGTGAAGCTTGTCATCCACATAAAAAATGGGGAATATGGGGAGAAAATATTTATTTAAAAATCTGCGTTTACTAATTCTTAATAATCAGTTGAAAGCTTAAACAAACAAATCAGAAAGTCCCATCTGCTCATCATACGACCCTTTCATAAGTATCTTTTAATAATATGGCTCCATCAATATGCTTATTATCAGCTTATCCTTACTGCAATTATTTTATTTTTATAGTATTTTTTATGAATTATAATGTTTAGTATTTAAATTAATTGATTTTTTTACTTTTTAAAAGCATGAATTTGATATTTAATGCAGAATGTCAACAGTAGGAGTATGCTAAACATATATTTAATATATTTAAATTTTAGAACTAGGATGTGCCTTCCAAATGCCCTTTCTAAACTTTTGTATATTTATTCATTACATAAATGAGGCATTCATATACATACCACCCAAATCATTAATGTCAAATACTATCATTTATTTTTAACTTTAAAAAACAAAATGCACATTTTCACGGATAGATCGGGTGGTATGTGAGTATGTATGTATGTATTTTTGTGTGTGCATATGTGTGTCTATATATATATATATATATATATATATATATATGTAAATCAAGAGTTGAGTTTAAATCACACCAAAAGAATAGAGTAAAAACGGGAGGGAGACAGAAAGATGCACTATAATAAATAGTAATATGAATTGTTAATTATTGATTTCTCATAAAATGATTTACCTGTTTATACATAAGAGGGTACCAAAGGTGATTTTATGTTTGCCCCTGTTTTAAGAGGGGCGTTACAGAATATTTTTGGTATTTTAGATATATGGGTCTACTATCATATCTCTAACGAACAATGCCCAACTTTACAGGGCTTAGGATCATTTAGAAGCTAAACCACACTGCGGGATAACAGGATCGTACTAAATCGAGAAAACTTGAACAAGGAATTAAATAGAACGTATAATCAAAGCAACCAGAAATACACATAAGAATTTTACGTGGAAAAACCAAAAAACGGAAAAAAAAATCATAAAGTCACACCACCATAATTTTTCACTATAAAATTCATAAGGTTTAAAAAAAAAACTTATACAAGTTTTCTCTCCACATACTAAAAAAACTTACAGGACTCGCCCCACATTCCTCCCTCTTCGATCCAATGCAATAATCTCGTTGAATTACTAAAATTCACCGCTTTGACACTCCTCACCGTCACCGAGATGCTCGTTGAGGAATTCAGAAGAAAGAAACTCATATAAAAAAAATGCTCAAAATCAAGATTAAAAAATAAATCCCGAAGGAAAAACTACCTTGGCGCTTAGGTGCCCAGACTTGATGCCTAAGCGTCAAGCCCTCTATGTCAATGCCCAATAATGGGCAACTAAGTGCCAATAGACCGATGCATAGGTGTCAGTCTCTCTAGATGTGGGCGCATAACACCTATTTATCGGCTCCACTATAAGTCGCGCCCAGTGGGTGCCCATAGCCAACGCCTATGTGTCGGCTCTTCTGCTTTGTCTCCACACATCTTAACAATCTACCACTTTGAGACAATGCATCGAGCAATAGTCCTCTATATTTGCACCTCCATCTGAATCATCTTCATAGTCACGTAATGTGGTCACATACCGTTTTATGGCTCACACTCGGTCTCAACGCCAACCTAAGCATAGCTTCAATTATTAAATAATCACCACCTTCGTCAGCGTATCTGCTGGATTCTGTGCATCTTCTCCAGGAAAAATTACCCATCTTCAAGAAGAGAGTGACTGAAATGATTCTTTAGCAGAATGTGTTTTATCCTGACATGAAAAGCAACGTTCTTAGCAAGATGGATCGCACTCATGCTGCCACTGTAGAGTTTTTCAATCCCTTGCTCCTTGCCCAATTCTGCCATGAAATTTTGTAGTCAAATCATCTACTTGCTAGCCTCAGTGATAGCAATACATTCACTCTTTGTAGTTGAAAGTGAAACGATCTTCTACAACCTAAAAATACAACTCACCTTTGTGTTCCTCAATTTGAAGATATGCCCTGTTGTCCTCCTCCTGTCCACATCTCACGTCAGATCTGAATCTCTAAATCTCTGTAGACAAATCAATGCACTTAAATAGCAAAGTACCTTGTTGTTATTTCCCTCAAATACCTGAGAGTCCACTTTACTGTCTCTCAATAATGTCTTACTTGATTGCATATGTAACCCATGATAACTCCCACTGCACCTGCAATATCTGGTCTGGTACATATCATCACATATATCAATCTTCCAATTGATGAAACATACAAAGCCTACGGCTTGACTACCCTCTGAATATGCCAATTAAAATCGGTGGGTCTTGGTTTGACAAGATATGTTCGTTCAACTATGCTGAATCGGGGGTGTCGATCGACCTTTAATGGTCTTCAGGTCGGAAAGACTTGATTCGATTGATTTGAGTTTGACGATTAGTTATTTTAATCTGATTGTTGACTATTGATCCCTGGACGAGAAACTTTTGTCACCAGAACAAAACAAAAAATTTGGCAGAGCACGACTTATCATAATCTAATCATTTGCTTATTCCTTGATGATGGGATCCTCCGGTGATTCTTTGTGGATTATGTTAGTGCTAATTCTTGACCCCTTATGAGGAATCTCAGGGGAGTCCGTGAGATGACTAATGATACTGAACTTTTCCCTTGGGTCGAGTTGTGGTGAGAGGTAGGTTGATGTGTTTGTTTAGCTCGATAGGCCTTAGTTCTTGGTTTTGGTGGACTGCACCCGATCGGCTTCCAACCCTGGTGGCGGCCGCTGAAGTCGGGTGCTGCTTCTCTTAAATGAGTGGTTCCTTTGCTCTTCCACTGGTGAGTCCCCCTTAGCTATACTTTTTTATCTCCTGCTATGTTAAAAATTGAAGTTTATATATCAAATATATAAATACATTAAATCTTCCTACATAAATTTACATTTCCTTTACTAAAATTATAGCCATTTTCATCTTTATTCAAGTTATAACTACATTGCTATTAAATTAACACAAGTTGAAAGCCTTTATCGTAAATGAACATTCATGATCTCCCTGTCCTCCGATCTATTTGCTACCTTTTGATGCATACTTAAGATTCTCCTCAGACAACCAATGCCACATTCATAATTGCTCCATCTCCATAAACTGATACTAACAGTCATCTTCAATCGTCCTTCCATCAACAAAGATGCCCATAATCCCTCATTGTTCTTCGAACACTTCGCACTTAAAAACTCTTATGTCTATTTCGCACCTTTTATCGGATATGTCCAAATTTTTTGCAATGTGAGGACGGAGTTCTTACTCTACTGCTATAAATTTTCTTGCTCGCAATAAAAATAATAAGTTTTCATAAATTTTCCTTTCAATCCAATAAATATTTTCACCTTCCTCTTATATGTGGGTCTCACTCACATCAAAATATAGGACATATCGGTCCATAATGGGGGCCATAACATGTTACATTGCTTCAACTTTCTATCTTTTAT
Organism: Phalaenopsis equestris; assembly: GCF_001263595.1. Taxonomy (NCBI): domain Eukaryota; kingdom Viridiplantae; phylum Streptophyta; class Magnoliopsida; order Asparagales; family Orchidaceae; genus Phalaenopsis; species Phalaenopsis equestris. Next base: position 1,871,998 of record NW_018164992.1, on the reverse strand, counting down.
CATATGTTCAAATTTGAAGAAGCATCAAGTCTGAATCCAACTAAGGCCTCCCATCATCATTTCTCACACTTTTATTTACTTCCACCATGCTCCATACCTTACTTCGTTTATTTTAGTACAATTATGTCACATAAATTAAATTTTAGGGAAATTTACATAATACCACACAATTCTAATGCATTTACATATCTAAGTAACAGAAGGTGATGTTTTACACTTTTAACAAATTGATGTGATAATCCCATGCATGAAAAAATGTTTTTTACTTCTCAAGAACATAGTGATGGTGATATTTTTATATGATATTAAGCACTCAAGTGACATGATGAAAATATGAATGTTCAGATGCCAGATAAGTAAATATATAAGAGTTATGTGGCATTTATGTCAAGAAAGATTATGTGATGAAGTACAATTTGTGAAAGCTCCAAAATTCTCCTCATATAGAATACATAAAATGCAAAGAAGAAATCAGCACAATAATCAGACTATCATAAGAAAAATAGCTTTTTTGAAAGCTACTTTGAGAACTAAAAATTTTAATTGGAATAACAGCTATCACACTCTGAAAAATCTAGTCTTAAAAATCACTTTCTTACTACATTAACATTCTAAAAAGAATAATAACAGTCTTAACATCAACAAAAAAACTGAGAAACTAAGAAAAATAACAGTCTTAAAAGACTTCAATACCTAAAAACTAAGAAAAAATTCAAATATGTCATTTGAGAACTCAACATCAACAAAAAAAAATAATAATGAAATTGAAATTGAAATTGAAAATTGCATGCTTGACTTGTAGAAAAGTAGCTTATCATACAACAAGCCAAACACCTAAATGAGCTCTCACATCACAGCAAAATTACATCACAATTTATATAGAAGTAAAGATTTTGAACCACAAGAACTCACCTTGAAACCCACTCACTCCGATTGAAAAGTTGAATGAAAAATCTAATAAAATCAAAAACTCTAACTTTGCTTCACCCCCATAAGCATCTCCACCACCTTCTTCATCTTTGGCCGCTTCGACGGAAACGTGTCGGTGCACAGCATGGCGACCTTCAGCGCCGCAAGCATTTGCTTCCTCCACGTGAAGGAGACGGTGCTCAGCCTCGCATCCATTATCTGCTCCGGAGTTTCGCCTCTCCCCGATGCGCCATGAACCCATTTCACGAGATCCACACCTTCGCCGAATACCTCATCGACGGGTAGCCGAGTCGTTAAGATTTCAAGAAGAACAACGCCGAAGCTGTAGACGTTACCGGGAGCTGTAACTTGCATTGTATAAGCATATTCTGAAGGAAATGTAACAAATATTTAGAATTTTGTCAAAATAAATGTTAGAATGATAATTCAGATTCAGAAAATAAGAAGAAAAACATCACTTAAGAAACTATGTAATTGATTTGCAAAGAGGACTGCTTATGATTTGCAAGGAAAGTATCGAAGAAATGGTCTCCTCGCTCTTTTAGGAGTCCATTTTAATCCAAGAATTTATAAAAGTATCAATTTAGTCCTCAGACTCTTTTCTTGGGGGGCTAAAATAGACTTCCCTAGGAACAATTTTAGCTCATATTTAAGAAGTTGGGAGACTAATTTGGCATTTTATAACTCTGATACTTTAGTATAGTTTGATTGTAGAGAATTACAATCCTAATTCTTTTGATGTGATATAAATTCAATGTGTCCAACATTTAAATCTTTAACATCACATCTAAAAAATATCACATTTATTAACTTCTAAATGTTAAAAGCATCTTTTTTTATGTATATGTTTATAACATCAAGATGTAATAAATGTAAATATCAAACTTTCGATATTAAATATGTAAATTCATAAGAATTGTGTTATGTATATAAATTTCCCTACTTTATAAAGAAAGAAACTTGGTGAATTTCCCAAAACATGATAATTCGGTCGTCGACTAAATCTATGCATCGTGTTCTTATCACACGACAAAAAATTAGGTTTCACAACTTAACATCCTTACGAACTAACACAACGAAGAGTAAAACGGAATGAAGTTCACCTGGAGGAATATACCCAAAAGAGCCAGCCACAGCACTAATACTCGCCGTCCCTTTCAACGGATCCAAGAGCCTTGAAATCTCAATCTCCCCGAGCAAAGCATTACAATTCGCATCGAGAAAGACGTTGCAAGACGAGATATCCAAATGAATAATGGCGACATGATGGAGAAATGCCAAACCTTCTGCGAGACTAATGGCGATCGAGAGCCGTTGAGGCCAATCCGGCTCATATTCCTCCTTGGGAGATTCGTGAAGATAGTATGCCAATGTCCCGTTAAGTATGTGGGGGTGAAGAAGAAGAGCTACATCCTCATAGATCACATAACCTAGAGGTCTCATTAGATTAGGATGAATGAGATTCCCAAACCTCTCTAACTCCCTTATCATCTTGTTTTGATGATGTAACACTGTTCTATCTACAGATTTGAGTTTTCTGACAGAAAGAACAAGACCTGAAGGCATTATTGCCTTATAAGCAGTGCTGAAAGTTCCATTACTGAGCTTGTTTGAGTCCTTCATGGTCGCCTTCACGACACAATCAAAATCCACAGCTTGTTTGAGGCTGTCAATGAATACGTTTCCTGTTATTATTAATGGAGAAGCGACAGGAATTTCACCAGCAGCAATGTCTGCAGATTTGGCTTTCATTTCCTGTCTTTCTCTAATGGTGAAGAGGATGACAACCACTGAGACTGTGATGAAGACAGCCAGACCGGAACCGATTACAGCAAGAGCCATTTTGTATGAAGATTTGTGGTGATTATTCTGAATTTGAGAATCTGCGAAGGAAGTGCAGCTGGTGCTCAAGGGATCACCACAGAGATTCTTGTTTCCGGCGAAGCTCGAAGGAGGACTCTTCTGAAACGGAGTGAAGATCGGCACCGGACCGGTTAACTGGTTATTAGAGAAGTTGACCTCAATTAGACTCAACATGCCTTTGAATTCAGAAGGAATGGAGCCAGAAAGTTGATTGTTTGACACATCCAATGAGACAAGCTTATCTAGCTTTCCGAGCTCGTGTGGCAGACTACCATGAAGTCGATTGAAGCTGAGATTTAGAGCTATCTGCAAGTTTTTTATCCTTCCGATCTCCGGCGGGATTTCGCCGGTCAAATAATTGCCACCCAGCTGTAATTCGAGGAGTCTAACGCAATTTCCGATCACAGGAGGGATCTCTCCAGCAATAGAATTCTGACTGAGAATAAGAAACTGTAGCCTTGACGTACTGCAAATGTTCTCTGGTAAACTGCCATTGAATCTGTTGTTGCTTAGATCAAGCTTGTTAAGATTCCTGCACTTCAACAATGATTTGGGGACTTCGTCAGTGAGTCTGTTATCTGAAACTATGAACTCCTGAAGGTTTTTCAGATCACCAAGCTCTGTCGGCACAACTCCGGTCAAACCATTTGAGGCCAAGTTCAATAGAGTGAGGTTGGAGCACCGAGCGAACTCCGCCGGCAGCTCGCCGGAGAGATGGTTGTTATCTGCTTCGAAATAAGTAAGGCTACTAATGTTGCCAATTGATGAAGGAACACTTCCAACCAGTCTATTATTGCCAATTCTAAGACTAGATAGACTCCTGCATTTACCAACTGATTCAGGAATGGTTCCTGTTAATTTGTTCAGGGTGAGAACAAGAACTTGAAGCTTTCCTGAGGAGAAAATGCTCTCAGGGATAACGCCTTCGAGCTGATTGGAGTGAAGATTAAGCAGTTCTAACTGAGAAACAGAGCCTAGATTCTCAGGAATTTTACCAAACAGGTGATTTTCATATAAAGATAAGATTTTTAAATCAGATAGCTCCCCAATCCACTCAGGAATGGAGCCATTGAGATTATTTCCGGATATTTGAAGCTCCTGCAACATCTTTAGATTCTTCAACTCATCTGGTATTCCGCCAATGAGTAAATTATTAGATAAGTTCAATGATTTTAGGCTCCGGAGACCGCCCATAGATGAAGGAATCAAGCCTGCAAACTTGTTTGCAGACAAATCCAGGAGCTGGAGCTCGGAGAGGATTCCGAGTGAGGGAGGTATGAAACCATGAAAAAGATTGCCAGAAAGATCCAATCTTTTGATAGATTTTAGCTCAGAAATGCTTGAAATGTTACCTTTAAGGCCATGACGAGGAAGGTCAAGCGCTTCCACTGAAAGATTTGAAGGGTTGCATGTGACCCCATGCCATGAACAGTAGTCGGAACCCTGAAAACCCCATTCCACACCTTCAAGCCCCTTCTTCAGCGCAGCCATGGCGGATTCATCGGGAAGCTCCGCAATAGAGGTCCGTACAAGAAAACTTGCCATCAAGAAGGAGAAGCAGAAGGTTACAACAGAACCCATGGTCGAAGCTCCCTTTTCTCCGCTTGAAACTCAAAAAAATATCAACTTTTCTTCCATGGAGATTTGGGAAGAGCAACCACTGGATATTTCATTCTTGCTTTAAAGGGAAAGGGATCAGGAGGAAAGAACGGGTGCCAAAGAACCGTCTTTCTCTCCATAATCAACACCAAAAAGCATATTTTCTTCAAGCTGAGAACCAGCTCAGTAATGGCGGCCTGAGGCTTTGGAGAGAAATCACAAGAATCTCGTTTCGGAGACTATAGAGGGGAAGAAATAGTGGTGGAGTGATGAAGAGGGCGAGAGGCACTGCAGAATGATTTGACCGGCTTGTCTCCCCACCATTGTCCTTAGCATAATAGCTTTACTGGGCCTCTTTTGCTCTGCCCAATTGCGAAAAGAAAGCTTTTTTAAGGGACGCCAAATGTTAAGCTGCCAAGAGGCGGGGGCGACCGGAATAATGTTTTCTTTTTTTTTTTTTTTAATGGGAATAATGGAATAAAATTCAGTGGGACAGTCTTTAGGGTTTCTTCAGCTTTTCAAAATGTGATTATAAAGCTAAAATGGAGAAATATTTTTTTTTATAAATAAATATTTTTTAAAATAAATCATACAATAACTTTCTTATAGTTGTCGTATTTTAACATATCATATTGAAACAAATAAATTTCCATCACACACTACAAAAAAATGAGAAAGTGATTTCTTAAACGGAACTGTGATGACGATCTGAAGTACAAACATGTCTCAAATAGACTTTTAAGATTTTATTAAAATCTTGATTTTATGTTAATATTTGTTATTAGTATTTTTATAGGGGAAGGGGGGCAATTCTTGTACGTATTATATATGAGTTTGTGTTATATAATTTTTTTATTAATTATAAAAAATTAGTCTACTATTATCTTAATTTATTAACTTTGACCTCTCAAAAATATTCATTTTATCCCGACCAATATGGTACAAATTCTAACATTTTTGTCTAATTCTATGATAAAATATACATACACATCAAATAATTTTATACACTAACACTCAAATGTTTAACATCATGTCAAAAATATCATTAAATACTCATTTTCATGTATAGGCATATAATATTGATTTTGTTATCAATGAAAAAATAAAATTTTAGGTGTCAGAAATATAAATTCTAAAAATATTTCAAAGAATTTTATGGAATTTCTATTTCAAGAATTTATAGTTAAAACAACAATCTCATCACACGATCCAAAACAATGAATAATAAAGATGGGTCAACATGATGGATCTCATTCAACTAGGCTACAATGTCCATATGTCTGCCAAGGTGATCTATTCATGGAGCTAGCTTTGAATCTAGGTGTGACAGCTAAGATTCCATGCACTTCATTCATGTCTTCACTGCATAAAGTGGCTAGCTCATATGTATTGTTGATTTATAAGTTGTGTAGCATTCTATTGCTCTCAATTAGTCAAATAACTCTACAAAAAAATGATAAAATATCATTATTATTTTTCACAGCCCCAATTTAGTTCTCAATATATAGGTGCTCAAAATAGTTGCAGCTCTTTTAAGGCTTCGATTTTTAAGTCATTTTTAAGGTATCAGAGGCTTAATTGGTCATTATTATCATCAAACTACCATTGAATTATTGATGAACCATTGTCATCGACTTCAGGTACATCCATCAAGATGGCCCATGAGCGGAATTATTTGGCCACCTTTTAGTTCAGAGCAGAGCATGATATGGTCTATCTATAATGATTTAAAATGTTATAATAAAATATACTACAATATTATTTTTTCATATTTATAATAGAACATGATTACATAAATTCAACATATCTAAACCATGCAAATATTTTTGGATTATACGAAAATTTTAGAGATGTAAGGTTGTCTAAAGATATAGTTGATTTGACTTTGATTTCTCTAGCTTTTATTATCTAACCTTTTTCATTGAACCACTTGCTCAATTCTCACCATTTTAATGGTTAAAAGGACAACCCAATAGACTTCAATCATGTCATGAGTTATAATCACTTAATTTTTCTTAATTTTTCTCCATAAAAAGAACAACTTTGCCAACAATCACACCTATAAACCTAACATTTATCATCAATTGGTGCCCAACATTGGTTGATATCGCCAATTAAGAGGTTTCCTATGTTAGAGGCCTTCCAACATAGCTTAATTCTATATTGGCCCATCAAACCTTCACGGACCGTCAGTATTTCTCAGTGGGCTACTTCATCAATTGCTCTTTTTAATTCCAGCAGAAGCTTTTATTTTTTATGGGCCTTGTAGAAGTCCATTAGACAGCCTCTCAACCCATTGGGCTTAACATGATCGTGCTACTAAATTAAGTTACCCTTTCATGGCTTATTAGTTTAACGAACCCTGCCGTACAAGTGGCAAAAAACTTTAAATATATTTTATTTAATTTTTCTTTTATAGTTTCATTTTGATGATTTTTTGTCAAAATTCATAAACCTTCTATTGTATGGTCAATGTTGATTCATTTGATCATAAATTATATTTTTAGCATTTAAGTGTTTTAAAAACATCATAATTTAGTGATTTTAGCCTCATAATTTTTTTTTTTTCATCAAGATGCTATAAGCATGTCATATGTGGAGATAATTTGATCTTTAAATGAATGTTTTAAAATTTTAATTACAATATAAGTGTTTGTTTTAGGTTCATCTTGTCTCACGTTGAATCATTTAAGTGATTGCCTATGAACTTGCTAAATTCAATGCTCAAATTATCTTTAATTTAATTTTTAAATTTATCTCAAAAATTTTCATCTGGATTCATGCATGATCACGTGAATTTTTTTTAAGCATATAAATCTCAATTTCACACACAATTTATCATTTTGTCTCCACTGTCATTGCATTTCATTATGTGTTTTTTGAATCATATAGTTTGTGTGATATCTTTGAAATAGTTAACACATAGAAGTAATGACATCTCTCTCTCTCTCTCTCTCTCTCTTATTTGCAGACCATTACGCAACATGTGTGATATTTAATAGTATTTACTGACTTAAGTCCACCATTTCTTCATATTTCTCTCAATAATTCAACAAGCCTACATTGTTGCCAAATATTTTAATCATAATCATGCAAACCCAAATAATTTAAAATTTACCTTCAATTATCTTATATTCAATAGGTATTACACCCAATACTTCTCTGGTGTAATATTTCTCACATCATTGTGTTAACTATACTTCATATATTTATCTTGATATTCTTATTTTCTCCCTCCAATATATCCATGTAAAATTAGGCATAAAAAAATTATGATGTATGTAAATATGTATTGCCTTATCTATCATGAAAATATAAATAGATATGTAAATACATAGGAAGTAGGTGGTACCTATGCAATTGCCCCATTTTTAAAATAAAATAATAATAATAATAATAATAATAATAATACAAATTTAAAATTTTATTGAAAACTTGAAGCATATTGTGAGAATAATGCCAATGTGTCTAATTCATGCTATAAAAAAAATACAAAATGTTAATTATATATATTTTTTTTTCAAGTAAACTCATGGGAATGTCTTCAATGGGAACAAAGAATGTTGGAAGCTCACATGCAAGCATTCATGTTGTGATGTGGGCATAAAGCTTTTAATGCCCAAATTATGCACTTTACTTTTTATACATCTAGTACCCTTGTAAATTTTATTTTTTACATTTATACCATCCAAACCTTACATATCACATCAAATATACAATCATTACAAAGCATACATATCAAGATGACATGTATGTAACAAATTAATGCTTGTGTGATAGTTATGTAAATACATAGGAATTGACGAGATGATGATTTTGACTTAAATTATGGTGTTTATAGGTTGAAAATGAATATGGTAATTGAAGCATGGATCTCAATGAAACAAAAGTTTAGGCATTATATATGTAAATAAATAGAAATTGGCTGGCATATGTGCAAATGCCAATGAAACAATCATCATTATACACACAACCTTTAAAGGGCTAAACTGTCATGCTTTTGGCTCCCAGAAGTTACCTTCCTCTTCTAAAGATGAAATATGGAAGCTTCTTAGTGCTATATAAAAAAGAAAAAATACAGGACCACCCTCATACTTTATAGTGACAATTCCAGACAAACTATGCAAAACAATAAATTGCAGAAGCCAAAATAAAAGGAATATAAAGACGTAGACATCCTGCAAATCTGCAATAATTGTGACTGAAAAACAAACACAAGTTTTTTTTGAACAAAAAGAAACCTGCTTTGATTACTCCTTTCACATGCACACCACACTGAAACGTTTCTTGGTTCTAATATTTAGCCAACATTTAGGCTAAATATTGCAATATATTTTTTAAGAGCACATAAATCTTACTATTTTTTTTTTTAAAATAACATTTTTCTCCAATTTTAGGCTAAATTATCAATATGATACAATCTCTTAATAAATAAAATTTCAGTAATTTACTTCAATTATCATCAGGGGTTCCTTTTTTTTTACATATCTATCACTTAAATTCTATTTTTTTTTTACATTTATACCAACCAAATTTTTGAATCACATATAAAAATACCACTTTTTATACTTTGAAAAACTGAAATACAGTTTCTCATGCATAGGTAAGGTGACATTCATACAGAAATTAAATTTAGTTGTTAGATATGCAAATATATAGGATTTAAGTGGCATGTATGCAACTATTTCTAAAATAATATATCATGGAAGGAATCAAACAATATCAAATGCATCACAATCTCATCTGGAGTGGAGACATGGAACCTCTTCACAGCATCCAATGCTGTGAAGCTGTAAAGAAAGAAAAAACTATAATAAAATAAACTAGAAAAAAATTAGATATCAGCATCAAATACATAATATAATTACATAAATATCCATCAATAAGCAAAATTATGCAAATGAAAAGAGAAATATATGTAGCCATTCATTAAAATCTCATTAAAAACATGAGTTTGTATTACAAGAATTTCAGCAGCACAGACATTTAGTCCACACCCTCAAAACCAGATCAGCAAAAGCCACTAATCTTGTTGATGGCAGCACCTCAACCTCTCACCCTTAAGATTCCAAAACTATCAACAATTCATTATTACAAACATAAATAAACAAAAATCATGCAAAACAAAAACAAAAATAAATTGATATCCCAATCATAAAAACACTGAAGCCCATATTTACATAGTTTTTTTTCTGTTAAAATAGTTAGTGATATAAGAAAAATAGGAATATGAACAGTTTAATGAATTCATCTCCTCCATTACCCAACACAGTATCAAGCTTCCACCTTCCATGAAACCATATCAGCGATGTTATGTTGCTGATTCTTCTCCAAAGCTGCAACCTTTGATCGATTAAAACCAAGCACCGCACTCTTCCCTCTCTCCCGCTTGGTTAACTCGCAGTTTTCGCCGACCGAACTACACTTCAAATCGGAAGGCGGGATGAAGCAATCAACTGAAAGACCACGAACGTTGAAAGCCACTTCCTCGATTGTCCATTCTTCTTCCATCCTTGTCTTCGTATGACTCATCGCTATCTCCCCAAACCTAAATAGAGTGACAATCGATCGACCGGAATGAGCAATCATAACGCCTTCGACCGCACGATAATCATCGAGAAATGAACTGATTGTTGTCTCCCAATACACCGCTTCGCCGCCGGAATTAGCTTGAATTCGAGTGAGATGTGAATCCTCCATATGTATGAGAAGCCCTGTTTTCTGACTGAAATATCCAAACATGACATGCCTTATAATCTCTGAAGACCCTTCGCTCCTCGCCTTAAGTGTCTGTGGATCAGCACAGAGCTTAAGAATGAAGCAATCTTCTCCCTTAACAATCTTCTCTCCAATACATTGTGCATTAGCAAACAAGCACGCCGTGGTCAATGGATCAAGTCCCTGCAAATAGAATTTGTCAATTTAAACCAAAATTCTTAGAATCACCAAAGCATAACTCACGAATTTGTTAAAATGAAAAGGTAGAATTTCCATGGTTCTTATTGAATTGAAGATTATATTGATATAAATGAGTCTATACATGTAAATATTATAAAACAGCTCTGTAATTCTTACCAAAAGGAAGCAAATTTCAAGGGAAAAATCAAAGCTTTTTCATGATTTATTGAATTGAAGATTATATTGATATCAATGTGTTTATATATTCAAATATTATATCAAAATCTATGCAATTTAACAAAAGAAAGGCTATTTAAAGGGACAAATTGAAGCTTTTTGATGAATTGTCAACCTGAAGAACACGGCGGAGAGGACGAACAGGACCCTTGGCCGCATGGGGGCCGAGCCAGGGAGTGTGTCTCCAAACAATCCTGCCATTAGAGCCGGCATGGATCTTACTACTTCCAACAGCGAGCTCAACATACCACATCTCAGGAGCCATTAGCCAAAGCACAAAGCCCCCAGATTCTGCATCTCTTGAAGCATTTCTATTCTTCATCACCTTGGTCGACGTCTCAAACTCAGAAGCCACCATCTTCATCTTCCCCATAACACAAGAATTATAAATGGAGCTCAAAAGCTTGATTCCTCCAGATGCCGCAGTATATTGTTGCAGTATATAAAGTGCAGATGAACTTTCCTGCAACATCAAAGAGGATAAAATCAGTTTGTTACAGTGACGAATAGCAGTATCAAGATTGTTCAGAATAATTCTATTATTAATTGATCAAACTCACATTACATACACACCAAATTCCTCTTAATTAATAAATGCAGACCCACAAAACCAACCCCGGAGCTTGCTAAAAGGGGAAATTGACAACCTAACAAACCCTAATGCTTAGAAAATTAATGAAAAACCGAACAATTAAAAGTACTAAAATTAGGAATTCCATTAAATTCTCTCATGAAAACTAGAATACTCAAGGCCGGTACTCACAATAGGCGTATCCTTAATGCTTAAATGCGGAAGAGGTTCGCCGGAGCAGACATGAACGGGGGCGAGGGGAGCTCCCATGACTCCGAGCAGAAGCCGATGGTCCGACGGCCGGCGGCCCCCGGCCACCGCGGGCGACTTGGAGAGCTGCGTGCGCATCCATTGCCCCCACCCATCCTTCCTCCCCTCGCCGCCACCCCCACCATCTCCCTCTCCGGAATCCGGCCCCTCCATGAGCGGCGACAAAGCTTCACCGCCGGATCTCACCCCTGGCGGTAGCTCCGGCCAGTTCTTCCTGCGAGGTAACATCAAACCACCAACCGCCTGACTGTGTGACCTCGATCTTGCCGGCGATAGCTCCCTGAGAGCCGATAAGAACCCTTGCTTCCTCTCCATCTTCGTGCTAAACCCTTATCGCCGAGAAAGCCTGCGTATTTGAAGATGCACGGCCATGGGTATATCTGTAAGGATTAACGATTTTTTTGGTTGCAAATTTGAGCAAGATATCATTTATTTTATTTTAAGGAACCTATGTGAAAGAAACCATGCATGATTTTTTATTCTGTGAAAGAAAACGACGACAAGATAAATATATAAATAAAAAGAAAAAAATGCTCCTGACAGGGACTTATTTGTAATTTAAATTAAAGCGAAGGGTGTAATAGGATAGTACGCTCTTCGAAGCGCACCACCGCATGGGGACTAACAAGTAATATCGTGTAAATAAAACTAAAGTTAATAAATATATTCAAAAAATTTATACACTGATTCTCAGTTAACTATTAAATTATTAAACTAATAAACTACACGCATGCCATAAAATTTTTATGTATTTATATTCATATTATTTTGGTCATTTGGACAGATAAATTTGTGCGTAAAAGTTTTATTTTATTTTTTAAAAATTAATAAAAATAATTTTTTAAGGTGATGTTTAATATTTGAGTGTTGTGTATGTCTACAATCAAAATGCATTAGAACTTGATATAGTCGCTTTGGACGGGACATGTCAAGGAATCAAGACCGATGAGCATAAAGAGCAGCAGTCGGCATACAACAGATAATCCTAATGTGCACAAAGAGCCAACTAAGTACGAAGTGAATGTTCAAGCTGACAAAATCGAGAGGATCAACCGAATAAGTTGACGAACAACTTGCCAACGAGCAAGTGAGAGACATGGATGTCCAAAAATAAAAGTTCGGCTACAATAACGATAGCCTTGATAGTTACCACGACCGATCGAACGCATTATTTAAATTTCACATTTTGACTTTTATTTACTATGAATATATGAACATTAATTAATATTTAAATCGTGGATCACTAATATTATACTCGTGAGGTTCTCTTCTTTCTCTCTTTATCTTCTTATTTATGTTATATATCTAGGATGAGATTCACGAATAAATTTAAGTTTAACAATACTTAAATATGAAAGTTTAGATATTATATAAATAATTACATAAGAATTATATGGTAAGTATGTTTTTTAATAAATAATTTTGAGATAAAATCACTTGATATAAAATATAAAAATTTCTTTTTTAAAATATTTTTAATAATTTAAAAATAAAGTTATGAAATTCAATTTTGATTATACTCTATATTAGTATTTTTTAAACGAATTAGCCCACTTTCGAATGACACTGTCAGCCTGACTTATGCTTGATTTATAAGCTTATCGAGCTCAGCTTAAAAGTCACTCATCGAGGTGAGTTCGGGCCAGCTCAACAGTCGGCTTGGCTCACTAACACCCCTACTTTTAATATCTAAAAAATAAAATATTGTTTCATGTGAAGGTGGCATAAATGTAAAAATAGAAATTTAGGCATGAATAAACAAATAGTAAAAGTTCACGTGCTTCCACTGTAAAAAACCGCTGAAATTTATTTAACGCCACCGCTGAATCAGTCATGTACAATTCCCCTTCTGCTCTTTAATTAGTATACACCTGAATGCCAAGCCATTTACACATCAGTAACCAGAGACCGAGACTGTAACTTACGACGCCGTTAACAAAATCGCAGCAAGCAAACGGCGGTATCGCGCAACTGACGGAGGATTTTTTTTTTTTAATTCTATTTTCCGAAAAACATTTTAGTAAATCAAGTTTATAAATGGAAGAGATCGGGCGGTAGAGATTTAGTTGGACGATTATAATCAGAATATTGGTAAGCGGGAAGCAGCTGGGGTCCACAAAACATCGCATCGTGACAGCCCGACGATGATCGGATGGCTGTCCCACATTGAAGCAGCCAAGGCGACGTGTTGGTGGGGCCCCACAAAATGGAAAGGCCTTCCCGTGCGGTGGCCCCGGTCGGTGGTTGGATGTTTCATGGATTTAACGAGTCATATCGAATTTGAGCTCTCCTTTGTGTGTATGGGTTTAGTTTGAGGAGGCCATTGAAATGAATGTTAACATATAAAAAAATAGGTATTTAAACATGATTTAATAATTAAATTATAAATTAAATGGTAACATTTATATACATACCACTCAACTTTTATGTATTTATATATGTTATACCTAAAATTTATTTTTTTCATTTATATAGCTCAAACCTCTTATTTTTACTTTTAACAATTGAAATACACCTTTTCATAGATAGGTAATGTGGTATATATATGTAAAAATTAAATTTTAAGTGTTTTAGAAATGCACATGCATAAAAATTTAGGGGTATTTATGTAAATATTGCAAATTAAATAACTTGCAATATTTTGCATATACATAAAATTTTAGTGGTATTTATGAATTGTGCATTTTAATTTTTTATGTGAAATAATGATAATTGTATTAATAGTGTAGATTAATAATAAAACCTTCCATTTATTATTGTGCAATCTTTAAAATAAAATTCAGTGTAATTACTAATTTATTATTGACCCCAATCAAAATATGATTTGTTTTTAAAATATGAAGTATACATGTAAAATACATATTTATTACATATTACACAATTCTCATGTATCTACATTTCCATCACCCATAATTTGATATTTTCTTATAATACATTGATAGCTTAAATCTATGCATTAATGTATGTATTTCACCTATAAAAAATAGTGAATTTGATATTTTTGTTGTGATGTTAAAGATTAGAGTGGTATGCATGCAAATATAAATGCTTAGGAATTAGATATATAAATAAATAAATAATGTGCAATAGGCATGTAAATGACCCATATTTATATTGTTATTTATTCATGCTCAATCATGCATACAAGAAATTATAATTTTTTTTCATTAATGTAATTAATAAACAAAGAAATTATAAAAAAAATAGAATTTTAAAATTTTAGGGAATATTTTAAGGAAGTATTTAACAAAAACTTTTGGGGATAAACTTATTCATCATTTTGGTCATAAATGTAAATATGTAATTCCCAAAATCTTTATATATGATTTGTTGTAATTTTATTTATATTTTTTATATTTGTTTTCTTAGAAAAAAATCCTTTCAAGATACATCAATATTTTAATTACATATGTCCTTAATTTCGCACATGGCCAATTATCTTTTCATTCCCCTATATATAACACCTAAAATGTATTTTTTTTATTGTTATAACACCAAAATCTTTCATATCACATAAAAAATACCACCATTTTAACTTTTAGAAAATAAAATGCACAATTCATGCATAGGAACGATAGTATATATATAAAAACTAAAGTTTTGGTAATATATATATATATTATAGATCTTCAAATTATTTATCATTAACTTCTATCAGACAAGCATAGGTAAATAAATTTTTAGTCATTTAAAATTATAACATAGCATAAATAAATATTATGAATATCTAATATTAATATGTTTATAATTTCTAACAATTTAGTTGTACTTCTTCTCAAATTTAATTGCATTACCTAATAATTTAGATGTATTAAAAGAAAATACAAAAATGATAATATTAGAAAACCATGTGATATGAAATTTATTCGAATGTTATCATAAATTAAGATTGAATAAAAAATAATTAATAATACTAATTTAAATTTAACTTTTTAAAAGGAAAAAAAATAAAAATAAATTAATAAATATTTTTTTAATAAATATCATTTAATTCATGGGCCTAGGGTGATAAAATGTTGACATGACAAGGTTGCATGGCTATATAAAATACTCACATGTGAAAAGTAGTCAATATGAAGGCATAGAAAGTCCTATCTATTATTATTAATCTTTACATCAATAATAATGGAATCTCACCAAACCTAAAAATTGTAGGGAAGGAAATACTTTATGTATGGTCCTATAAATGGTCCTATAAAAAAGGGTCTAATGTCTATTATTTGGGATTATGAGTTGATATATTTGACTAATGATTGATATATCATGCAAAATCTTTATTGACAATAATATGTTTATATTATATCATCAATATTGATATTTCATATCACGAAAAGTAGAAGCGGCTTTAACGGACATTTATATGCTTACCCATATACCAAACGAATTTTATATATTTACATATCTATCTCCTAAACTTTCATATTTACATCCATCCCACATAAATTTTTTGCATCACATCAAAACCTTCACTATTATTAACTTCTTAAGAATCAAATACATATTCATAGGCAAAAGTTTTTAATACTGTGGTGTTACTATATATATATATATATATATAATGATTATAATTATTTAATAGAATCAAAATATTAACAAATGAATGTCATTTCATTATAATTAATATATATATATAATGATTATAATTATTTAATAGAATCAAAATATTAACAAATGAATGTCATTTCATTATAATTATTTAAGAAGGCATTTGATTATAATTATTTAATAGAATCAAATATTATTTTCGTCGAAATATTAAGATGAAAATAATTTATCGGTTTTTACGTTGTATTAGCGTCAAATTTGTTTATTCGAAAGGTGTGTTGAACTTTGTGTCCGAAAATATTGAACAATAAATAATAGTGTCGGGTTACCGTCGAGTTTGCGACAGAAAATATCGATTGACGATGGAATATTATTGCCGATTTTGTGTCGGATTTTGTATAGGAAAACATATGCAAATCTGACAAAAACCCCGCAACAAAAAAAAAAATTTCTAAATGATCAATTACATTTTCATAACCTGCACAAAAAAAATATATTTTGCATCACATACAATATTATATTTAGTCTTATCACATATCAATTCCCTAAACAATATCTTTAATAAAAAAATATTATCACAAATGGTCCCAAATAAAAATAGTAAAGTTAACAAAAAATTTTAGAATAAATGTTCTTACAAATAAAAGAAAACATATAAATAAACTAATCATCATCTCCATCCTCCTCCCCTTTCTCCTGCTGGAGGGATGTCATTGATGGCTTGCCCCGACAATCTACAAAATTCTCTGTCATGTGCGTTATAGAGTCCTTGACTCTGTGTTGGCCTTCAAGCATCTCTCACAACTGGCGGATCTCTTCGTACGTTGCAGCAATCTGTCTAACAATATCCTCATGGTCTGACAGTGAGGAGCTCAGAGAACTCAAAACGGGATCACGGAAGAGCTTGGCCTCGAAGACTATGCCCTTCACTCCAATGCCATAAACACTCCCATTCTTCCTCCCCGTCACCTCAGTCCAAAGCTCGTACACGAACTGTGCAGTCTTAGACTAACTACCATTGCTGCTTGCGAAAGTCTAGGCCTTAGTGGTTAAGTGCCTCTCCTGGAGCTGCTCGAACTCCTCTTGCATAATTAAAATTAATGTTTAATTAACAATTTAAACAATTATAACAAAAATAAACATTTAATTAAATGTTTTTAACTTATAGCAACCTGTTGGGAAACACTCCAAGACCCACCATTGTGCAGTCCTCAAACACCAATGAGTTCGGAGATGCTGCTCTGCAATTGAGGGAGCATGACTCAACTCCTTGGCCTGTGTAGTGTACAAAATTGGTTGGTGCTAAAAAATTACTTTAAAATTAAATTAATTTTTAAATATTTAAAATAATCTTACTAGCCACTTATAGTGCTCTATATTTGGGATCGATCCACCAATATGCAGCGCAGCTCCTCTCGTCCTCTCTATCGCCCGGTTCGTCTAGCTTGCCCGCCTCTTTCTCTCATAATCAGGTGAGACTCAGGTTGCGGTCAACTGACCCCAGAGCCACACACTAATCCAGGCAGGTCAATCGCCCCTCCAGAGGGACTATCGTGCACATGTCGCCAAGGAGATGCCTACTTTGAATCTCAAAGACTCGGCGAATCTAATGGTGGTGCTCTAAGAGACAGGTGAAGAACCCCTATAACATAAAAAATAATCCATATGTTACTATAAAAAATAAATCAAATTTACAAATGTGATTCAAATTACCTGATCATACATTGAACCCCCTAAGCCACGAGTCCCGAGTGGCTACAGGGATCTGCTTCCATGACAGATAGAGCTCATCGTACCTACTTCTAATAATCTTTGTGGTGTAGGTGACAGACAGCTTGTGGGAAATGAATCTGTTTAAGGAATAAATCAAATACAAAAAACATATAACATAAAGAATAAAAATAGTGCAATTTTAAAAATAACTTACGAGCGTCATCTAGTAGTAATTGTACCCTTAGGGGGACAAGATTTGATGGGTCTGGCTCAAGAGGTGTGCTACAAGCAGGTGGGGGAGTAGGTGCGGAAGCAACAAGCTTCAAAGAAGATGGGGCAACATCGGGTGCAGGAACAAGTGCTACATGAGGGGTGGCAGTAGCGTGTGCAAGAGGATGTGAAACAACAGTCAGTGGGGAGTGTGTTTAGCTAGAAAGCTAAACCTCTCTTCTTCTTCCTTTCCAGTGGCTTCCTCAGCACTTCAGCGAGTATAAGTCCCATCACTTGGAGCTTCCCCTGTTAGTCATAGTACAAAGTTTCTTTCTTTTGACCTTAGGGTTACCAAGGTTCCCGTGGACGACGCAATTTACGGATTGCTGATCAGGGATCTCCGGATATGTTGGGTTTACTGTCTTCACAACCATGTAGACTTAAGTTTTTAGTGGCTTGGGATGACGGGTCCGTAGTGCTCCGATCGGCTACCTCAACCTGTTAGAGAATACTCCTTAATTCCTTTGACTGCCCACTTTGAGCCCTATCGCTCCTCATGTTGTCGTTGATATTATCTTGATGACCCAATTTCCAACGAGTTGTCACTCGTTTGGGATACCAAGACTTGTCATTTGCACTTATGACTCAGATGTGATTTAACGTATTGGGATTCCTCGTCATGATGATTTGGTTGTTTCGTAGGCTCAGATTGTCGATAATTTTGTTACCCATGCGGGACCGGTGAGAGACTCACTCTCTAACTTGTGTCATAGCGGGAGTTTTGAAAGCATTGGAGCATTCCCCCTGCAAAATAACCGCCCTTTGATAGCTCGACGCTAGTTGACACTACGAATGTAAGCAAAACTCCTTTGTATCAAAAGTATTCTTGGGCAATCCATAAGATGTAATTAACCAAGTGGGATACGTCCTTTGAGAGCACTCTTGTCCCCATAATAGGCAAAAGCTCTGAAATATCTGGTTATGGGGTAGTCTACGTAGGCATTCTTTCATGGATATTGGTCTAAGGTGCCTCCGCCCAATCATGTTTGGGCGGACATACATGACATATTATTGCGAGGTTTATCACACGTAGACTCTTTATGGTCTCTTTCTCTTTGTTTGTCTTATTCATTATAATTCTCTGTTTTCTCGGTTACTTTCTTCTCCAGATCATTCTTATACTTATTTGGAAAAAAAGAATTATACGGCGATTGACAAGCTAGTAACTCATTCAAAAAAAAAAAAAAAAGAGAAAAGAAAAACAAACAACATATATGCAAACCTAACACCTAAATTCTAATATTTACATGCATGTCATTGAACTTTTATGTATACACATAACTAGCTAACAACAAAATTTCAACTTATACAAACATGCCACATTACCTATGCATATAACTAATACATATAACTCAAATTTAATTTATGTGCAAACCTAACATCTAAACCACAATATTTACATGCATACCACTGAACTCTTATGTATATATATGCCTAACACCACAACTTCAATTTGTTCATACATACCATATATCCTATGCCAAAACTAACATACATATCACTAAATTCTTATGTATGTACAAACCTAGCACCTAAACTTCAACTTGCAGATGCACACCACATTACCTATGCCAAATTACCTATTTCACATTTCAAAAATTAAATGAAAAAGATTGGCTCAAATAGAATTACCCTTTTCATTATTTTTTGATTGGAGCCGAGTGGAAGGATGAGAAATATTGGAGTTTGAGTGGTCTCTCTAAGATGTCACCGCGTTACTGTCCAAGTTAGCTCTAATGGCGACTGTATCGCGAAGGCTCTTTTAAGGAGGCAATGGTTTTGAGCGAAATCGTGAGGGAGAGGGAAAGGGGAGAGTGACGGTTTTGGGCTAAAGAGAAGACCAGTGAGCGTGACGAGAGGAAATGAAATATAGGTGCACGAGATAAGTAAATTGAGTCATTTGCATCGTATTTCCGTCAGATTTGAGTAGGATGTAATTCAACGCTAATGAGTCAAGTTTTAGTGTCGCTTAGTTGGATGCAAATTCAACACAAATTCTATCACAACTGTAAACACATTTTCATCATTTCCAAAGTATTTTTTCTATCGAATTTCGGACGCACAGCTGATGCAAAATTTGACACAAATGTCAAAATATATTATTTGTCGCTTAATGGTTGTAAATCCGACGATAAAAATTGCGTTGGAGAAAAAATCCGTCACAAATATCATACGTTAACATCAACATCTCCCGTAGTGTTGTTACTTCATAACTATTAAAATTATTTGTTAATTAATCATTATTTTATATACTAAATTAAGAGTCTTTCTGTGAATTTACATGTCTATCATATAAAGTTTGATATCAATTTGCACTTATAATACAAAAAAATATATTGCATTAGTACTACGCACGTAGAGCAACGTGCGTAGTGACTAAAATCATGCCACGACACCCCGCGCGATAGAGAAAAAAAACGGCACAGTAACACGGGAAATATTCCCTTCCATGTTATTGTGTGTTATTCATGTGTTATTATGTCCTGGGAATATTCTTGGTGTTATAATAACACAATAACACATCAATAACACATGAATAACACACAATAACACATGAATAACACGGGGGAGAATATTCCCCCGTGTTACTGCGCCGCTTTTTTCTCTGTCGGGAATATTTCCCGTACTATTCAGGTGTTATTGTGTGTTATTCATGTATTATTGTGTCCTGCGAATATTCTTAGTGTTAAATAACACAATAACACATCAATAACACATGAATAACTCGCAATAACACATGAATAACACGCAATAACACATGAATAACACAGGGGGGAATACTCTCCGTGTTACTGTGCCGTTTTTTTTTCCTATCGCGCGAGGTGTCATGACGTGATTTCATTGACTACGCACGTTACATTTACGTGCGTAGTACTGATGTAATATTTTTTCTATAATACATGGGTATCATAAACCATACATTAATATAAGTATTTCACTTTTTTTTAAAATAGTGATAGCGATATTTTTTATAGGTGTTAAAGATTAGATAGGAATGCATATAAATATAAATGTTTAGGTGTTAGATATATAGATACATAAAAGGATGATTTAGATGCATACAATTCAATTCTTATGTTTTTACATGTCCAAGATTTAAACTTCAAATTTTACATTTATGCCAACTTACGTATGCATCGAAATGAGCATTTCACTTTTAAAAGTTAAAATAATGGTATTTTTAATGTAATATGAAAGATTTAGGTGGTATCAATGTAAAAAAAATCAAAGTTTGGGTGTTAGATATGAAAAGACTTGAGAATTGCGTGGTATGTATGTAAATACTCCTACATACAAATTGTGTGCTATGTGTGTAAATGCCGGACATATATAGTTTGTTATTTATTCATACTTGGTCATGCATGCATGAAATGTAGTTGGGAAGATATGATTGAGAGAAGAAAAATCACTCTCTTTCTAGAAGGCGAAAAATTCGTATACAATTGTTCATATACAGTGGAAGTTGCAAAGATATGATTGGGAGAAGAATGATCATGGTATGTATGTGTGTGTGTGTGTGTGTGTGTGTGTGTGTGTGTGTGTGTGTGTGTGTGTGTGTGTGTGTGTGTGTGTGTGTGTGTGTGTGTGTGTGTGTGTGTGTGTGTGTGTGTGTGTGTCTATATATATATAAAGGAATGGTCGGAGGCTATGATACGAGCATTGGTCATCCCTCATGTGCCTATAATTCAAGTATCACACCCTACACTCGGGGGGAATCGAACCCCAGACCAGAGGAGACTTACAACTGAAAAGCAGATGACCGACCAACCAATCTAAGTACGCTGCGCGTATGTATGTATGTATGTATGTGTGTGTATATTTTAAAATTTTAGCTACAATTTTTTATGATGTTATTTAAGACGAAATCTCGAGTGATATCACATTTAATTTAGTGCCTAAAACATATCATAATATATATAATAAAATAAAAATTCTTCACATTACATAAGTCAATGTTAGTGGTTTAAGGTGATATAGTTTCTTTTCTCATTCAATTTCATAGGAGGTGATATATATATAAATAAATAAATAAATAAATAAATATAAATATATATCAATGGCCATGGAGGTGGCCTTTTATAAAAATGGGGTTATGGTGGCTGTCTTGGCCAATTAGGAGGTGTAATGTGGTGCTTAGGTGGAGGGCAGACGAGCTCCAAAGTTTGATTTGGATGAGCTGTCCTCTAGGTTTGATTTGGGTGAGGTGTCATGGGGGTGGCTCTCGGTTTTGGGCTTTTCCGACCAATAGACTGGTCGGCCGGCCAGGGGGAGGTGGCTAGGAGCTCAAGAAACCCAGAGGAATCCATCACAACAATTTAATGCAAATGTGCTTGGATTTGGCAAAGGTATCTTAAGCATGTGCATTTTTGGAAATAAGATCCCTTAATTTGGAAGACCTTTGGTCCATGGCTTGATTTAGGTGGCTTCATGGTGTTTGGTCTGGTCACTAAGTCCAACTAATGGCTGTGGTGGAGTTAATTTGGTGGCTTTAAGGTGGTTAGGTCACATTTACTGCATGGGTCCAAGTGGGTGCAAATGACCAAAGCTTGAGTTTGGGCTAGGCTAGCCATATCAATTGGCCTAATTGATTGTTTCATTTGGTATATATGATTATAAGGAACAACTTTTGTGAAGGATGGAAGTGGTTTTGAGTCCAATTGGGGGGTCAATTTGAAGGAATTTTGAACTTTAATCAATTTGGTCATGTTGGGCTAGGCTTGGGTCTAGCTTGGGTTAGCCTTGGGCTAAGTCCAAATTGATTGTTGTAAATGGTCAATAGGGACCTTATGAAGAGTTCTCAACATGAATTGGATGCCAAATTGGAGGTTAAGGCAATCAATTGGGTGAAATTTGGGGACTTAGCCAATTTGGGGCTAAATTTGGGAATTTTGGATTTAGGCCAAAATCAAATGGATTTGAAACTTCATCAAGGTAAATTGATGGTTAATTTTGATTTATATGAATGTTATCAAGATTTTCAACATCAATTGGGGCCAATTGACTAGGCCATGGGTTCAATTTGGTGAGATTAAGTCATATGGTCAAAATTAGGGTTTTGGCCCAAATCAAAATTGGGCTCAAATCATGGACCAATTGAGCTTGGATTTGTCTTAGTTTAGTCATATCAAAAGTCAATTTGAGTTTAGTATTGTAATTGGGCTCAATTAAGATCAAATTGATGGACATTTGAGATGGATTTGGGGAAATTTGAGTCTTTAAAGGGCAATTTGGGGATTTTGGTTAAAGATGGTCAAATTGGCCAAATTGGGTCATTGGTAGTTCAGAAAAATGAAATTGGGAATATTTAGGATTTATTGGAAATTTTTGGAATTTTTGGGATTTTGGATCCAATAAGGGTATTTTAGTAATTAGGGGGTGTTTTAAAGGTAAAAGGCCAAGATTGGTATTTTGGTAGATTTGAGGTACCAATCATCACCAATAAGCCATGAACCAATGAGAACCCCATTTTGGGTCCTCTACATAGTGGTCTTAGCCAAACCATAGCCCTAGGGCTAGTAGGTTTAGAGGACCATCTACATGAGTATCCCGAAAGATCAAGGGATCTAGGCTAGAAATTTGAGTTCAGGGTTGTGAGTGATTGTTGGTACAGATAAGTGTAGTGAGTGCCTTAGCTCCAGACCAACACCCAAGGTCAACCCTAAGGTCCAGCAATCCTAAGGGTGACTCATCTTGAGTTTCCCCCACAGTGACCTCACCTACTAAGTATTTAGAGGTTGAGAGCAACATGTAGAACTTCAAGCTGAGTAGAGAAAAGTTTGGAATTTCTAGTGGTGAGGGTTCCATGCCTAGTTTTCTAGGAATAGTCAACAAGAAAAGTCTTATGACTAGACCCTAGGCTACTAAAGAGGAAAAACTAAACCTCAACAAAAATTGAGGTCAACAAATCTATGATCTGATAGTAGTATATTAGAATTAGTCTAAGAGATTTCTTACCGCGCTTCTTTGTGGGATTGATACATTGGGTTTTAAAGAAAACCCTATATTACTTGAACGACAAGTGCACTTGCGTAGCTAGTGTGTGAAATATAAATCAAATTCTAAATTCTATAACTTATCCATTTTACACACTAGTTGTCTAAAGAAATCGGGTCAAGTTTTTTGCCAGGAGACTAAATAAATGCTTAATTGGGGATGTTGAATGTTTGCCCTTATAATTTGATTATTGTTTATTATGGCTAACAATATTGTTGTTTTGTATTGCCAATAAGATTGATCAATATCATCTATAACAATCCTTGTGTTTACTGATGCCAATAAGATTGTTGATCGATCTTTATTGCCAATTAAATTGACTTCTAAGGTAATACTGATGCTTGAAGTTGACACCAACAATGGTGCTCCCAAACACAAATAACGTTGATGCATGAGACACTCACACAAACACTAGGTAGAGTATTGACGCTTGACATCAACTATAATATTGACGTTAGACTTCGACAACAATGCAGATTCCTGACATCAATATCAACACTAAAGTTAGACATCGGCACTAATGTCAATGCCTAATGTGAATGCCCAAACCAAAGTGCAACGTCCGCATCTATGATTCTGCTTTTCATTGCTAACAAGGCAACCCCCTACCATCCACACTTCAATACACAAAATTACTAATAAAGTTGCCATTGGCACTAAATTTTATACCTGCCATTGACACCCACATCTATACATGCTATCAATACCAACACTTGTATTAATACCAATGTGAATACTCACCACGCCTATCAAGCTTGATGCATGCTTGCCTTCTTAACCACTGATCTCTCTTAATATAAGAAGGAGATTCTAACAGGACGCCAACAAACACTTAATAAAATCTCCAATGCATGCCCGAATACTATTTTAAGTATCCACCACGAAAATCTTCTAACATAGTTCATATCTACTACACTATATCAATGCATGCTCCAATTTTGGTGAATGATATTTTGCAGCCTAATACTCATATTAGTGAATCATTTTCATTTGATTAGGCACTGGGATATGCTCCCCGTTTTTATTTCCATAAAAAAAGTCCAATGTCTCCCTCTCAAATAGAGTTACTTGTGTATATTTCTCTTTCATAATTACAAATCTTCTACACATATGTATCTTAATTTTGCCATCCAAAAGAACCTCCAAGCAATAAAAGTTTAAAATATAGAATTATGCAGATCTTACATGCTTTGTGAGTTGGTGGATGCCAACGGACATTAAAGTGAGTGTGATGAGGCAATTACCCAATCTACAAGCCAAATTATTAGATCACATTCGAAAGGGACGACATATTATTTATTTTTAAGAGACCAAAAATCAAGTTGTTGATAAGAAAATTTACTGATACTAAATGTAACTTCGCACGATGAAATTAAAAAATAAAAAAAATCTGATGATGTAATACAGGCTTGCTAAAATTCGTACGCACTCTAGTACTGTTTATCCCAATCCTAATAGCATCATTATCCGGCGGTTAGGTCCAACCTTAAAAAAATAAAGCACCGAAGTCATATAATAGTTTAGGACTTCGGCGCTTATTATATATTGACTTTTATTCTTTCTTAAAAAATTTCATTGCACTCATCAATCATATATATTTTTAATATCGTCTTTAATAAAGAGTTATAAATTATATACTTTTTTTTTTTAAAGAGAAATACATTTCACAAATTTTTTTATTGAATATTAATATATAGGAGTGCTATCAGATTCAAACTATTTAAATTTCTACATTCAATTTCGACTGAATTTGTAAACATATTCAAATAAAATGTTAAAAACTTTGTTAAAAATAGATCGATGTTTTAATTTGTACTGTGAAAAAATTGGGAAAAATTTTGAGTAGGTAAGACGTACGCAGCGCTGCGTACGTTTTGGAGGTTATACAAGGAGTATAAGGGAGTTATATACGTGTTATACCCCCTAATAACATTTATATAACCTTCTGTAACCTACCTGTAACTTACAAATAAGCTCTTAATATATGAAAACAGAAACACGGAACTTATTTGTAGGTTACAAGTAGGTTACAGAATGTTACATGGAGGTTACAAGAGGATATAACGCGGATATAACCCTCTTATACTCCCTGTATAACTTCAAAAACGTGCACAGCGCTGCGTACATCTCACGTACGCAAATGTTTTCCAAAAAATTGTGGATTCTTTGAGATAAATAGTTGAATTCAATATATGGCAAGTGGTCAGAATCACAGACAATCAGATACAAATAATATGACTTTCATTGGTTGAGAAGAAATTTAAAATGAGAAGAAACAAGTATCAAGTCGCCATCTAAACTAATATACTCAACAGAAAAGTTAAACTTTCTGCTTTAATTTTTTTATTACTGGCCTCCTTAATTATATATGTCATCTGATAATCCAATTTAAGGGAAGAATTTTAATGCCCACTTGGAGAAAATTATGCATCTCAAAACAATATAAACTTATTATAAACAACATTTTTATTTATTAATTACGTAAGGATTTATTATTTATGAGTTTGTACTACATTAACTCAAACCACGTCAGATAATATTTTGAATTGCATATTAAAAAACAAATGCAATTGTACGGCAATTACTCTCTCTTATATATATATATATATATATATATATATATATATGTGATATTTTTGTGGCATGTATAAAATAAGTAGTATGAGACTAAGAACCTAACTAATCAAATGTGATATAAAAAAGAAAAAAAAAAATGAATTTATTAGGCTTTATTAGAAAGGTGTGGACCAACCCCTTACTTTGGACCAAATTGAAGGCTTTATCCTCGGCCGAAGCATAAATTAAGCTGCCTCTCTCTGCAATATATTTATTTAAGAAGCAGTTGAAAGACATCGACATACAAACCACACAGTTGATTGATTGCTCTCTCACTCTCTGTGAGCATTTTGGCAATGAATGATATTTATTGTCTGAAAATGAAAATAAAATTTTAAAGTTATTATGCCATAAATATAATTATTATTTTTAGATGTTAAATATATAAATACATAAGAATTGGGTGGTATGAATATAATTATTCCTTAAATATATGATAATTAGCTAAAAAGCCATTCACCTTAATGAAATCAGAGAGCAATTCTGACAGTTTTAGCCACCATAACTCTACATTTATAGTAATTTAAACTGTTAGATTTGCAGTAATTAAAATACGCTAAGTCTGTAACCTGCAACAGCTTTCACCACCGCTAAAATCTAACATATAGCGATTAAAATACTAATTACAATCTTAAGTATGGTAAACATCTTTTCTGAAACTGCTAAAGCCTTATAAAATCACTGCTATAGTTTGTTTGTTTGTTTGTTTAGTAGTGCATACTGTAAGAACAGAAACTTTAGATAAATAAAATAAAATTTTTATTGAGAAAATTTCATAAATACATTAGATGATTTTTATATCATTTGCAAGAATAAAATATCATGATCAACATACATATTATTTCTTGAGTTATTTCAGTTTAGAGTTGTGATTGTTCTTGTATTACCTTTAAAAAATTAATTATGTTGTTCTAATATTTTTTTTTCAAGCTTGAAACTCTTAAATAAGATGATTAAAAAGAAGCTAATATGTATAGTAAGCAAACAACAACTGGAAATGTAAATCACACACAATAGTGGAGGGGGAGTCCAGGAGAGGAACCAACCTCTTCTTTGAGGGGAGCAAAATGTCCCCCTAACCCAACGTGGAAGGGGCTAGGACAACGAATAACAAAATAATATTTCAAAAGGGCTAAAAAGTCAAATTACCCTTACATATAAGTAAAGGAATGAGGGGTGGAGATCTGGGTCCACCCTTCTATAGAGTTTGGATGTAAGCTGCATCCAGACAACAAACATGATGCACGAGAAGATTAGTTTTTTTTTCCTTCACTTCCTCCATGCATCCCGTCTGTCTTCCAGACACAGCTTGTATCTGGACTCTAGATACAATATTTTTTTCATGTGAGGAGATGAAGCAAATTTATGTCAATGTGACATGATTTCTCAATTCACATATATTCTTTAGGAAGATTAATATTATTTTACTATTTTATATGGCTGCTCTCTCTCTCTCTCTCTCTCCTCACACGCATAATCTAGCTCTCTCCATCCAAGACAGCTGCATTCCACTCTAAAAGACAAAACACTATAGGTCTTTGCGTCATGACCCGCGCACATGGTTTGATATATTATGAGCACCATTGCTTTCATTAACTCTTATCTAAGTCCAATTTTTTAGGTAGATAAAGGAAGATTTATGCCGTCAATTGCGCCTGCTGTACTGCATGTCACATCCATATATTATTATTCATGCCTCCAAATATAAATATTTATATTTACGTAAATAACCTCCCAATTATTATTACTGCATAAACAGTGTTTTAGATGAGCCAATGGGCCATCATCAAATGATTTTTATCAGCGTATGCGTCGTATTTAATTTCCCAGAGCATCATCTTCAAGCACATGCACGACCATCAAGTTACAGTATTTAATGTGCTAAAAAAAGGGGTGATATGATAAATACTATATAAGATTGATGATATTGATGTTGGATTTCATAATTTATTTTAAAGAGATATAATTATTATTGTGAGATGAGAATTATTTATAAGATTGAAACAGTTAAAAGTGAGGCCCGTATCCTATTGTCTGCATACCTTTTGCTATAGAAAAGTTTTGACTTTTGTAAGTGATAAATGTGTTCATATGTATTAGATTCTGCATAGTCAATATATAATCAATATGTTAAAGTTCATCAGTGTATTCGATTATGATGCCCCACAAGACGATAAAATGAAAATAATATAAAAAATTAATAGAGGGTATAGTTTCTCATTATGAGGTCACGCGTTCAAATTGCACGTACTGATATTTAGGCTCACATTTCTCAAAAAAAAAAAAAAGTAGAATATCGAATTTTGAAAAGTCGAGTCAGAGTTATATACAGTTGTTCATGTATCGTCATAAAAAGGTTACAAGAATAATTTGGAAATGATGAATATATATAATAAGTTGCATCATATGTAAAGAGATGTTGGATTGCATGGCTATATCATAGTAAATGGCTCGTTTGGGAATGCTTAAAAATGTTGTCTAGCTTTCTTTCATGAGCTTATACCCCATATTATATGACATGTAAATGATTCAAATAAATGCTATAGTTTATAAGCTTTTGTTGAGATTATAACCCCATATTCATCTAGTCAAATAACTTTCAAAATTATTTTTCAGCTCCTCAATATTTTGAGATTATAATTTTAATTATAATTAACTGCCCAACGAAATGGTAATTTATGCGGCATAATTAACGACCCAAGGGAGTGGTAATCGTTATCCCGCCGCTGTCGAACAGCAGTGGGTCAGAACGTTAAACTGACTCTTGCGGCCCATTTTGGGCCCGTATTCAGAAGGGCTTAAAAAGGAATTTTATATTAGTTTCAAATTTATTAATATAGTTTATGTAAATTTCTAAAATTATTATTTACTGAGCAAAAATATTAATATGATTTGATGGAATCTGCACCAATCTAAAAGCAAACAAAATAATTTGTTCTAGGCGTGCTAGGGTGGGAAAACAAATTTAGGAAGGGCTCTTTTCAAAATTTCTAATAATCTTTTATATATAATACACTAAAATAAATAAATATATAGTACTTGATATTTTAAATAATTTTTTTTCAAAAAAATATATATAGCTAATTCATGTGCTCTATTTTAGAAATGTTTTTGCCTCAATCATGATATTTATTAGGGACATATGTGAAGATATTGTTAATAAATTTGAGTCTTTCTTTCATAATATAAATTAATTATAAGGTTTTTTAGGGGAAAATTTTATTTTTGTGACTTAGAAGAAAGGAGGAAATTTCTTTTATTTATTTATGTATTTTTTGACATACAAATAAAAAAAATATGATGTCTTTTAGAATTCTTAATTTTCTTTACATTTAACACTTGTTTTTGAATGAAATTGCAATTTAAAGAAGGTAGGAAACATGGTAGGAATTGGAGAGAAATAAAGGATATTGAACTTTAATTCAAAATTGCACTTTAATTTGATGCATGTTTTTCTTGCAGGTATAACAGGTAGGAAATATTAATCGAATTGAACGAAACAAAGTCAATTGCAGCAAAGAGGCTGTCAGCAAACTGGCGTCTGGACGCCTAGAACAATCCAAGGATGGTTTCAACACGACTTGTGGAGTTATTGGACTGATTTTGATGGTTGGGGAGGGGGCTTTTGGCTGTGAAGAAGCGTTGGGAACTCCAAGGAAGCCATGGAGTCATAATTAGGGATATGATGTATAGATTTTCACCTTTTTAGAGAGATTGATGAGGTCTGCGAGGGAGTCATTGCAATATTGTTCAAGCACTTGGAGATTCTGTAGAGGATTGTTTCATCTCTTTTCAAATGGAGAAAAGATAAGCATTGTGTTAACTATTGTCTTGTACTTGTTGTGAACTCATATTTAGTTAATTTGTTTTTGTTAAAATGATGATTTCCATTGCAATCTTCATGCTTTGTGAGTAGATTCATTTACTTTTCTCTTGTGATGCATAAGTGAAATGCGTTGAATGTTAGAATGATTATAGAATTGATCTTTATATCTCAAAGTGATGATTTTTACTTCATGCTTAATTTTAACTTTAGAATTCTTGTTGGACTCGTTACCTCGTTCTCAGCGGGGATCGACAATCTGAACTCAATAAAGCTCTATATTATCAAAACGATACACATACGTGTATGAGAAATCCCAGTGGGTAATAATACCTAATTTTCAACCAATTTGCTAGGGAGCAGATCAAGTTTCTGGTGCCTTTACAAAGACTTATATAAAAGGTGCAAATCCTTGGGGTGGATCAAAATACTAATGAGAGAAAATAACAGTAGGATTTATTTTTTATTATTTATAACTTTTTTTATATATATTTGATTAATTTTTCATCGGGAATTTACATATATTTACATATATAACACCCAATTCCTATATATTTACATATCTAACACCTAAACTTTACTTTATCACATCATACCACCCAAAACTTTCACAACACATGCCATTTTAACTTTAGAAAGGTAGACGCACCTTTTCATGCATATATAAGATGGTTTGTATGTAAAAAAACAAAATTTTGGTGTTAGATTTGTAAATACATAAGAATTGAGTAGTATCTATATGCAAATCTACCTTTTGTTTTTAGTAAAAGAATACAAAATCTTCTCACATTTCTATCAAATTTTTTCCATATGTTATAATCAATATTTCTATGAATGATTTATATGTTTTTCCTTGGATTGAATCTACTTGTTTACTTTTTTTTTATCAAAATTTATGTTAAATTAAATCAATTTGTCATTTAAATACACATCACACCATTCCTATACATTAATTATACATCTACCACCTATACATTGTCTCATGCATGGTTTTATAACACCAAATTGCTCTAAATGTACTTAAATTTCTTTCTAACTTTAGGTCTTATATATATTCATAAGGTATATATGTAAATGTCTCTAAAAAAATACATTAAAAGTTTAGGAGTCAACAATCATGAATCAAAATCAAATGTATATCTGAAATTTTACTTTCATGGATATTAACTATGCATACACAAAGACATGAAACTATTCGTAATATCTATACAAATATACAACAATACCGTCCTACACATTTCAGATATGTTGTCAGAATTTATTTATAAATTCGGGAAATTACATATAGACCCCCCGAAAACTTGTTATTTACAAATCAAGCGCATGGTGGTGGGATGACTGTGCCTTTCTTGGTCAACTTAACATTAGCACAGAAGCTTTTGGCTGAACCACCGCCATTTTTAACCAAGTCTATGCCTTCTAATATAATCCCACTGCATGGAAAGCTTCTGCTGCAGTTGAAGTTTATCGCGAATTTTGATGCACTTGTTCCCTTTATATTACTGTACTGCACGTCGCTCACTTGCACCGCTGATTTCTGTATAAAATAAATATAAATTCTTTAATTATCATGATTTTGATTATATTAATTGAATATTAGAGAGTAATGATTGATTTAATTATTACCTGTTGGGTGCATGGCTTGCTGGAGTCGCAGTAGTTTTGGTCGATGATTATTGGGTTTTTAACGTTGCTCATTTTAATGTTTTTGAATACTATTTTCTTTGCATAGCCTCTTCCACCCTACACAAAATTAAATAAATTATTATTTGCATGAGGAAATGAAATATTTCATTTATGCACACAATGCCACATGCAATAATATTTAGTTTATTATTTCTAACTAAAATAGAAAATTTTCGCAGGAAGAACGTTATTATCGCTCCCCGCTACATCTTATATGACCAACTACGACCTATGTAACTCACAACTCTGACCTCTTTAACTCACAACTCAGGCCTCTTTAACCTACATATATATATATAATATTTCTTGAATAAATTTAATTAATTACCTGCCAGGTCTTGATACGAACCCCATTTGAAGTACCAATAAATTGTGCAGTATCAACGGTCACATCTGAGACTTGGTCGGTGGAACCTTTTGCTCCCAAGCTTCCAATACTATAGCCAACATTAATAATTAAAGAATAATTAAAATTAATTAATTAATCCAATTCGGTTATTATTTTTGATATTTAAACATATTTAATTCATTTAAATTAATTAACTGCGAATAATTAACTAGACAGTTATAAGATAATATTATAAGTGCACCTGATTCCATGACCCGGTCCACAAACTATGTTATTAGCATGCACGCCTTGAGATCCACTAACTATCGAGATACAATCATCTCCTGTAAAACACATTAATATGCCAAAAATTAAATTATTTTCATTTTTACATATATAAATATATGGGAAGACTATATATTTACATATATCTAAAACTTATACTTCATTTTTTACATATATATCCATACCACCTTACCTATGCATGAAATATTTTTTATTCCATATGAAAGACTTGAGTGGTACATATATAAATGTAAAAAAAATAAAGTTTAAATGTAAGATATGTAAATACATATTTATATATTTATTTATGCAATAATTTAGACATACCAGTGGCAATAGTGCAATGATTAATGCTAATATTTTGGGTTCTTGTGACATGGATTCCATCTGTATTAGGGCTATTGCCGGGTGCATTTATAATGACATTTGAAACCATTACATTTTTGCTGTTCTCAAACTCAACATGTATCTGCTGGCTATTTATCACATTCAAGCTCTGAACTCTCAGCCCATTGCATGCATTAAAAGTTAAGGCCTGCATTGCAAAATTAAGAAAGTAAATAAATTATTATCAATGCAAATAATTTACTTAAATTATTACATTTATATACTTAATAATATAATGAATATGATGATGTTTACATACCGTGGGTGCATCTTTGCAGGGCTGAAAAGGTAAATTAACAATGTCAGTACATTTAAATGCTTGTAAATATGACTTTAATATTTGGATAATTAGAAAATGCCAATAAATAAATAACTTACTTGTGATTTATCTATTTTGCATGATTTTTGCCACCAAATCTTGCCATTACCATTAATGGTTCCCCCTCCAAGAACAGCAAGATTGTTTACTTCGTTGAAGTAAATCCATAGCCTTTGATTCTTTCCAGACCAATCTGATGGGTTTGCAGAAGCTTCAATAGTCCCCATAATCTGATCATTATATTTACAATTATAAAAATGTTTCAAATTGTAAATAGATAAGAATTGTGTGGGTATGTGTGTATATTTCTCTTTTAAATAAATGCAATGGACTCACCATCACTGAAATATGTGATTTGCAGGGACCTGAAAATGTGATGGGCTTGAGCAAGTATGTGTTACCCTTTGGTATAATATAAGATACCGGACTGTTAGAGGAGCAAGCTGCATTCCATGCCTTTAAAAATGCCTGTAAAAAAAAAAACAAGGTAATTAAATTTAAATTAAATATATTTTTGATGTGTAATCAAATAATTTTAAAATCTTATGACTTTTGAGGCCATACTTTCTTATCATGCACAAAGTAAAGTATAAGGGTTATATATGTAAGTTTAAGTTTATAGCATATGTTTATAGTATGTATGTAATTTGTAATAAATATTTGCAAAAAAAAAAAATACTCTATTTGACTTTGCATAATTAGTCATTCTACCCGTAAATCCGAGTCAAATTTATTTCAACACCTTCTCCCGTATGACAGTATAAGACAAAAGTGGCATTGTAGCATTGATGGGTCCACGGTCAACCTAATTTATTTCATAATATATAATAAATGAATTTCAAACTATATATTTTTTATATCTATAATATAAATTAAATAGGAAACAAACCTTTTTTCTTACTACATGTGATTAGATACCTGCAGGTCTATTGAATATAAAGTTTTTGGGAAACACCATAAAATTGTTATGTCTTGCATATCCAACCCATAAAGTTTAATATTTACATTTATAACATTTTGAAGTTGTATGTTTATGCATGAAAAAAGCGTATTTAGTATTAAAATATTAGTAATATGTAGTGATATTGCTGATGTGATGTTGATAATTTGGTTGTTTTGAATGTAATTATGAAAGTTTAGATGTTAGAAATGCAAATTCAATTAAGAATTTTATGGTATATTGAAAATATGTAATATATTTTTCACTTAAATTTTCATTAAATGAAAATTTATATGCTTCAAGGAAAACTTACCCTCCAAGTTCTGGGATTTAATTTTAAGAAAATCAAACCAAATCATTTGAATAATTATAACATCAATATCAATATATATACCGTCTTAAATAATACTTAAAAGTACATACTATTTAAAAAATTTAAAATAAATTTGTATCTGACACACAAATAATTAATATAACATTTTAACCCCTTAAACTGTAAATATATCATTTTAATCATTTTTTTTCATTACAATCATCCTCCTAAACTCGCTCGTGAAATTTTGAGTAAGATTATGGATGATTAAAATGTTATATTTAAAATTTTAAATAGTTAAAATTGTATATTTAAAGTATGGAAATGAAAAACATAACAACAAAAAAAAAAAAAAAAAAAAAAAAGATGAAAAGTTTACCCCATACCTTAGTATCGTCAACTCCTTCACCTTTTGCACCATAGTCCTTCACATTAACCACCTTCTCCTTGGACCCCCCTTGAAATTCACTAATTCGATCGAAGCCCCTCTCCAACAATCTCCCCTCATCTCCTTCCAACTCCTCATAAAAACCAGGATGGGCTCTCATTCCATGCAAAGAGAAAGGATTTAAAATCCCCAATTCCTCTTCAAAGTTATTAATGGCCGCGCAGAAGAAGCTTTGAAGGCTCAGAATGACAAGAGAGAGAAAAAGAATCATTTTTTTAAGCTGTTTTTAGAGAGAGAAAGAAAGTAATAAAATCAATACTTATATCAGAGATATATTAATTGTCCACAAACATGCATTGATGAGGAGAGATATATATAGTAATATGTGGCATGGGAGACATACATAGAGAGAGAATAACTAGTTTTAAGAGGGCAGATTGAAACGTGAGGGTCTCTCATCCTCTTCGGATTTTGATAATCACATCTGTGTTTGCCACGTGTCTTTTTTTTGCTTAATTTTCTTTTTTCATAATGTTTCTTACAAATTTTGTTCTAGAGGTTTATATTGTAAATGAACATTGTTTCCAAAATTGATTGAATGTTACATCATGGGGATAAGCTAAACATGTGTTCATTTGATTCTGTACTTTGCTGAAAACAGTAGATGTCAGTAATGTCACTGTTCAGATTGACAAATATATATATATAGAGAATTCTTATTTGAAGTCTGTAAATATTTCCTCAAATAGTTTAATTTCATATATCTATTTATGAGTAAATATTTGATTTTACTAACTAAAATCACATTGGAATTAAATTCATGCATGGGCTGAATGAGAACGTAGACAAATTTACATGCATTTCTTATTACTGTGCAAAACGAAGACCCGCACATTTCAAGGTTTATTACATGGGCATAAGTTCAATGCATTTATCTATTTATTTATTTTTCATTAAAAATAATTGGATAGTAAGTAAAATATTTTATAAAAATAATAATTTCTGGTTACTTATGTAAAGATAACTTGTAAGAATCAATTCAGATAATCAGTTGGTTAATTCAATTTGGTTTCAATCCATTGATTAGATAAAAGTCATTAGATAAAAGAAGGATATAAAGATAATTATTTGTTTTTGTGAAAAAATAAATGAAACCACACAATTCTTAAGTATTTACATATTTATCTAATACCTAAAACTTGATTTTTACATTCATAACACTTTGGTATTATAAAATTACATATGCAGTTCATTTTCAATGTGAGGTTAAATATTTGAATATATATATATATATATATAATTTTAGGTGTTAGGTATGTATGTGGATATAGGTAAACCAAAAAAGTATTGATTGATCTCTATACGCGCTTGTATGAGATAATGTCTTTGCTGCATCTATATATATATCTATATATATATATATATAGATTTATATATATAGATATATATAGATATATATAAATAAATAGATATATAGATATATGTATATATATAGATATAAATATATATGATGCAAATATGTAATTAATTAAAAGGGCATATATGCAATTATATATGCATGATGTCATAACAGTAGCTATCCTTACTTAGTTTCGAAAGTTAACGAATTATTCTAAGAATCGCATCATTACGTGCATCTTAGTACAAGTAAAATATTTAATAACTGTTATACCTTCCTTGTTTCAAATAATTTTAACGTTGACGCACGCCATGATCAGTATAGATATATATATATA
>NW_018164992.1:1753096-1835215 GCF_001263595.1 Phalaenopsis equestris | reverse complement strand
TTCCGATCTATGTCATTATATATATATATATATATATACATAATGTCATAAGATTTATGTATACACAAATACAAGTATACATAAATTTTCACTTAATTAGAATCAAGCCCGTCTTTCGAAATTGTTGGATCGAGTTCACTTGCTGATCCGATTGTATTCGTTCTCCTTAGAATGATAGACTAGCCCATAGCAGTTGAGTGTGGCTATCAATGGAAACCATTATCATGTAATATTTCATTCTTAAAGACACCTTCCGACACTTGGGACTCGATCTTTTCTGCCAGACTCCAGAGATGGGCGCCCCTAAGAATGCAATTACAATTAAATAATTCCAAATTTGATTTTTAAACTTAGAACACAAGTAAGAGGGAGAAAGGTTTGAAAAATAACTATAGAAGTTTTTGAGGATAAAATCGAATCCAATTGGCCAATTACTTGTTAGGTTTACAAGCATGGGCATGTATGTCACCTCCATCATCACTCCCCACAACTTTCGAAGCAAGCTCATCCACGTGCCAAACATCCAAAGCTTACACGTGTCAGACATGTCCTATGCGTTTGACACTTGTCTAATCTCAAACCTAATAACCTATCCTTAGTTACTTTCTTAATTAAAATTTTATATAATTAATTAGAGTTATGAATGGGAAAAAAATAATTAATTACAAAGCTTGGAAGCAAAGCAGTTTCCTGAAAAAATGGATGGATCTTTCACTAAACCATATCATAGTCAACAAAACATGTGATGTAATTACTATAAATGGTTTGGATTAGTTAATATTTATTACTTGAGGGTGTGTAATTGTATATTACTTTGCCTAACTATCTTGGGATTATTAATTAGGATATTTTGTCTAAGAATATGTAACTTTGATCATGTCAAATAAGTAACAAATTATAAAGCGATTTAACCATTTAATATTTTTATATTATCAGTTTTAAATAAGACAAAATATTAAAATTAACTATTCAAATAGAGAAATCTCAAATTTCAGAGGGGTGAATTGTCTGCCGCGAACATAACCCGAACATGCAAAATTGATGAAAATTTTATCGAGTTTTTCCCAAACTTGATGAAAATAATTTCAAATATTAGGCTACAGTTAGATATTAATGTATGATTTTATTTGCTTTAGGGGTCTGTCATGTAGAAGACATATTGTAAGTTTGTTGTGAAGCAAACAATTTTTGTTTAAACATTGCAGGGGTATTATATATAAATATTTATTTTAATTAATAAAAAATAAGTGTTGTAAATCATTTAGTGATTTTCAATTTATTTCTGTTTATATTTTCTTTTCATTTTTGAAGGAAAAGGAGACATTTTTGGCAAACTTCAGAGAACAGAAGACCAAATTTCCTAAGATTAATGTCATCAATATATAATATCAGAAAGATATATTTACTATCATAAACAACATTCATCTCAAAATCATTCAAAATGAAAACTTGATGGAACTTGTTTAAGAACTGACAAAAAGCTTGTTTTACATCACTAATGAAATGTTTTGACTAGTAAAGCATTGACTTTAGATCTCCACATAAAATTTTTATTACTTATACCATATAATTTATTTCATCAATGTCTCCAATTTGATATTTCTATTTCGACATTCCATTTAATGCAACTCAAGATTAAAATGAGCCACCAGTGTCATTATAATTCTGAAGGAACTTCTAAGGATTCTTCAGAGAAAATCTCTATACATTCAGTTTGTTGACTCAGTGTAAAGATTTTAGCAGTTAGATATGACTTACATCACTTGACATTGCCCTTTAAATTCTTTTTGGTTTTCAATATCAATTTATAACTTATGGGGACAACACTAAGGCATTTCAAACATCATTATTTTTTTATAGACTTTATCATGTTCTTCGTGGTAACAATATTCATTCAAAAGAGTTTGAATTTCACAAGACTTCATGAGGTTGATCATACCATCTGCAGTCAATCACAATACATGAAAAAATGCTAAAACTGACATAATAATTGACGACCTAAATAGACGTTGGAAAAAAGGCTTGATTTTTTGATTTTCTGACAGCATAGAGACGTTTTATGAGATGGGTTATTTGTGACAATATAATTATAAATCATGCAGTCGCTTAAGAACATAAATAATTTTTTTTTTCTGACGATTTTTATTATTACCGACGCATTAGACCGTCGGTTAAAAACAATTATTAACTGACAGTCATATTGCGTCAATTATTTTTCGAACCCGTCATTTGACTGGTGTTTTTGTTCCTCTCTTTTTATTCTTAAATCATTATAAATCATGCAGTCGCTTAAGAATATAAATAATTTTTTTTTCTGACTGTTTTTATTATTACCGACGCATTAGACCGTCGGTTAAAAACAATTATTAACTGACAGTCATATTGCGTCAATTATTTTTCGAACCCGTCATTTGACTGGTGTTTTTGTTCCTCTCTTTTTATTCTTAAATGAGTCACCTGTTTGTCTATCATATTATGCTTTACTTTTCCGGATCATGTGAATTATTAGGAGAAGAGATGAATGAGAAAAGATGGACATAAGAAAAATATGACAAACAAGAGAAAAAAATATGAAGAGCCTACATGCGATAAACCTCGCAATGATATATCAAGTATGTCTGGCCAAAAAATATTGGGCGGAAGCACCGTGGATCAATATCCGCAAAAAAATACATATGTATGATACACCAACAATAAATTTTCATCATCCGACACAAATTTAGAGGCATGACATGAATCTCAAGGCAACCTTTTGAGCAAAAAACATTCAAACTTTAATTAAAAGCCACCCAAAGCTCTGATTTCAGCAAACTTATAGTCAAACTGAGTGACTCGATAAGACAGTTCTAATTATATCAAAGTTAGTCCAATCCGAGTTAAATCAAGCCCAGATCAAGTGATTAAATCATTTTAGAAGATTTTCAGTTTGGAAGATTTTATCAAACGAATGTCGAATTCAACGAGTTCATACTCGAATCGAGCGTCTCGACAAGGCGAATCCAACGAGCTCCGAGCGTCTCGCGAATCGAGCGTCTCGACAAGGCGAATCCAACGAGCTCAAAATTACTCAATTCTGACATCGTTAAGACACTAAAATGTCCATCAAACACTATCCAATTGAGGGAAGCTCTCTGGACTGTCCGATCAAAATGGTTCATATTCCTGCATTAATTGCACCCAAAACACTATAAATAGAGCCCCACCCCTCACATGAGGGGGGAGGCTTGAGAAAGAATTTGAAGATTTGAGAAGGAGATCAACTCCAACATCATCCCTCTCATCGTCTACCTCCGTCGACCACCACCGACCGTCGGCGATATACCCTGACCTCTATCGTCCGTCGTCGGCCACCGTCAACCACCGTCGATCACCACTGACCTCCGTCAACCATCGTCGACCGTCATCGATTGTCGTTGACCACCGCTGACCTTCGTCGACCACCACCGACCGTCATCGATTGTCACACACTACTGTCGATCACCGCCGACCACCGCTACCGTCATCGATTGTCACACCCTACTGTCGATCCCCGCCGACCACCGCTAACCTTCGTCGACCACCACCGACCGTCATCGATTGTCATACACTACTGTCGATCACCGCCGACCACCGTCGACCAACGCTGACTGAACGTCATTAGTCGACTTTGTAACTTGGAAAACTAATAATATTTTTCCGTTTGTGGGACAAGGGGTTTCTGTAATCATCAACTTATAGTGAATTTTTGCAACTCGGCCAGACCCCGTGATTTTTTCCCTTTACGGGTTTTCCACTTAAAAATTTCTGGTGTCATCATAGATTGTTTTCCTTTTTATCTGAGTGTGTGTTGAATCCTCATGCAACGCTAAGACAATAATTCATTACTCTACAACAGAGAATTTTCCAACAAGCATCGATGTAGGCTGCCTCAATCAGAGATTCGGGTTTGTTTACTTGTTCTGGGGTCTAGAGTGTTCCCAAGGGGACGTATCCCACTTGGTTAATTACATTTTATGGATTGCCCAAGAATACTATTGATCCAAAAGAGTTTTTGCTTACATTTAAAGCGACGACTAGCGCATGACTATCAAAAGATGGTTGTTATGCATGGGAATGTTTCGTTGCTTTCAAAGCTTCTACTAAGTCACCGGGCAGAGAGTGAGTCTCTCATGTTCCCCACATGGGTAACAAACTCATCGACAAATAAAGCCTGCAAAATTATCGAATCATCCTGATGGGAAATCTTAATTTGAAAAGTCATGACTGTTATATATTATACTACAAAATTTGATGACAACCACATTTAGCTCTTTGTAGAGTAAAATCGTTAATCCATTGATTGAAATCAGTGTGTTCTTCAGGAAACTATTTGCAGCTCGTTTGAAACTTGACGACGCGCGTTAGTTGGAAGCAAACATTTCAACAATACTTTGCAAGCTCGAGAGAATATTTTTGCTTAGTTTGTTCAACTCAATGGAGCATCTGCCTGTACATTTCCCCACGAGTCATTAATTGAATGTCAAGTACATTACCACTTAATGTATCAATTTGAGAGATAATTACATTGAGACTAGGTAGTTAATCACTCGTTTAAAAAAAGATTGTCAATTTGTGTTAAACTACAGTTGTTTTTTAGATTTTTGAATAAATTGAAGAGAACTGTGAAGAATAAGGCCCGATCAAAAAGATTGATATGTGAAACATATTTACTCCATGAGACAACAACATTATGCTCCTACTTTTTCGCGGAAGAAGAATTCACGAAAGATTCATTAGGTTTGGTGCCACCATCAACTCTTTTTGTTTTCTAGCAGTTAGGTGAAGCATTGATGATGTGCACATCACGTTTCCTTAATGATTAAGAACTTTGAACAACGATACTTTATGTTCTTCTCAATTACAATGAAGTTTAACATTTTATTGACTAAGATATTTTTTATTATAATTGTTCACTCATTTATCTAAAAAATGTAATGATGAGTTATTTCAATGATATTTCATTATTTGAACAATTTATTCATGGATTGGTTGAGATTGAGATGTCGACTCGAGGCAAGGACGTTCTCTCTCCCGCATGGGGAGGGGGGTGGAGCACATCATTATCTTATGAAGAAGAATGTCAAGAGAGGCTGCCCAACTTTGAGACCCGCCCCCGCCCTGCCCCTCACTCCCACCCTCACCCCCACTCCCACCGCTGCCCCGACCACCATTCCCACCCCCACTATTACACCCACCTCGACCCAAATCCCTTCCTCCGCCCCTACCCACTCCCCTATCCCCACCCCTACCTCCACCCCCACAACAGCGAGGTTTGCTTCAGCAGAGGCCCACGCTGGCTTTATTAAGCAGGAGTTAACAGGCAGCAGCAACTGCATTGAGCATGTCAACAACGTAAGTTTTCTTCTTTTTTTTTTTTTTTTATGAAATTGATAGTAATCTTTTTTTTTTGCTTTCATTGAATAAAAATTAAGAATTTCTTATTTTCGGGTTCTACCCCACTATTCATGTCATTTGAGATATCATTCGGAGCAAGTATTAATTAGCGCACTTGTCGTGAAGGACATCCCGATAGCTATTCAAGATTTTGGTTTCAGGAGTTCGCAGTATGTATCGTTCACAAATATCATAATTTTTATGATTAAGTTGTGTATTTGAACATACATTTTTTGTATGAACAGTAATGCATTTAATGCATTTTATTTATTTTGTTACTTGATTGGATAAGTTATCCTTTGAATGCTATTTTAGTTCGTTAAAAGATTGAAATTATAAATCAAATGTTATGATAACAAGTGTGGTAATATATAGTGATGGTGTCATTTTTTTTTTTTTTT
The DNA here is from genome assembly GCF_001263595.1 of Phalaenopsis equestris. Classification (NCBI taxonomy): domain Eukaryota; kingdom Viridiplantae; phylum Streptophyta; class Magnoliopsida; order Asparagales; family Orchidaceae; genus Phalaenopsis; species Phalaenopsis equestris. The sequence continues at coordinate 1,829,402 of NW_018164992.1, read as the reverse complement.
TTTTCCGTTGATGGTGTAGGTTTCTGACATCCTACCGGGTGTTTGGCGATCACTTTTAGCAAATTAGTTGTCATAACTGGTCGATGGCTAGCCGATGGACTTAATCACTAATGCATAAGCGACACCGAACCGACGGCTTAATCGTGTCATAAGAAATTGATGACCACGACATTTTTCTGATACTTTTTTGTCGATTGTCAAAATCTTACATCAGTGACACATAACTGACGGAACGCGTGTGCCAAAAAAGTGGCGGGCAAGACACTCTTCCGACTTCGTCAGTTATATGAACTAATGAAAACCGGCGATTTAAAATTTCAAAAAAAAAAAAAAAAATTACGACATAAAATTGTCGGTTATGTGTCGGAATGTTTATGTCGTCTGAATATCAGTCAGTTTTAAAATTACCAACAAGAGTTTTTGTTACGAGTTTAAAACAATCGATAAGTCATCAGAAAAATACAAAGTGACAGTATTTCTCTATATAACCAACGACATGTGGCCGTCAGAAAGGAGCACTATTCCTGTAGTGTCAAATGCCATTCATTTGTTCCTCAAAAACATATATGTGTTTTCTTTAGTAAATCTCTATAATGGCAACTCTTGAGATGTCAATCCTTAAGGTTGTTGAGTTTATTCTATAAGTGGTGCATGAGGAATAATCTCATCATTGTCATGTTTTAGAACATTACCAAGAGTAAAGGCATGAAAGTATTATCTAATAGCTTTAAAAATATGATCACTATAAATAAAATAATCTTTTTTCAAAGATAATATTATTTATGTCTTCTCCTCTCGAATTAATTTTGAATTTTCCATTAAAAAAAAAAAGCAATAAACCTTATATGAGTCTACATTTCTTTCATGTGACTTGTGAGGCCTTGCTTTCATTAGACAAACCCAAATATGTGGGTTCCTAATATTCAACTTTTTAACACGTATGAAACACGTACAGAGTTTATGCAAATTCTAGTTAAGGGGCATCATTAAAGAGAGATTAGGCTAATTTCATTATTATAGAAAGTTGTGTTAAATAAGTAGAACATGAATGATGGAATGAATTGGTGATATCAAGTAGATCTTGGTGAGATTAGTGATGACAAAGCTTTAAATGGGTTATAGCTTAAATTAATTAGTTCTAGCATGCCCATGAGCTTATGATAAGTGAATTTCATTATGTGACAATGATGTTATTTATTTGGTGAATTTTTATAAGAATTGAAGGCTTTATGCTTGTTTTTTTTTTCCTTTTCATCTTTTAAAGACGATCCTCTGAACTTAGAGACCCTAGTAGCTTTCATTAGATAGATTACGATGCTTTTATTTGAAATTCTTCTTCTCGTATCGATGAGTATTAGAATGCATCACTTATATCAACCATTGATTCAAGTCAATTTGGATTTTAGGATGTTTTCACATATGGTGTCAAAATGTTATGTGCTATAATATAAATGGTGGTAGAGAAATGTTAAAGTCGTACGTATACAAGAAAAATAAATTTTTGTAAGATGTTTTATGTTTTCTGTGTAGAAAGCTTAGAAAGGGAAAATTTTGTTGGGTTTGGTTGAAAAAAATGATCCAATATGTTGGTTGAAATTTTATAAATAAACCCCTCGCCTCACTTAGAGAGTATACATAAAGTGTAGGACGTTTCTGTGATCTTTTCATTAACGCGGGTCAATGAATATTGTTGAAGTATTAAAGGGTGATGATTATGACTAGTCGATGTTGGTTCGATGACGGCGCTTAAATGATGATGTGCGGGTGATAATGATTTGACAAAGTAGATTAGATGATGATAATCCTGCGGTATAATTAAAAAATGATGTTGCAAGTGTGATAATAATTTGGAAAAGACTTTTAGACGTTGGTTGTGATTGTTGGTTTTGAAGTTCAGACAAATCTCTAAATGTTTTTAGATCTTAAAAACTCTCTTCTGCTTATTCAATTCTCTCACATGTGAAGAAGTAGAGACTGTTTATAAAATTTTACATCGAATGACTCATATTGATTCAAGTGATCATGAATAATTATTTCGTTATTTTAGTGCAATTACGATAATAGAATTCATTGTTCTTTTACTCGTTAGATTTCTCTTATTATACGATTTATTTTGACTAAACCACATGAAAATTGAAGATTGTTTAGGCTTTTAGTTAATACCATGAATCCATTAACCACAATTCAAGTGCTTGATTGGGTTCATTTGGGCTCATATCAAACCATTTTTAGTTTAGTCGGATTCATCTAGGTATTAAATTCAACTAAATGGATTGAAATTAGAGTTCATATAATGTTGGACTAAATTTTGAATGCCTTGAACTCAAAAATATATGTAAACAATATACTTAATTAGCTTAATTTCTTTGCTCTCAATCAATTTGAGACAAATACATCACACTAAAATTTAAAGGGAAATTTGCACAAATACCACACAATCTATTTCTATTTACATATCTAACTCCTAAATTTTCATATATAAACTTATAATACCTTGGCGTCATAAACCTATCCATAAAAAGGTGTATTTCGCTTGATATGTAAGTAAATAAGAATGTTTGGATGTTAGGAGTGTAAACTCATAAAAATTATATGGAATCATATTTCCAATTGACATAAATAATTTGAATGCAAATCAACCAATAATTTTTATGTATTTACATATCTACACTTTATAGTTTGATAGTCTTGGATCTGTACATGAAAATGTGTATTTCACTTTTAAGAAGTTAGTAAAACAAATATTTTTGATGTGATTTTATAATTACAAACATCATATAAAAAGTAACATTCGTTGTCACATTTTAATAGCCAAATTCATATTTTCATTCATAATTAAAGTGTTATATGTGTAAATATATAGGTAAATCCATAAAAATGGGGTGCTATGTATGTATTTTCTCTAGACATTAATGTATTATATAAATAAATATAAACAAATTATATATCAAATACTAAAATACTTACAAATTAAATGCAATGCTTTGTAAATCCCCTACAAATGCTAATCTCTGCTTCTCGGCCATTACTCTGCATGCTCTGTTTAGTGTAAAAAAGGGTTCCGCAACAGCATAAGCCCTAATTTCTCTCATTCCCCCTTTCTGCTTCGTCTGTGGAGGCTTATCATTGGTCGATTTCGCTCCTCCTCTTCAGCCGCCTCAACAATTTCCAATCTTTTTTCCAGGTAATCGATATAACTGAGCTCAATGCTTGCGGAATCTCTCTATCTAACGGATTTCTTTCTCCAATGCGTCGATTTCTTGAAGTTAGCTTCGCAGCTCCGCCATTAGAGCGCAGGAATGGGAAGGAGGTTTTTAGGGTTTTAGAGGTTTCTACGATAAGACAATGGCTGAGAAAACGCAAGCTTTTAGGGTTTTAGAGGTTTCTTCTTCTTTGTATTTATTAAATGAACCATGCTATTGTGCGCGACTGTTGCAATCTTTTTCCTTTTTATGATTCAGAACAAAAAAAAAAAATTGTAAAATATTTGACATGAGACTTTGAATTAGCATCACTAACACTGTTTTTCCTTAAAAAAAAATTAATCTTTGTTTATGAAGATATGAAAAAGATTAGTTCTTGAAGCAGCAATTCTTTCACTTAATTGTTTATGGCAAATGAATTGTAAAGATAAATAAACAAAAATCAGAGGATGTTTTTTTCAGCATTATATAAATGTTAATGTTATTTTGGGGTTTTATGAGTATTGTCTTGCAAATATGGTTTTTTAGTTCAATGCTACTCAAATGGGACTTAGTAAATCTTGATTGGATTAAAATTTTAAAGGGAAATTTACTTACATAGCACACGATTCTAATGTTTTTACATATCTTACACCTAAACATTCATATTTACATATGTAGCACTTTTTTGCTTTTAAACCTATGCATGAAAATGTTCATGTTACTTTTATAAATGACACAAGTGTTATTCTTTTATGTGATATTAAATATTTGAGTGCAATGTGGGTAGATATAAAAGTTTAGGTGTGAGACATGTAAATACATTAGAAATGTGTCCAATGTATGTAAACCTGAAAACTATGTTGCACTTTGATTAATTATTTGGCAATTTGTTTTAGAATTTAAGATTTTTTAGATGGAGAAACACTTAAATTCAATCATTCCCATGAATCTATGGATTTAACAAATCTACCCTTTGTTTCAATAACATATATAAGATTTTTAGTTCAATGCTACCCTTTATTTCAATAACATAATATTACATAACTAATGTCAAAGGTTATGCTTTCGCACAATGCGGTTTCAAACAATTCTAAGTGTCTTTAATTTTTCTTTGTTATTATGATGCAGCATAAACACACATTATATGTCATGTATATGATCATATTGCACTTTATATGTTCCTCTTGAACTCCTTTGAAGGAATTTTTCACTAATTTAGTGGCATGGCAGTGCAGTAATCAGCATTATGGCCGAAGAACTCGTTCCGGTTATGTGTTATCACGGTGGACGAATTGTAATGCACGGTCGTACGCCGGAGTATAACGGAGGTTCTATGGAGGGTGTTCCTATGAGCAAATCAACTATATACTCTGATTTGTTGAAGAAGGTGAACGAATTAACTGCGACAGATCCAAAACAATTCAAGTTGATCATGAAGTGCAGGTTTCCTACGAGCGGATCAGATTATGTAGCTTTGGAGGTAAAAGACGAAGTAACGACGAAAATGATGTTTGGTTTGTATCCTCGAGTTTATAGCTTGGAACTATTTGTGGAGCGCTGTAGAATTAGCGAGAGTGTTGAACTCGAAGAAAGCATGGTAAGAGAACCAATGGAAATGGGAGCAGAAGGCGGTGATTCACTTAGTTCTTCACAACATGGGACGAATAAGGACACTCTGACTAGCAACTCAAACCATTTACATGAAAATGTTTTTCATCCGAGGTATTATAGTCCATAACATTTTGATAAATTAATTATGAGGATATTTCACTTGTATCAACTTAGCAAGATGATGTTGGTTATTATTAACTGCCTTTACAATAAATTTTAAGCGTTCGCCTCAAAATGTGTTTAATCTTTTATTGGGAAATTTTCGTAACTAGCTTACAGTTCTTATGTATTTTCTTGTCGCACACCGAAACTTTCATATTTACATACATAGCACTTTGGTGCTATAAGTCTATGCATGAAAATGTGTATTTCACTTTTTTAAGTGGTTTTAGTGCTATTTTTGATGTGATATTAAACATTTGAGTGTTATGTGTGTAAATATGAAAGTTGAGGTGTGAGATATGTCAATACATTAGAATTGTGTGCTATGTATGCAAATGCCCTTTTTTATCTTACTTTTTATGTTTTATTTTAGTGGGGTTTAAGTACATGCCTCACAATTCCTATGTATTTACATATCTAACAACTAAATTTTAATATTTACTTATATAACCCCTTAGTGTCATAATCACTTCAAAATATAGCATGTAAAGGATGTATTTTACTTTGGAAAAGTTTAACTTCGTGGTATTTTTCATGTAATGTTAAAGATTTGTGTATTATATACGTAAATATAAAAAATAATTGTGAGGTTTGTGAATCCCCCTTTATTTTATAACTGCTAAATTTAACTTGAGAATACCTCTATCAGTGATAACCTTAGAAGGACCATTCGAAACAAAGCTAGATGCTTAACCAAGATGGGAGGAAGAGACCCCAATTGTACTTCAAAAGTTCCATTCGCTGAATCGAATCAAAGGGATGGAAATCTTACAAATGAGCCCATTGAGTAAGAATTTTAATTTCCTTTTAGCATAATATATGTCTAACTGCAGTCGAAAACTTAAATTGTGCAAAATATGTCTTCTTTATTGTTTTGTGATTTTGTTGATGTCTAGAGTTGAGAATATGGAGGTAGATTCTAAAGGCAATGCGCCAAATTGGAAGAACCTTTATGAAGAAGATGAAGATGAAGATGATGATGATTTGGTTAGTGATTCGATCATCCGAAACACATGTCGAGGCTTCGAGGATGATCCCGTATCCAGTGATGGTTTGCTCCACATTGGCAAAGTGTTCGAAGATAAGGAGGCCTTGAAGCAATCACTACAAGAGTACTCCATTAGAAGACATGTCGAATACCAAGTTCTTCGATCCACGAAAAAAATCTTCAATGTTAGTTGCACCCAAAAAGGATGTCCATGGCAACTCAGAGCAAGACTTGCAAAGCATCTTCAAAGATTCAAAATCAAGTTCTACGGAGGTGATCATACATGTAGTGTCTCCACATCAACTGGCGATCACAAGCAATGCGATACGAAATTTATTTCAACATGTATAACGCCGTTGGTGAAGCGAAAATCAAATGTAAATCCAGCTGAGGTAATCGCATGGATGGCAAACGAGTATAACATAAAGATAAGTTATTCAAAGGCGTGGCTTGGATTGAGTAAAGCTTTGAAGAAGATTCATGGCTCGTGGGATGATTCATACGCCATGCTCCCAGAGTATTTGAATGTCGTGCAAGAGGCGAATCCCGGAACTTTTATGCAACTATTAACAAATGAAAAAGGCGAGGTTAGGGAGTTTCACCGTCTCTTCTGGTCATTTAACGCGTGCATAGAAGGTTTTCGTAACTTACGACCAATGATTGCCGTCGACAGTGCAGAGCTACACGGTAAATATGCTGGAAATTTTTTGGTGGCCACCGGTGTCGACGGAAACGACAGTCTTTTCCCTCTCGCATTCGCCATCACTGAGTCGGAAACCGAGTCAACATGGACGTGGTTCTTGGGATGTATTCGACAATGCCTAACTAATAGGGTTGATGTTACAATCATTTCTGATAGAGGGAGAGGGCTGATGGAGGCTGTAAAGGCAGTATACCCTTCCGGTTTAGCTTCCCATAGATACTGCATGAAGCAGCTCTCATGCAGCCTCAGAAAGGAATTCAAAGATGAGACACTGGTGAATCTCTTTTGGGAGGCGGCGAAGAAGACCGAAGCATGTGAATTTGACGAGACGATGAAGATATTGGGGGAACGAAATCCCGGTGCGAGAGCATGGCTCGAGAAAATCGGCGTCGAGAAGTGGTCATTCGCACATGACGGCGGAAAACGCTTTGGCATCATGACGACCAACATCGTCGAAACATGTGACAGTCTTCTCAAAGGAGCTCGTGGGCTTCCTATAAGGTCACTCGTCGCAAAAACCCTGTCACGATTAGGCAAGTTATTTGACAAACGACGCGAAGAAGGAGGACGAATGTTGGGCATCATGACATCCAACATTGAATCACAGCTGAGCGAAATTGTGAACTTGGCTGTGCAACATATGGTGGAGCCATATTCGACATCAGTCTTCAAGGTTTATCGAGTGAATCATCGACCACATAATGTAAACATGGATACGTACACATGCACGTGCAACCGATTCGTGATATCGGGCATTCCGTGCGCCCACATCACCGCCGTCTGTATGAGCATGCAAATTTCATATTATAATCTTTGCGCGAAATACTTCACCTCCGATGTCTACAGGCAGACATATGACATGAAGCTGCATCCAGTGGAAGAGGAGAATGCTAGTCGTTCGCAGGAAGGAAAGATTGTTACGCCGCCGGCAGTGGCGAGGAAACGGGGGCGGCCACCTTCGGTGCGGATAAACAAAGGGATGCCGGCGGCTGTGTACAGATGCAGCAAGTGTAAGCAGGACGGGCATAATTTTAGAACTTGCAAGACTGAGCAGCTCATCCATGGAGGTCAGATTGAACACAGTAGTTGTTACCAAGGTGATGATGCTGATGAGCAGATTACTGATTCAAGAGAGAAACTTTGAAAAATGTTATCGTGTGGCTGTTTTGAATGTGGAAGGACGAGTTTATGTTAGTTCTTTCTGATTCTAATGAAGATTTGGATTGTTATGTATTAATCCTAATTGCTGCAATTAGAGTATTTTATTAATATCTTCTGATTTTTAATTTTTCAAAATGACAATATTTCGGGTGTTGTGTATGTAATTATCTTTTTTTTTTTAAGTTTTTCTTATTATTCTTATATTTTTTTTCTTATTTTTGCCTTTTAAGACTGTGTTTGAAAGAAACAAAAGGATTTTTAAATATTTTGATGTTGAGCTTAGGATGCTTTATTTATGAATATTTCATATTTAAAAAATGCTGTTATTTTATAAGATGTAATTCTAAAATTATAACTATCAAAATTTCCCTATTCTAATTATAGATTTGACAAAATTTATGGGTGTAAACAAGCCCGTGAACGAGTCCAAGCTCAACTTTTGTTTGGCTTCTTAAAAAATATCACTATATGTGTTTGACTCATTTATGTTTCGAACACAAAAAAATGTGTTCGTGTTCGGCTTGTTAGCTTAGCGAGCCGAAAACGAGCTATTCGCGAATAAAATGCCGTTTTGACAGTGGCCGAATGTTAAAAGGTTGGGGCAAGATTTAAATCTTATTATTTATATTAAAATATCATTTAAAATAATTTAATATATTTCTATTCTATTTTTTAATCAACCGTTTTAATTGATTATAAATTTTTCTAGCCTTGCAGTCAATTAAAATTTTAAAAAATATTATTTGTCAATTATATATATATATATATATATTTGCATCGGAAATTTTAGACGCATATATTTACGTCGGCTTTTGCCACTGACACACGGCGAACCTTTATTTATGTTATCTGGGGCGAAATTTGTGTCAGGTTAGCCTCTATATATTTGACGCAAAGAATAACAAAATTTACAATATTATTACGGTCATTTTGGAGTCACATTTGCCTCAAATAAATCAACACAAAAACTTTATCTAAAAGCATTTAAAATATCTGACGCAAAGTAGAAAAAACTGATCCGATAAACCTAAAATACTCATCCCACATTCTCCATTTCATTTTGTTCTTCGCGGCACTCCTTTTTCCATCTGCAGTAGCCCGAAACACTTGCTTGCTCACCCAAAACACCCTCACCCTCTCTTCGCCCTTTCTCTATCCAAGCCCGAACCCTGGTGGTATGTTCGCCATTAGAGCTAGCTAGGACAACAAGGAGCGGCTCAACACAGAGACCACTGAATCTCCCATATTTCCCATCCGTCTGCACTGCTCCTATCAGAAAACATCAAGGAAGGTAATTTGATTTGCGCCATTGTTTTTGATTTTGTAATGTGGTATGTATGTAAGAATTGAAGTTTAGGAGTTAGAGATGTATATACATAAGATTTGAGTGGTTGAATGTCAATCTTCATAAAAATTGAAGCTTAGGTATTAGCTATGTGCATACATAAGTATTGAGTGGTATGTATGAAAAACTATTTGCAATAGGTAATGTGGTATGTTGTAAAAATTGAAGTTTAGGTGTTAGATATATATATATATATATAATGAGGGGTGTATATGTATGAAAATCTTTGTAAAAAAATGAACTTTAGGTGTTAGGCATGTAAATACATTAAGGGGATGCTATTAGTGGAATTCACGTTGGTTGGTTGTAGTGGAGGAATGCATCAGGTCTATTTGTAAAGTGTTTGTGATATAGGGATGTTCTTAATTGAATTCAAGTTGGTTAGTTGAAGGGGAGGAATGCATCGATCGGGTTTATTATTCAAAGTGATGGTCATATAGATGGGGATGTTATTAGAAGAATACACATTGGTTGGTTGAAGTGGAAGAATGCATCAAGTCTATTGTTCAAAGTGATGGTGATATTGATGGGGATGTTATTAGTAGAATTCACGTTAGTTCGTTGAAGTGGAGGAATGCACCGGGTTTATTGTTCAAAGTGGTAGTGATATAGATGGGGAAGCTATTAGTAGAATTCAAGTTGTTTGGATGAAATGGAGGAGTGTATTGGGACTTGTTCAAAGTGATGGAGATATATATGGGGATGTTATTTGTAGAATTCGTGTTGGTTTATTGAAGTGGGGGAATGCGTCAGGTCTATTGTTCAAAGTGTTAGTGATATAGTTGGAATGCTATTAGTAGAATTCAAGCTGGTTGGATGAAGTAGAGGAATGAATTGAGCCTATTGTTTAAAAAATAAAACACTTCAAAGAGTTGTCTTAAATATGATTGACCGAGTAGTGCCGACTTCACGGTATGAAGCGAGCCACTTTAAAAAGGTTCCTGGGGTATGTTTCTTTAATGAGAATTAGCTTCTACAAACCACTAAGCATCTTCGTCCACTATAAATATTGATAAGGATTGACTAATTTTTATTTTATGTAACGGTTGCACTGATATGTAATGCTACACCTATGTTGCAGATGGATATTCGTAATTTAAGAGATTGGATGTATAATAGATTATATCTAGGAAGAAAATGATTTACAGATGAGTTCTTGAATGGTATTGAAAAATTAGTGCAAGTTATGTTTTACCAATCCATTTATTGTTCAGAGAGTAAGTTATGGTGTCCCTGTGCGAAGCACAAAAATCAAGCCTATCACGACCCGAAGAAGCTAAATTGGATCTTTACCGCAAGGGATTCAAATCAAATTATTGGTACTGGACTACACATTTTGAGCAAGAACTAGAAGTTAGTAATATCAAGGAGGTGCCTCAACAAGTTGTGTCCCTTCAACAAAGGAATATGTTCATGAAAGATATGAAGAAATTGTTCATGATGCTCGCAGAGCTCATTTTGTTGAAAGCGTTCCACATGAAAGTGAAACACCACAAACAATAAATTGCAACAGTTTTATGACTTGCTGAATGCTGCACAACAATCTTTATGGGATAGTTGCATTACACATACGGAGTTATCAATGGCACTGTGAATATTGAGCATCAATCTGATTTTAACATGCCCATAAAAGCATTCAATCAAGTGCCAATATTATTAAAAAAATAAACCATACATGGAATTTAGTGTCGGATAACCTGTACAAAACAAAAAATAAGTTTCCAAGTTAGGGTTACATTATGAAAAGATTGATTGTTGTGTTAATGCCTGTATGATATATTACAAGGCTAATGCAGTCAAGATGACCAACCAATTTTGTCGTGCTGATAGATTCAAACAATGGGGGCGAAAGGGTAAGATTTAGAAAAATATTTCATGAAACATCTCTTTTATTTTTTGCTCATATTCCAACTTCAAAGACTGTTCGCTTTTATGTGTAGAGCTTCTCATATGACTTGGTACAGTATTGGATTTTTTTATGCTAATTCGATGAGTCATGCGTCACATGGTGAGGCCTAGAGATATTTTGACATACCCAAACTTTGCAGCTGAAGCACACAATGTTAGACTTGGTTTATGTATAGATGGCTTCACCCCGTTCAATCACGCCACAACCCTGCACTCATGTTGGCATCATTATGTGATACAAGTTGATAAATACCCCCCCCCCCCCCCCCCCCCGGCTTCAAAGACTGTTCACTTTTTTGTGTCGCACAGCTACATCGTTCTTATTTTTTACGTTGATTATATCAGGTTTACATAACCCAAAGAGAAAATCGACGTCTTTTGATGAGCTTTAAATGTTATGAAAGACGGGGGTGCTTACATATGACATCGCTAAGAAACAAAATTTTCAACTGAGAGCAGCTCTTATGTGGATAATTAGTGATTTCCCGGCCTATAGAATGTTAGCTGGTTGGAGCACAGTCAAAAAATTGGCTTGTTCTTGTTGCATGAATATGCGTAAGGCATTTACTCTACAACATGGAAGGAGTAATAGTTGGTTTGACTAGCACCAAAGATTTTTTCACCATGATCACTCATTTAAAAGAAACAGATATGCATTCTTCAAAAACAAGGTTGAAAGATCAAGTCCACCCCTATGTTATATGGATTCAAAATATTGCAGATGATCTGTAAAGTACCAAAGATCAGTAAGAAACCAGAGTTAGCTTCAACTCGATTCAGAATAAGTCATGAACATGAAAAGTACCAAAGATTTCTTTTTTTTTTTTGGGCACCATTCTTTGTTTACTTTTATTCATGCTTATTATTATTACTGATGTCAATTCTAATGTCCTTCCTTTGTTTACTTTTATTTATGCTCATTATTATTACTGTTGTCAGTACTAATTTCCTTCCTTTGTTTACAGATGACCGCAGGCAGTGCAAGTAATCGGCCACCTAAGTGACGTCGTGTTAGAGGAACATTAGAGATCACTTACAAGAGCGGGAAGAGGGGGACATTTTCTTCTGCTACTGCTTCCGCACCTGCTCCCCCACCTGCTACTGCTACACCTCCTGCGACACTTGCTTTATATTAAACAATCAGTCCCCAATATGGTTCACCTTGTTCAACCTCTCCTGCTTATGAGAAGAGAGGGAGACAAATCAGGCAAATTGGGCGATAGAGAAGGTCTGAGAAGTTGTGCTCTGTATTAAACAATCAATCCCCAATATGGTGCACTACAAGTCACTAGTAAGCTTCTTTTAAATATTCAAAAATTCAATGTTTCATGTAAATATGGTACTTTTCATGTTCATGACTTGTTCTGAATCGACACTTGCTATATATTCGTTCACCTTCTTCAGCCTCTCCTGCTTATGAGAAGAGAGGGAGACAAATCGGGCAAACTGGGCGATATAGAAGGCCTGAGAAGCTGTGCTCTATATTAAACAATCATTCCCCAATATGGTGCGCTACAAGTCATTAGTAAGCTTCTTTTAAATATTCAAAAATTCAATGTTTCATGTAAATATGGTGCACTACAAGTCACTAGTGACGCATTAGTGGATCTCGGGGCATGCCCAGTAGGTTGTTGTGAGTAAAAAAGAAAATTAAAACTTTATTTTGACTCATACTATTCAAAATGTCAATTAAACAATGGTTTAAAATTTGCAGGAGGATTTTGAGCAACTTAGTGATAGGCATTTGACCACTCAGCCTCAGACTTCCGCCAACAGCAGTGGTAGTTATTCTACTGCGGTGCAGTCCGAGTTTGTGCTTTGGACTCGGGCGACGAGAAAGAAGGGTAAGGGCATAGCCTTCGAGGCCGGGATCTTCCATGGTCTCGTACGGAGTTCCCCGAGTTCCCACATCCAAATAAGAAGATATACCCAGGCAGGTCGTTGCAATGAACAAAGAGATCCGTCAGCTGCACGAGGAGATACTAGAATGCCAATGTTGGGTCGAGGCCTCTATAGCATGCATGGCGGAGACTTTAGCAAAACGTCGGGGCAAGAGGCCAATGACATCCGTAGAGGAAGAGGAGGAAGAGGGAGACGACGATTAAAAATTACTTTTTGTATTATTTATTTATTTTTAGCATTACTTTGAGCATTTACTCTAGATTTTTTGGTTTATTTTGTTGTTATTTGGGACAATTTGTTACATTCTGACTTTACATTTGTGTTATTTACACGATCTATAATTTGTGTTAAGATTGATTATTTGTGGCTGGATAAAATGTTATTGCGGTGTGGATTATATGTATCGTGCAAATTGTGGAAATGTAATTTGTTTTACAGGGTTGTATCTAATTTAAGTATGTTTTGTGTCCAATAATCCGATGTTCAAACGACAATTATTTTCTACGGTTCTTCAATATTATTTGTCGTTAATCCGAGGTTATCCAACGCTACATTTAGCGTCCAATTTTTTAGAAGCAAAATTTAGACGCATGAATAGCCTAAACGAAACTGACAGTACATCGACACAAATAAGACTTAAATAAATTACTGTGAATTATTTTGATGCTAAATAGATGAAAATTACATTACCAACCCCTACCTTTCTAGCAAAAAAAAATCAAATGTAAATCGGACGCAAAGAAGATGATAACCCTAAAATATCGTCGGATTAAACTCCGATTTATGCCTTATGCAAATTCAATAAATTCATATATATATATATATATATATATATGCCATTTTTTATAAAATATTTATATATATATATTTATACATATACAAAAGAACAAATCTTTGTTAGTATCTGACTCGCATATATCAAGCCAAAAAAAATTGTTCGTGTTTAGCTCTCTAACTTAGTGAATAATCAAACACAGACTTCTTAATGAGTCAAGCACGAGCTATTCACGAACAACGAGCCGTTTTGACAGCTTTAATTGAGGGGTATGCTTTTGTAAATTTTGATTAACATTTTTAATAAATGATTCCTAGAATGAATTCTCCCCCAACAAATATATAATTTTTTTTAAATTATAAAAGCAAAGCCTATTTATAGATATTATGAGAGTTGATCATCTTTGCGAACAAAAAAACTAATACATTCCACTAGAGTTGTAAATGAACGAATGCACTTGATGAACAACTCAAACTCGACTCAATTATGACTTAATCATGTTTGTTTAAATTAGTAAATAAATATGTTTAAACAATTTTAAAAGCTCGGAGTTTAAATGAACTAAACATGAACATAGTCGAACATGTTAGTTCATGTTCACAAATAAATTCGTTTGTTTTTCCACAAGTAACTTGTTAAATAATTGATATTAAGCCAAATAATAACTTGTATCATATGTGATATATTATTTAAATAATATTTAATTAAATAGAATTTATTAAATTATAAATTTAATAGAAATATATTATTATATCAATAATTTTTAGATTAATTATTAAATGTATATTTATTTTTATTAATATATAATTATTAATTATAATTTTTTTTTTAAAAGTTTAGGTGTTAAATGTGAAAATACACAAGTTTTATATGGTATGTATGCCCATTAAAATTAACTTTAAACTCTCGCAAACCTTAATTTCTCTCTTTATCTCCTATAGTTTCACGTCTTCAAGTTTCAACGAAAACATATGAAACCCTGAGTTGCTAGGTCGTGCAAGCATTGAAGGCAATGACGAAGTTCATGATGTTCACAGATCTTTGAAACCCTAGTATCTCACATCTCTCTCATTTCCATGATTCTCATAAGTTCAACCCAATTAAAAAGTGATGTTGAAAAAATATTGTGCAATTATTGTGAATTATATATGATTAAAAATAAGAATGATGCAACAACTCACTATAAAGTCATTTATAAAATTATTTTAAAAAACTAAGAATAAGAATGATGCAACAACTCAATATAAAGCCATGAAAAAACCAATACATATATTTGAATTTGAGAGTTGGGTGAAAACTAATCTTGCTAAAATATGAGAGATTACATCTCATATAATCATGCTTCATTATATACCTTAAATTTTTACAAAATTTACAATCGATTAATTAGTAGGTGCAACCAGAATTGTAGAAATATTTATTAAATTTTTTATATGAAAATCAAGATACTCATATAAATTTTAGCTCATTTAAATACTCGATTCACATTTCATAAACAAATCAAGTTCAAACATTGAAAATTTTAAATAAGTCAATCTTGAACCACTTATAATTATACCAAGCCAAGTTTGAATCATGATATACTCGACTCAGACTCAGCCCGATTACAGCCCTAGATTCCATATGATTGTCCAAATATAGCCATTCATGATTTTATGTATTTAAGATGTCTTGATGCCTTAATAAATTCAAATCGAGCAACTTCTAAAATATGTAATTTATCTCACGAATGATATATTGGCTTAGGCATCTTTATGACACATCTTATCTCATCTTATCAACGATATTATCATGATTAGAAAACTGTTACAAATTCTAATCCAAATAATTGCACGCTTACGTACCTAAAGACTTTGTGTGTAGATAATCAAATAATTTTTCCAGTTGCATTATCAATAATCATTAAGCTTAATTCATCATGACATATGACAATATGAAATAACTTTACAATATAGTTCCAAATAACAAAGAGCTACCATGAAGTGAGCCAGGCATAAACAACTAAAACGCAATTCATACATACCACCAAAGTATTTACAAATCTAACACCTAAATTCTATTTTTTTTTTACAATTGTACCGCCAAAATCAATATGTATGTAAATATTCCAATTTAATGACAAGAATAAAGTCATTGAGCTGCAATGATGTAAAAATAATAAGAAATTTTCAATCAAAGAGGCATCCCAGGCATTCTACAACATAAAACCTAAATGAAGCAAGAATTTCTTATTCAAGAATTACATTGTTCTAATCAAAATTTTAATACAATAAATGAGGAGAAAGTGCCTCTCCTCTTTAGAAATCCAACAAACCTATCTACTTCAGAGTGCAATTAAAATCAAGGGACATTTACATACATACCACCCAATTCTTATATATTTACACATCTAGCACCTAAACTTTGCTTTTTTTACATTTACACCGCTCAAATCTTCCATATCACATTTAATTTTTAAAAAGTGAAATATATATTTTCATGTTATAAGGCAGCGTATATGTAAAAATTGAAGTTTAGGTGTTAGATATGTAAAAAGAAAAGGGTCAAAATGGTCTCAGCTCTTTGTAGGAGTCCCTTTTAGTCCCAAAATTCATAAAAGTACCAATTTAATCCCCTAACTATTTTATCGAATGCTAAAATAATCCTCGCTATGCATTATTTCTAATTTTCAACCGATATTAAAACAGTCTAAAGACTAATTTGAGACATTTATAAACTCTGAGACTAAAATGACCCCCTTAAATAGTCAGTGGACTATTTTGATACTTCACTCGATAAGTAAATACGTAAGGATTGAATGGTATGTATGTAATGCAGAAGCGCAGCACTCTAAACTGCGACATTGTGCTGATTTGTGCTATAAATGGAAGGCAGTGAGAAAGACTAGTGTAGCAGGAAGCAGATTAAAGCTTGCTTCAGTGTAAAACAAGGTTTTGTTTGTAATTTTATTAGTCATTCTACTCATAAGAATCTCTTGTGGATTATTGAGACAAACTGATCCAGTAGATCGAAACCTCGTAGGATGAGATATGAGACGAAACCGATATATAGAGCTAAGATGAGACTTACTATAGAACCGAACAACGGGCCATTAACTTCGGATGAGAAAAAATTTAGAAGAAGATATGCGTTAATGATTATTAGTAGAGCAGCGACAACCCAAGTGAGTACCTGCAGAGGAAGAAAGATTCAGAATTGGAGTTTCAGAAATTAAACAGTTGGATTTTTATATAAATTTCTATAGGGAAAAGGGGAAAAAGCCCACACACACACACACACACACACACACACACACACACACAATTCCTATGAATTTACATATATAACACCTACATTTTGGTTTTTACATATATGCCACCCGAATCTTTCAAATCACATAAAAAAGTAACACCATTTAACTTTTAAGAAGTGAAATACACCTTCTCATGCTTAGGCAACGGGGTATTGTATGTAAAAAATGAATGTATAGGTGTTAGATATGTAAATACATAGAAATTGGGGTATGCATGTAAATTTCCCTTTTGAAGAAGCATTTACATGCATACCACCCAATTTCCACATATTTACATATCTAACGCCTAAGCTATACTTTTTATATTTAAACCACCCAAATCTTTTAAATCACATAAAAAAATACCATCATTCTAACTTTCAAGGATTACCTACCTTGCCCACCTTGAAATTTGAAAATCTATTAATAAAGAAGGTACAATTTAATTGTTTGTCCCCTCAGAGTTATATTAATTTGCCCCAATTGACCCCTGCAAACAAACTAAGCCCATATTCAAGTTGGGTCACTTGATTTTTTAGTTTATTGAATTAATAAGAGCCCAATGTTATTAAAGCGATTAAGGAGATAATTAATTTTTTTACAACAATAACAAGCTTTTATCCCACTAAGTGGGGTCGGCTGCAAGAATCCTTTTTCTCCATTGCACCGTGTTGAGTGTCATATTTTCATTTAATTATAATAGATTAAGATATTTTTTTATGCAATAAGCACAAGTCTTTTTAGGTCTACCTCTGTCTTTCTTAACATAAGTCGAATCTAAAACATCTACTCTCCTTACCGTGGAGAGACAACATCAAACGACACAGTGCCAGTTCCTACCAGTTTACTACAGACAGAAGATGCAGCCTCTAGCTTCAGAAGTAGAGAGACAACATTATCGAGAGACCAACACATCTTCCAGGCAAAATTCAACCTCAGAGACTTACAGTCAGATTATACCCAAAAGAATATCCAAGCTAACCCCGTCAGAGTAAAAATTGAGTCAAAGTGGAGAATAGGTGAAACAAATTCGCATCCTTGAATTTGTCCCAGCCAGGAAGTGTTGCACGTGTCACGGATTTAGGCACATTGAATCTGATTGCACAACCAGGGGAGTGATCTGTTTCATGGAGCAGAGCATTCTTGAAAAATTTAGTAATGATATAGTAGACACTGAAGACGGTAATGACATAAAACAGGAGAACATGCTTCCAGTTGAAGAGATATCTCGGTGATTCGAAAGAAGATGCAAACTTCAGAGAAAATTCTCAATGTTCAGCCAACAAGGAGGAGAAGTTGTTGATTCCAGTCGACCCCAAGATAGAGATTCAGACTGATGTAACAGTAGTTATTCTAGAAGATAATGACTCTGATGTGATGGGCATCCCGACAGAGTACAAGATTATGGTGCCTCGAGCTAACATTTTGCAGGTATTGAGACGAGCATTAGCAGGACTGACTTTGGATGTCCAAAAGAACAAAGAGCTTGAGAAACTGATACTAGACACAAGTCAATTTCAGATAGAAAAAATTTCAGGCATTTCAAATATATAGCCTATCACCTAAGTTGCCCCTATGGAAGAAGGTCCAAACCGTCAAAGATGGGAAGAATTTGAGTTAATTTTGAATGACGGTTATAACCCATTTAGGGATTAAAATTAGTTCAACTATGCACTCCCAATAGAAGATTAGACAGGATGGATGAGCTGCAATGATGGGAACCACCCCAGGATCCTTGGGAAAAAGAAAATGCCTCTCATGAGTGGTTACACATCAGGATGACCCAATCTGCTAGAGATGTCATTCCAGAGTTGACCTCCTTGAGAGCTTTGTTCATCGGACACATCCAACCGAGTACGTGGAATGGGAGAAGCATATTATATATTTAATCGCTCGGAATTTGGCCCGAGTGAACCTACATCGTTGTGCACCTTCGACTTAAATTGTGCCTAAAGTTGACAGATAAATATATTCTATCAAGATATTCTTTAAAACAACATCTACAAGATTGACTTTTCGGGAGCTTACAACATGACCGACCTAACTACCAAGAGAAGACAGAAAAGCTTCAACTAATGAGGCCGAAGCTCCCCCAACCCTGAGAGGCTAACGCATAGCTTGGGGGCTGAACCGGCCCCAACTGGTTCAGCATAAGAGGGTTCGGTACAGCAAGATACTGAACCGCCTCCTCTCCCTATTTTCATTCGGCGTGAATTATTCCCCCTTCCTGTTTTTGTTTCTTATGTATCCATCTTCTATTTATATGTTATTTCTCTATTTTAGGATTATGGTCTGTGAGATTGATTTCAGATTTCTGTCAAGCATAGCCGTCAGCGCCCTTTTGTCCCATTCGAGTATTGCATCCAATAAATTGGGTGGTGCTCCAGTTATATCCCTCCCCTGAGGTGGTGATCATCGTCCCCGACTTCCCCTCCCTGGCCTGCTGCCACCCCGCCAACGTTCCTATCATCCCCGCTCTCTCCTGCTATCCCCTCTAAGCCGCTCAACCTGCCCCCACAACTTCCTGTGGCATAACCTGCAGTAGCAGATCACCCCAGCTCCATGCAGGTTAACATAACCATGCCTTCTGCAGGCTGCCAATAAACCCCTCTCCCACTAACCCACCTTCCCGCGGCAGCCCATCTCCACTTCAGCCTGGTTGTCCGACCACCCTGTCCTCCTACAGCAAGCAAGCCTGCTATACAGCCCTCCAGGCCAGTTTCCTGGACATCATTTTGAGGTTGAACCTGTCAGATTGGCCGCCCGGTCCATTCTGGTTTTTAAAACATGTACATTGTAACAGAAATTGGAAGTTGATGAATGGGCCATTGTAGTGGATGGCGCAAATTAGTTTTTCAGGATTGTTTTGTGACTTTCAAACTGTTATGCATTATAGCTGCAACTACGATTCTTAAAATTAAAATTTTGTTTTAGCCAAATTTTGAGATTTTAAGAAAGCAATTAACTTGAATTTTTTTAATCAGAAATCAGACCCTGAGATATGCAAAAACTGAACATAGACAATACAATGACAACCTATGACAATCATTTGTAAAAACCTACAATAAGACATCCTGCATAAAATTTAGTATCAAAATGGCTAAATGTGTGGTTCAGAGAATTTGACAATGACAATGACAACCTATGACAATCATTGAGTTCAGTTTTATGATATAGATGAAAACAAAACCAAGAAAATTAAAATTGTTGTATGGGAGAATGGATCTAATGCAATGCGTGATTGTTAATTAATGTCCTAATAATTAGTATATTTAATTGTTCAGAAAATTTTCTTCAAACTTTAAGTTCTCTATACTGTCTATTCCCGTTAAGTGTTATCACCCAGATTATTCGAATCCTAATAATTAGTCTATATTAATTATTAATAACATTTTTCTTCATCATTGTCGTTGCATCCAATCAAGTCTAGTTGTAAATCACATATAGAGTCCAACAAATGAGTTGAATTACATCTACAGATTTATGGTTTTATCTTTGAGACAGCTTCCTGATTCCATTATCATTCATGCGTCATATTCAACTGCAATATTCATTATTCATACACATAAATTGCACAATAACTACACCAATGAAATTCCATACATGGTGAAAATTTGAAGGCTAAAATGATTATACAACTGAAATATTTATTATTCTAAAATTTCTACTGAAATTGCAAGGTGCAGATGACCTACTACTTTTGCATGCGTCATTCATGAAGCGCCCTAAAAATAATGTCCTAAGGGGAGAGCGTAGATAGTATTTGTATTCTCTCTCGCAAACTAAGTTCAATTTCAACACTGACATTATTAGAAGCTGAGATTACTTAATGAGATTCAAAAACAAACAAATGATATATTGGGCAGGAGGTATTAGTGGAAATTACCCTTGTTAGATGACCAATCTTGAAATTTCCCATAACTTGCTCCTTCGATACCAAAGTAAGAAGAGGGATAAGAGCAAAAGGAATTTGTACCGACTGAAGAACATTCAACCATTCGTTCAAAACATCTAACGCGGCATCAGATGTGTCGAAAAAGAGAGCAACAATCATCGTCGGCACAATTGCAAAGCTTCTTGTTATCAACGCCCTGAGCCACTTCTTCAATCTAAGATTGAGAAATCCTCCCATAATAAACTGCCCCGCATAAGTTCCAGTAATGGTGCTGCTTTGTCCTGCAGCTAATAGTCCTATACCCCATATGTAAAGAATAGGTAGAAGGCCTCCGCCATACTTCTGTTCTAAGTACTGCCCCGCATTCTCGAGTCCAATAGCGCCAGCTTCCTTACTCCCATAAAACCCTTTTGCAAAAACAGTCGTCACAAACAAATTTATCATGAAGGAGACGATGAGAGCAATAGTTGACTCTATGGTGTAATAATGTAACGCTTCTTGAACACGATTTTTCTTGTTAGGATCGACCTTTCTGGACTGAACCAGAGCCGAATGGAGATACACGTTATGTGGCATAATTACACAACCAACTACCCCGACGGCCTGCCTTATTGTTCTGGAGTTCAGTTTAGGAACTAAAATGCCTGCGAAAACAGCCGAGAGTTAATCATAGTTAGAAATTGAATAGGGCCAGAGCATTGCCTTTGTAAGAGAGAAGGAAGATTTACAAGCATGCCACTAAATTCCTATGTAGTTACATATCTAACATCTAAACTTCAATTTTTACATACATGCCATTTTATATTTGCATGAAAAGATGTATGTCACTGCTTAAAAGTTGAAATGATGGTATTTTTTATGTGATATGAAAGATTTGGGTGTTATAAATGTAAAAAGTAAACTTTAGGTGTTAGAGATGTCAATACATAAAAATTGGCTGGCATGTATGTAAATGCCCCAAAAAAGAATTACCAATCAGAAGCTCCCTTCCGCTAGGTTTGGCTTCTCCGAACATCCAAGCAAAAGAAACGGCCATAGTTGAAATGAGAACAGCAAAGAAGGCTTCCAACTTTCTAACCCCATAGTTTTCCAGGAAAAGAAAGATAAAACTGCCAAAGATAAATAATAGCAATAAATTTATAGAGCATTTTGATTAAAATTTCAATATTAAAAGAAGTAATAAACCTTTACTCGAGATCTCTAAAACCAACAGCATTTATATATATATGCTTATATGATTAAATAGATAAATAGTTCATGTTATTGGATAAAAACAAAAAACAAAGGGAACAGTTGTAGCTTCATTTAAACCCTATAAATTGCTTATAATTGTCGAGCTTCCTTAATAACAAGGTAGAATCCAAAAACTATGCTTTTCTCGTTCAAATGATTTTCAGAAAGGAAAACATCAATGGATTATTACGTAAGAAGAAGGGTCCGTTTTGGGTAGTTTATTTAGGTGCGGTGGCATTTTCAAAACGCCGCCGCAGTGTTTGGAATTCACGTTCGAGCAGATTATTTCTACCGCACTACGTTCGTGTAATCGAATTTCGTTAGGTCCTTCAACGCGGGTGAAGACCCGAGTCCCGCGTTCAGCTTCTATCATTGCCCTAGATACCCCAAATCTCCCTCACGCTCTCCCTCCCTGGAATTGTCACCCTAGAGGAGATCGAACCGCATTTCTTTTGATTTTTCTTTTTGATTCGTAAGGTATGTTTTCCCAGTTCGATGACACAGATTTTGATTATTGGAGGATGCAGATAAAGGACTACCTCTATGGGAAGAAACTTCATCTTCCATTATTGGGGAAAATACCTGAAATAATGGATGAAGCTGAATGGAATCTGTTGGATCGACAGTTTCTCGAGATTATTTGATTGACCATATCGAAGTCTGTTGCACACATCGTCGTCAATGAGAGAACGACTGCAGATCTTATGGCAGCCCTGTCAGGTATGTATGAAAAGTCATCGGCGAATAATAAGATATATTTGATGAAGAAGTTGTTATTCAATTTAAAGATGGTGGAATGTACGTCTGTTGTACAACATCTGAATGATTTTAGTGCTATCACAAAGCAATTATCTTATGTGGAAATTGAATTTGATGATGAGATATGTGTATTGATCTTGTTAGCTTAATTGTCAAATAGCTGGGAAGTTATGAGGATAGCTGTCAGTAATTCTGCACGTAAATCAAAACTGAAATTTGAAGATATTTGTGATTTGATTTTGGCCGAGGGTTGGCAACGCAGAAAAATTTCCTCCAGGTTTCAAGTGACAGGGAGGATAGTTCGTGGGAAGACGATCGTTCGCGCGAAGCAGATCCTTCGCGACAGGCATATCATTCGTTTGGGATCTGCGCGAGAACATTACGGAGAAGATCAGGACAGGGTTGTGTGCGGTTCGGGCGAACAAGACAAAGGCGATTTCGGCGAAGCAGATCGTTCGAAGGAGGCGCAGTTCGATCGAGAGGTTTCTTCTGCAAGTCAACGGAAATCCTTGCCCGCATGCGGACACGCGGAGCAACTTCCTTCGCGAGGACCGTCATGATCGGACCAGGCAGCGACGGATTCAGCGAGCAGGAGAGCTACACGCGCTACAGAGGAGGTTTGGCTTCGGGGTTCAGAATGTTCGGTGGCAAAGGATTTCAGCGAAAGGCCCGCGACCAGTGGCAAACAGAAATTCGACGGCGGTTACGGAAGCATCTCGCAGCACTGGAACGCAGGGCTTCGGTTCGTTCGAGACGGCAGCAGTTCGCGGGTGCAGTTGTGCAGTTGCGACAGGTGGTGCTCGGCCAACGGAGTTCATAAGTTCGTCGCAAGAGAAGTTGCGGCAGGTGCAGTTGTGCAGTTGCGACAGGTGGTGCTCCGTCAGCGGAGTTCGCAAGTTCGTCACAGGAGTTGCAGCAGGTGCAGTTGCGACAGGTGGTACTCGGCCAGCGGAGTTCGCAAGTTTTTCGCATGAGATTTTGCGGGGCAGGTGCAGTTGCGACAAGTGGTGCTCGGCCAGCGGAGTTCGCAAGTTTGTCGCAAGAGTTGATGCAGGTGCAGTTGCGATATATGATGTTTAGTCAACCAAATTCGCAGGTTTGTCCGGGATAAATTGTAACAGGTGGAGTTTGGCTGGTGTCTGCAGTATTTCAGTCGAATTTTTGTGCGAACAAGAAAGGTGTTTCGTGTGAAAAAAATTTGATTCATGAATCACAAGAAACTGCGGGAAAATTGTTGCAATTGACATGAAAATTTCAGGTTTATTTGATTTTCTTTGCGGTGTGGATTTTCTTTGACGCAAAGCATGAAAAGTTCACTGCATAATTAATTTTAAATGACAATGTCTGGTATAAAATTTGAGGTAATGAAGTTCAATGAAACAGAGAACTTTAAATTGTGGCAAACAAGGGTGAAAGATTTGTTGGCACAACAAAGAATTTTGCAGGCATGGTATTATCTATAAACTGTTGCGGAGTCCAGTTGTATGTGGAGTTAACTCTGTCAGATCATATAATGAAAATGCAGCGGAAAGTTGAACAAGTCAGGTATTTTCAACAAGTCCTTGCGTTACTTGAACTTGTTGAATGTTTGTAGTTGTTAGTTGGCATGGTTGCCCAATCCACTTTTGTGTAAGAAACTTCATGATATTTTTCTCCTAAGGAGCTGAATATTCGCAAGGTGGAGATTTTTACCTAAAGGGTTAGATATTCGCCAAGGTAGAGATTGTTAGGTATGGCTCATATACCAAGAATTTGGAGTCTCTTGGATTTGGAGATGTGTGTCTCTTGGATTAGTGGGTTGGGGGGAGCGAGGACATGTTTGTAATTATCTGTGTGTTTTATCTATAAATAGATGTGTAACCCTATGGGTATGTAACTCCTATGAAATAGTGAAATTCGCCGCTCTACTCCCGATGATGCAGACATCTTTGTCGAACCACGTAAATCTGTGTTCTTTTGGTGTGAATTTTCTCGTTCTATTTTTTCGCTTCGTCATCGATCATTTTATATTTAAATTTCAAATATACCACAACATTCCCTCACAGTCAATTCGTAAGGAACGCTTTCCCTAGAGCGATCGAATGTCTCTGGTCGTGAATAGTTCTTTGTAGATATCGAACGTCGTTGTTCTTTGTTTTTTTTCTTCCTTGACCGAAGAGCAAGTATTTTCGTCTTCTTCATTTTATTTTTAACTTGAACAATGCGAATGGTTCTTTGCCCTAGAATTCCTCTTGTTTTTTGTTGGGTGTGAAGAAAAGTGTGGAGAATGAATTCCTTATATCGGGGTCGAATTTCGTTTTGATTTTTGTAGCTCGTTTCGATTTTTGTTGGTTGTTGCATGACCGAAAAAATGATTTTCTTCTTCTTCTTTTTATTTCAAGTCGTCTTTTTATTTCAAGTTTCTTCTTCTTCTTTTTATTTCAAGTCGAAAAGCAAGGATTTTTTCATGGCGTGAGGAATAATTTGTGAGCCCCTTATAGAAGGAATGAAAGGCTTAAGAGTTGTCTATGAGCTACTATAAATTCTTGTTTTTCAAGTTTATGAGTTGTTGTTTGGGTTGCAAGTAATTCCTGCTTATAGGAAACATGGGTATGAGCTTGGTTAATTAAAATGTTGTTATTAATTCCTGCTTATGAGCTGCATATTTATGTATTCATTGCAATCCCCATTGGTGGCAAATGCCATCGTCCTTAGTATGGATTATGCCTTTGATGCAAGTTATGAAAATTGATTTGATTATTTGTAAAATGTATAACCAAAGGAGACATGTACATCTAGCTTGGCTTCGTTCAAAAAAGCAAATCTTGATTTGGTTATAAATTGAAGATTGTGGCTTGGTTCATGACAATCCATCTCAAATCATTACTATATTGTTTATTCTCCTATAGTAGCTTAATAGCTTGTATTTCTAATGTTTCAAACCTATATCTACCTTGTCATTGAGAGGATTCAATACTCTTATCTTTCGTTTTATGTTAAGAATGACAATGGTTATAACATTGGGGAGTTAAATACATACAAAATAGCAATGTTTGTTTGGTCTTTCTGATACAGGGATCCGAATTTACTGGTTGTACCTGCTTTTGGTTTATTGTTCATAAGCATATGTGAGGCTTTGTGTTTTATATTAGGCTTTCAAATGGCATTTATGCGACTTTCAACTTTTATATGAAACATTTTTCAGACTTTTCTAGCTGTCAAAATGCGAAACAGAAGAGAAAAACTGGCATTCGGTTTTTAGCATACAAGAAAAGGGAGGAATAATGAAAACATGTTCTATTTTTATTTGTTAGTTGTGAAACTTTTATTATCACCAAAGGGATAAAATGGAGGAAGAATTGCATATTGTAGTGTTCTCCCTTAAGATTTATAGTTATGTAACCTTACACAATTGCATAATAAAACATGTTTGATGTCTTACCGTGAATATAGGTCTTTGACTGAACCACATAATTCTTTTGTGCCCTTATATATATATATATATATATATATATATATATTTGAGCAAATAGCTACTCTGTTGTTTGTATTTGTGGCAAATCCTTTGAAAGTTGTGTCAATGTGATTATTTGGAGACTATTGTTGTTGTTGGCTTGCTGTTGTTGTTGGTTTGTGTTGTTGTTGTCTTGAGATTCATAATTATAAGCTTTGTGCATTCAGCTATATGAATTTTTTTATGCAATATGGAATTTTTCATATAGTTTCATCATGACTAAGACAAGTGAAGGTGGTCCGTCAGCGATGTGGGATAAGGAAGTTACCAATATTTTCTGTAATCTCTGCATCACCGAGATTGAGATCGAGAAGAGGCCAACCACCTATTTCAACAAGGAAAGTTAGCAGAATATAGCTAAAAGGTTTAAAGAACTGACTGGAAGGGAATATGACAGGCTGAAGTTTAAAAATAAATGGGATCAATTAAAGGAGTGAAAAATTTGGAAGGAGCAGAAACGTGGATCCACGGGATTGGGTTGGGATCTCATTTAACGGACAATTCATGCTCCAGATGAATTGTGGACCAAGAAATTAGAGGTAAATTTGTCATTATCATTTTGTTTATTACAAATATTTCTGATTTATCAATTATCACCCCTAAACCCCCTTCTCAATGTAATGTTACAGACAATGCCGACAGCAAAAAAATAAAAACAGAGCGAAATAGAGTCAGATCTTGAGGACAAACTTCATATAATGTTTAAGGGGGTTGGCGACGGAAAAGCATGCATTCAGCCCTAGTGAAACGGGGTTTGCAGGTATACCAGATGATTTCACGTCAGAGTCGGTGACAGCTGATGAATAAATACATAGTGAACCAGAGAGAGTTGGGGGAGTCAAGCTCACAGTCGAAAAGGCCCAGGCAAGAAAGAAGGAAGAAAGAGAAGGAGATTTTTGTTAAAATTTCATTTGACCGACTCATAGATGTTTTTGGAGCTCCACCGCCTGCTCCACTTCCTGACAGCACTATCTTTGATTGTCTTCAAACTTTGACAATTATCCCTGAATTAGTTGCGAATAGGCGTTTTCATGCATTATGTATGAAAAAGTTGGAGGATCTAACACGTAAGCAAATATTCATGGCGATGGAACCAGAGCTGCGCATCGAGTATTTGCGTGTTCTTATGGATGAATGAGTTTTTCTACGTTTTCTTTTGTTGTATTATGAACTCTTTGAAATTAGGTACTCATTGATTATTTGGAGTTTTTTTTTTAATTGTACTTCTACATGATTCCTGAATGCCTTTTAGTACAGCTCTATACAGTTATTTTGTAATTGGCTGAGTGTTCACCTTGTTTATTTCTCGTTCGCTCTATTGGTTAGAAATTGTTGAACTAACTAACATCTTTCTTTCTTTCGGATGGATCCGCAACATGAACGTCGTAAGAGAATGACATTGGTTGCAGCTATTGTCATATTACTGTTGGAGTATTACCGATCAGGCAACGTATACCCCGTATGACCTCCAGCTTTGTTGGGGACAAATGAGTAGGTGAGATGATTTCTAGACATCCAATTAGGTTCATCAATATATTCCGAATGACTGTACCGATATTTATGGATCTCCTGCAAGAGTTATCCCTGAATCACAGACTCCAAGATTCTTCGAGAACGACGAGAAGGGAGGTATTGGCTATAACGCTATATATTCTGTCACAGAATGAATCAATTAGATGTGCTATGGAGAGATTTCAGCATTCATCGGAGACAATAAGTCATTATTTCTCTAAAGACATACAACCACTTGTTAGCTTAGTCATTAAAATCGTGAGGCCAGAGGATCTATCATTTGTTAATATTTCAAGACAAATCGCAACCGATCCCCGTTACATGTCTTACTTCAAGGTAACTTTTTTTTTTTTACCTCCAAACCAAAATATAAATATTTTCTAATCCTGTAAAATAGAACTGCATAGGTGCAACTCACGGTACTCACGTTGATGTTCGACTACCCAGCCAGAACAAAGTGGCTTATATTGGTCGAAGTGGTTCACCCACTCAAAATGTCATGACGGTATTTGCTTCAACATTTGTTTCACATATGTTATGGCGGACTGGGAAGTGAGTGCACATGACAGTAGGATTTTCTCCTATGCTACTAGGAATAGATCGTAGTGTTTTCCTCATCCGCCTTCAGGTATGTTTTGATTTATAAAAGTCCAAGTTATATGCATTTATTGCAAATAACAATGTCTACCATAACAGAGAAATACTATTTGGTTGATGCTGGATACCCTATGCAGAATGACTATATGAAGTCATATCCAGACACTAGGTACCATATTCCTGATTTTGAGCGAGCAAGTGGAACTGTTCGTGGTAGGAAAGAAATGTTTAACAAACGTCACTCTTCTTTACGTGGGATAATTGAAAGAATATGTGGAGTTTGGAAGAAGAAATGTGTCATCTTGCGTGATATGTCGTCATATTTATTTCAGAAGCAGGTGCATATTGTGGTGGCAACAATAGCACTTCATAACTTCATCCGACAACATCTTTCACGTTCAAATACAGACTTCAGTATGGCAGATAACAATGGCCTGAATTTCTATGAAGAACCATCAGAATTTTTGATCGGGTCTTCAGTTCCTGAGGTTGAGAATGACTATAATGAATTTGAAATTTATGACACGGAGGGTGTGGCTGAGATGACTGTCCTGAGAAAGCCTATAGCATATGTTATCTATGACAGCTAATTCTCCAAGTCATTTTTTTCTTCACACATTATACATTTATTTTGATGTGCACTTTTTTTTTAAAGATCTGACATTCGACTTTTTTTTGTTTTTTTTATTGTTATCCAACATGAATTTTAGGACTTCAGTGACAGATAGAGTTGTTTTGTGTTATTGTGGACTACAGGCTCTGTTACTAACGTCGCGTCAGCCTCATAGTTATGGAAGAGTTCTACAATTGTCGCAAGGGTGTTTCAGTTCGTTGCGATTTCTTCTGATGGACCGACAGTCTCACAAGTTACACTGTCAGCAATGATGGAAATTTGGTGTTTTCACAGTTTGATGGTGCATCTGAGGACAGACGTAGTCAGAGTTTGAAATTGAATATTTTAATGTTTTTCATTGTAGTTGTACTTGTCTATCATTTTTTGTTTTTTCTGATGCTCACGAGAGTGTGAGAACTGTGTCATCATTTGGAATGATCTATGATGATTTTATGTTTACGTACTATATGCTTCTGTAATACCAATAAATTATTTTGAATAAACTGCCCCAAACAGTTTTAACAGACAGGGGCATGAATGTCATTTATACAGTCATAACTACCAATAAGCTATTCTGAATAGTTTGCCCCAAACAGCAAGCCAGTATATTCTGATAATCTGCAAATTATCAAATTATCAGAATAATTTGTTTATTGACAGATTATAAATAATCAACAGCTGCCCAAACAGACTCGAAATCAAGATCAAGGTATTAAGATCCAAAAACAACAAAGGGAAGAGACAAGAACCAAGTCTTGCCTTTTCCCATTAGGCGATAGTTATTGAGAAGCCTCTTGATATAACTTAAAAGTTTATATTTGCAGCAAACTTAAGATAAAATAGCACAGACAAATAACGTAAGATAATCACTGAACGAGATCATAAAGTTGTTTTATGTATGTATGTGTATCTACATGTATGTATGTATGGATGTGCATATGCATATACATATGCACACATGTATGTGCATCTACATATGTTTGTGTATATGTGTATACATTAGAACTATTACCCTAATTATTAGACTAATTACTATTGCAATTACTATTAGCTCTTATTTGCTTTATTATTTTTTGTTTCCATATTTACGCATTTCCTAGTTGGTTTATTTATAATTTTATGTCTTTACTTCATTTGGGTTTTATAATATGTATTTATATCACTTTTCCTATCAATGAAAGTATGCAGCTCTTCTCAAAATTCGACATGGTATCAGAGCTCTAGGACTATCCGTCGGTCATTTGCAGGAATTATGTCGTCGATCCTTACAGGTTCTCTTTGTTTATGTTCTTCCTGCAACCAGATCTCAGTGCCAGCCTCTCTACACTCATCGCCAGCCTTCTTAAGGGCCACCAGCAGCCAGATCTCAAAGTTGCCGCCTGGAGACTGTAGTTTGGCTTGCGGGCAACTGTTTCCAGCCACCGGAATCCCAACCACCAACGGATTTTCCTTTAGTTTCCAAGGGCCCTTCCAGCCGTTGGTTCTTTCCTTATCCAACTTCCAAGATTTTCCCATGTCTTGACAACCCAACATCACATTTAGCTCAGTTGGAATAATGATGGACTCTTCCGCCTCCGAGCATTCTCCCGACGGTGTACTTGAGTCCACCAGAGGGTCAACATCGATCTCAATCCTTCCACAAATTGGAGGGCCAGAAAAGCACATGAACTTCCTAATCACTACCTATAAACTGAACGGATCTAATTTTCTCCAGTGGCCCCAAACCGACTCTTTGCTCTTCAAGGGACGCTAGAAATTTGGCGCTCACGGGCATGATTCATGAACCTCCTAAAACTTACCCGACATATGAAACTTGGGAAGTGAAAAATTTCATGGTCACGTTGGGGCAATGGAGACTGCGCTTGGACGTTCATGTATGTTTCTCCCTTCTGTCAGTGTGGTATAGACTGCAGTTCTAGATACTTACTCGGATGTAAGGAATTTCAATCAACTTTATGAGGTTTTCAAAAAGATATGTGAGGCAAAATAGGGATTGAGAATAATGAATAGTACTATAATGATTTGGTGGCCTGATGGATAGAATTTGATCTCTATTGTGATTACATGTGGGAATCTCTAACCGATCCTTCCCTATTTCAAAAAATTATAGAAAAAGATCGCATGTTCCATTTTTTTGTTGGCCTTAACAAAATCCTTGATGATGATTGGGGTCATATCCTTGGTCGGGATCCCCTTCCATCCATTCGTGCTGCTTTCACATAAATTGAAATGAACAGAACCAGAGAATTGTCATGCTTGACACTCCACTTCAGTCGAATCATCTGTCTTGGCCATTTATAATATTCAACGCTCATCAAACTCTCCTCGAGCCACTGAGTCTACTTATGATTACTATCACAAACCCAACCATATTCAAGAAAATAGTTAAAAACTTAATGGGAACTGGAATACAAACTTTAAACAAAATCCTTCTTTGTCAAGGATCTTACTAAGGCATCTAAATCTACTACGATGCAACTGGCTCCCACTTAGAACACTCCAAAATCACCCCTTATAAGAGTCAAATGAAGGAATTAATCAAACTTCTCGGATCCAATCAATTCACTTTCGGCCCATCAACCTCCCACGTTTGTCAAGGTATCACTCATTTGGCATTCACCTTTTTTTAGTCCATAGATAATTGATTCGGGTTCATGGGCCACAAGACTAGGTGCGTTAACTTTATTACTGGTAAAGGATTGATTGTATTAACAATCGATCTAACTCGGAAACTTGTATTACATGTCCCTTTGTTGAAATGTAACATATCATCTGTTAGTAAGCTAACACATGACATGGAATGTGTTGTTAATTTTTCTCCTGATGTTTGTCTTTCAATATCGCCTTTCAGGGGAGATGATTGAAACTAGTAAAAGAGTAATCAGGCTTTACTTCTTCCAATAGAAAGTCATGGAGAACGAGAACACTTCTCCCAGTAATTGCATTTTTTTTCTCGATTCACTGAATGTTCTATTATGTTGTTGTATTATCGTTTGGGTTATCCCAATTTTCAGAATTTAAAACAGTTGTATCTGTCGATATTTACTAATAAAAATCTTGCTAACTTCAGATATGAGATTTGTCAACTAGCTAAACATCATCGCATTCCTCATTAATCTCATTTGTTTACGCCTTCCGCTCCCTTCTCTTCTAAAGTCATTTTCGGATACTAAATATCACATTCCTGATTAAAGATCAAGTAATGCGCTTCGGGTAGGAAAAAGATATTTCACTAGAAAAATTCATCCTTACGCACTGTTATTGAAAGAATATTTGGAGTTTAGAAGAAAAAAATGAGTCATAAAGCGTGAAATGTTGACAAATCTATTTTTTAAACAAGTGTGATTGTGGTCACCACACTGATGCTCCACAATTATATTGGACGGCATCCTTTGCGTAGTTACATTAACTTCAACAGAGTTGATAAGATCAGTCACATCTCCCTGTTGAAGCATATAAATATCGAGTTTGACAATCTTTATCACAGGCTGAAAGTGATTTGCCTGAAACTAGCACCCAGGATAGGGAAGGTTCATGGAAGATGATATGATTGGAGCGAAATACTAATAACATGGTTGGAGGGTTGAATTGAGGGGTTGTCTGTTATTTTGCTTTCACTTCATTTGCAATGTGTTATAATAACATTTATTGTTTGTTGTATCGTTGTTTTATGCAAATAATGTTTATTCTGAATCTCAATTTTATTTTCAGTTCTTATGCATTTATTATTTCCCGCTTGGATGACCGATAAGGCAGTCGTGCATATAATATGTAATCTAAATATTGCATGTTTTATTTTTAATTATTGAAGACTATGATGAGACATTTCACCTTAAGGGTTCATTTGGATGGCTTATATGTCGTTATTGGTTTCTGTCACATGTAAAATCTCAATGATGACAGCCAAGTTCTCCTTTTTTTGGTGCTATGATTTTTTAGGTTCTTTTGAATAATTTTTTTTTGTGATATTCATATGTGACACATACAAGTTTGGTATTACGTAGTTTAAAGGCAACTAAGAACTTTTTTTATAAGGTATTTTCTCTTCTTATAGTGAAAGATTCGTCGGTTTATACTGTGCTCTCTGAAACCTCACAGTTTAATTAAACTTGCATTAACTTTTTATAATATTTTTTTCGCTAATGATGCATCTATGGATTTGTGTTTTGTTATTTTAAATCTTCAAAAAAGATGAGTTTGAGGATCTCTGGTGCCTCCAAAGCATTATACTGCTACTGTGGTCTACAATGTTCTCTAATTACCTTGCGACAGCTACATAGCTACATGAGACAGTTTTACATGTGTCTAAAGAAAATAATAGAAAACTGTTATTTCTTTTAATGGGCAGATGGGTTAAAGGAATCCACCGGCAATAGTGATCGGGCATGATAAGTTTCATTGGAGGACGATTTATCTCGTGAACCACTTACATTTTAAAAATAATATTATCATATCATTAATTATTATATTAATAGTCATTTTTTTATTTTGATTGTTGTATTACTCGTTGTTTTGTGATGTGTCTATTTTTATTTTGTAAAATTTAAGCTGGATATTTGCTTTTAAGTATGGAATAAGCTAATATGAATAGTTTTGTTATGAACAACACTATAGTATAAGAGTAGAAATGTCATTCTACAAATAATAAACAGAAAGCTAGCTTCTCCGCAACAACTTCCAACCACAGTTGTTGCGCAACAGCTTATTAATAAGTTGTAAATGCCCCAAACAGACCCTAAATCTAAGCTCCTAGACCTGAGGTTGCATAACCAAACAAGTGTAGGGATTTTCTAAAATCCAGCACCTAATATTGATTTAATTTTAGTAATCTCCTAAAGAAGAGTTTTCCTACGCATGAAACTTGAATTCAAACCAAAATCTAAACACTTTGCCAGAAACAGAATTTAGCAAGAACAGGATCGGATCCTGATTTTCTAAACAGAGTGCCCAAACTAAATATGCAGACCATGTCCACTTCCTAAGTCTTCCGGCAGTAAATATTCCATCAAAACGAAGCATAAGAACCCGATCTTAAACTGAATTCAAACAACAAAAAAACTACACTCCCTGAATTTTAATGAAAGAAACAATGTAATATATATCAAGATCAAGAAATAGGAACAAATGGGTTTTCATTATGACCTCACCAATCAAGCGCGGTGATGACCACGCCAGACCAAAGCGGCAGCACGCCGCGGCTAAGTATCTTGATCGCAATAGCGCTGCCAATAACCTCCTGTATATCCGCACCAATCAACGCCAACTCCGCCATAACCCACAGCGAAACCCTAGCCCACAACGGGTACTCCTCCCGACAATGCTCAGCCAGATGCCGCCCAGTCGCCACCCCAAGTCTCGCCGACAACATTTGGATTAAAAGCCCCATCATCGTCGCCCACATAAGCAACCACAGCAGCGAGTATCCCGCAATAGCTCCCGCCTGTAAATCACCCTCCAGATTTCCCGGATCCAGGAATGCTATGCTCATCAGAAACCCCGGACCAGTGAATAGCCATAGCTTCCGCCATGAGAAACTCGGTGCATCACCGTCTCTCTCCTCATCATCTGCGCCCGGAACGATGATTTTTTCACTGGATTCGTAGGCCTTCTCTTCGTCATCTTCGAGTTCCGGCGAGCTGGAAGAAAGGAGAGTGCTGGCTTCCTCGTCGGAGGGAGACGGCATGGAGGGGCTACGGAGGCTATCGCCGACGGAGGCGGCTGCGGCGAGGGAACGGAGGAAGGAAAAGAAGAAGCAGTTTTCGTCGGGAGAAGAGGGGAGCGGAGGGAGGCTTATATCGACCGGAGTCATGTTTGCCGTAGTAGCTATCGTGTCGTCGTGTTTGCGTTTAGGTGGAGCCCAACATTTCTTATCTTTGATAAAATTTAGCAATTCTTTTTGTTTTTAATAGAAGAGGATTGTTTTTGTAATTAATGATTTTTTACCACTAATTTGATTTTTTAAGAATATCTTCCTTGTATTTGAGTAAGGCCATGTTTGAATAGTCAAGTGAAGCTCCGTAGGCAATCTTTCATCATTTTAAACGGCAAATTGTAAATTTAAGTTCTGTGAACATGACTTTTAAAATAGTTTTGTGCTTGGCCACACTAGGCCTAAAGCATATAAAAATTTTAAATAACAAAAAAATAATAATAATTTATGGGAGCTACAAGTGTCTTCAAACTAACAGTATGAGAACTCTAATGACATACTTTCATTTTATTTTCTATCAAAGTGCTACAAATTCGAACATTTCAACTAGCTCTCTTATATCCCAGGCACATATAGAGCTTTCCTCTCTAAAAGTATAGCTTTGATTGAATGATTTTAAGCCCTTGATGGCTCTTACTTTTGTGATTCATCATATTTTTCGCCTCTTTATCTTCTCATTTCTATCTCTTCTCTCGTATATTACCCCCGCGTTATTCAGGTGTTATTGTATGTTATTCAGGTGTTATTGTATTCTGTGAATATTTCTAATGTTATAATAACACAATAGGGAATATTTCTGGTGTTATAATAACACAATAACATTTGAATAACACACAATAACACATGATTAACACGGGGGAGAATATTCCCCCGTGTTACTGCGCCGCTTTTTCCTTTGTCGGGAATATTCCCCGTGTTATTCAGGTGTTATTGTGTGTTATTCATGTGTTATTGTGTCTTGAGAATATTCTTGGTGCTATAATAACACAATAACACATCAATGACACATGAATAATACACAATAACACATGAATAACACATGGGGGAATATTCCCCGTGTTACTGCACCGTTTTTTTTCCCTGTCGCGCGAGATGTCGTGACATGATTTCATTGGCTACGCACGTTACTTCTAAGTGCGTAGAACTGATGTAATATTTTCTCTCTCTCGTGGGGTTTGATTGAATAATTTTAACTTAATAGTTTTAGGATAAATTATCTCCTCATTTTCCTCTACATTGAATGTGGCATCCTCAAATGGTAAGTCCTTTTGATGTTCATAAATCAAAATATAAGAATTTATCTCTTTTCATGAGCAATGCTAAGGATAATGATTATTCATTGGTGAAAAACTTTTATTCAATGCAAAGATTATTATTGAATACATGTGGAGTATTTTGCCGGTAAAATGTTCTTTTATATATCCCCTCTATTTATTACTAGGAAAAAAGTTAAAATTCAGAAGTAACTTCGGTTTTATTAGTCCTTTAACATATCTTTTTCTTTTTAGAATTTCATGTTAAAGAGGATTTTGTGCTTGCATGGTGTTATTATGTGAAGCATAATTTAATAATTGGTTATGTGAATGGGAGTTATATGTTATTGAAGAGAGTATTCTTACTTTTAACTTATAGAAGTGTTTTGTTTTTTTTTTTTTATCATATGTATAGCTACTCACATATGTTAAATTAAATTGTCTAAGTTTTATTATGATTTATATACATTTTAATTTATTAGTCATATCATCATGAATGTTAAGCTTTGTTATTGTGATGACTATTCCATATTAGTTAATGATATATGGATTACATGACATTGAATGGGATGAGTATATGAATGATATGTGTTTTATAAGATGTTTGTATGACCATTGACTATGATAGAGTTAATCATTTTATGTTACTAACGGTGGATGATGCATGTAAATGAAAAAGATTATTGATATTAGTGTATCTTAATTGATACAATTACAAAATGACGTTTTGTGAGAGCTTGGTATTGTTTTCCTTACCTATTATTTGGGTGTTTTGCATATCAATTATACATATTCACACAATCAAATACTAATAATCTAGTAAAATCTATGTGAGAGTGACATCCAACCATCCAAAAAAATTTTAATTTACACAATAAAATAAAATAAAATTGTTAAGGAAGGTGGAGCCCGATCCTCTATCTGTTTGGGCAGGTTTTGCATTTATAGAATGTATTTAATATATTTAAATACATGTCTTTTCTTAGTTTCACAAATTAAGGAAATGAGCCTTAATTTCTTCCTTTGATAATTCATTTCCCGAAATTAATCTCCCGCCATTGCTTCCTGGATTCGCAAAAATCAATCTCCCTATTTCCTCTGCTGCCTTTGGCAAATTAAAGGAAGTTTCCAAGTAACGTGCATTTTTGCATGTTTAAATTCATGCATCTCAAGCAGCCAAGGTACTCCCTTTAAAACCACTTCTCCGGGCGAGAGAGAGAGAGAGGGAGAGAGAGAAGCGTTATTGTACTCGTCGAGGCGATCGACGGTATAATTTATCAAAATAATAAAATCCTCTGCAACTCCGTGGACATAGACAATCTGTCGAACCACATAAATCTGTGTGTTCCGCTGTGTGTTTTCTATTTTGCGAATTTCTCGTTTCAATTTATCGTTTTATTACCGTCGTTTTTTCACAACAAAAGTACCCAAAATAATTTTGGTCAATTTTATATTAGTATTAAATGACTTTCTGAGGATAATAATATTATGTCCTGATAAACAGACGTACATACGACAACCTGGATCGCACCACGCTTCATGCACAGTGACGTGATATGATCCACATCATTGTCCGGACATCGGGACGACAGACACATAATCTTTTCTCTTCTTATGAGTGTGATATTATAGCCTAACCATTCTTATTAATCTTATCATATATAATGTAGTGTGTGTGTGTGTGTTTGTGTGAGTAAGAGAGTGAGAGAGAGAATAGTACTAATAATATGCCGCACTTATGAAATGCCTTTAAGAAATGTCTATTTGCACTCTCCATGAGTCACTCTCCACCAAATGTTTACTCATAATATGAAGGAAATTCACATGCCAAAGTATTTTTCCTTTACACTTACCATATGGAAGTATGTTGGTACATAATTAAATACTAATCAATAAATATATTATAAAAATTACTCACTTAAATTGAATTTTAATCCCGATATCATTATCATGTAAATAATAACATTATAATGCAATGCACGGCTTATATATAATACTATGAAGAAAACATATATATTTTTCAATATAATTAAATTCTTAAACATTCAAAAATATAATTATGAAATAAAAATAATTTGGGACAATTACATACTTACCACTTAACCATTTTATGTTCACAAATCTAACAACTAAGATCTTATGCGAATATGCATGACACTCTAATTTTTAATATCATATAAAAAATAACATTATTATTTATTTTTTAAAAGTAAAATACGAACCAAAAGTGTTATAAATGTAAACATGAAAGTTTAGGGGTTAGATATGTAAATACATAAGAATTGTGTGTCATGCATGTAATTAAATTTCACACAAATACATAAGATAAGATGAAAACTTAAATTGCTAAACCCTTGGGTGTATAAATATAAGTATTTAACAGGGTTTTACATTACATTTATACCGCCAAATCTTATATTTCACATAAGAAAATATCATTATTTAAACTTTAAGAAAATGAAGTACACATTTTCATGGCATATATGTAAATATTAAAAGTTATGTTTTTAATATGTAAATACATAAGAAGTGAGTGGCATAAATGTAAATCTTCCTAAATATAAAAAACATGATCAATGAAGTACATATGTTGTGCATGGATGAAATGCTTTAAATGAAAAAAGCAATTATGTGGCCTCTTGCGGTACCGTCCAAGGCATGAGAAAAAGAGGAACTTTAAGAAATTTCAAAAATGTAATTTATTTCTGGCCGTTAATTAAAAAAATAATGAAGTTGCCATATGGGATCCGAAGCCAAACTAATGAGCAAATGGATATTAAAATAAAATAAAATAGTGAAAGAGAAGCTTTGTCAGCTACGCAAAATGGACGGTCTTTGATGGTTTCTATTTTCTTAGTGCAGAATATGGGCAAAGCCAGCGCAGAAGAATATTAAAGAGAAAGGGTTGAGGAGTGTGGTCTCGTATTGTTTGTGAGTGCATATAATCTGGTAAAGACTATGTATCATTGAGAGGGAGCAGAGAGAGAGAAAGAGAGAGAGAGGGATGGATGGGAGAAATGAGAGAAGTCAGACTCTTCTTAGATTCTCTGAGTTATAAAATTTAAGGAGAGGCAGAGAGATCAATCCCTTTTCTCTCATTTTTTTCCTTTACTTTTATACACGAGGGAGTGATATAATAATGGATGCAAAATATCTCGTGTTGCGTGACACCCTTACCTAGATTCTTCATCAAAAGACCGCAATGCTGGTGTTAGGCGTTTCTGCTACAATGCTCATCTATAGTGCCTACGTGAAAAAAATAAAGTCTCAAATCTCGAGTGACGTTTCCAATAATGATTGACATATGCTTTACTAGTTATGACCCTCTTCGATAGTTGTCCTCGCACATACGGCTAGGCCTTTCTTTTGAGAAGAATATAATTGAATCGAGAGTTGAGCTCAATTCAACAATTTTGTAAGATGGTCTTGATTCAGTCACTTTAGTTGGCGGGCTCGATTCAACCATGTCGATAAGTAGACTCGGTTCAACCACTTTGGTAGGTGTGCTTGGTTCAACCTCTTTGACAGATGGGCTTGATTCAGACATTTCAACAGGCGAGCTTGATTCAGCTGCTTCGGCATGTGAGCTCGATTCAACAAGCAAAATTGTGTATGCACCGCTAGATTCACAGTGGTAGAGTAATAAATTTAGCATCTTAGTGTTGCACGAAAATTCAACACACAGTCAGGTAATTAATGTGATAAATAAAGACACCAAAGCTTTTTACATTAAAAACTTTGAAAAAATGACAAATTTACGAGACCAATATAATTGCGAGTACGTAGGACCCCTCTCACCTTGAGTTAAGAAAGATAGAATTACAAAGTTCATGTACAATGATATTTCAATAATAACAAATGCAATGGGCCACGAAGATTGTTGTCAGTTGTGGAAGAGGCAATAGTCCACCGTGAATATTGTTGACAGTGGTTATAGCATCAACTTGTCCTAGAGTTTGTGTTAGAAAATGATGATAATGGTTGGTCATGTGGGTTATAGATGATTGCTTTAAGGGTTGTTTAATTGAGTAAAATTGTGATGTCTGTAGTTTTTTTGCATGCATTTGAGAAAATCATGTTTGTTATGCAGCATTATAAATACAATGTAAAGTATGAATGAATTTGAAGTTTACAACATAATTCATTTTACTGAATTTAGAATTCAACCAATTTGACTGAATTTGAATTACACTTTTCATTATATAAAAATAATACTTGTTTTCGTACCTTTTTTTATTTTTAAAGGAGTTGCACTTTGTTCATCGTTGTATACGTCCTTTTTATAAATAAGTTTCTCTTCAAAATCATATGAATGATCAAGAGAAGAGGACACCAGTAAAATCAGGACATACAACAAAGTTGAAAAAACAAGAGAAAAAATGTGGAGAACTTCCGTGCAGGAAACATCGCTACGATATGTCAAGCACATGCGCCTGAAAAAGATCTGATCAAAATAGTTTGTGTCATATAATCGCCAAAGAATGCTTACAAAAGCTACCCACAACCAGAGATTCATGTATGTTTGTTTATTCTCAGGTTTAGAGTGCTCACAAAAAGACGCATATCACTTAGTTAATTACATTTTAGGAGTTGTCCAATAATACTCTTGATTCAAAGAGTTTTACTTGCATTTAAAGTGACAACTATCACAGAGCTATCAAATGACAAATATTCATAGGAGAATACTCCAATGCTTTAAAGCTCCCGCTACGCCACAGGACGGAGAGTCAGTCTCTCACAGTCTCACATGTGTAACAGAGTTATCTGCATACGGAGCCTGCAAATAAACTGAATCATCCTGAAAGGGATGTTCTCATCATTTTTCTTTTTTTATTTTTTGAAGGAGTCACGAGTTTATTTATTGTATTATACTTCTCTTTTTTGAATAAATCTCTTCTGGATCATATGAATCATCAAAAGAAGAGATAAACAAAAAAAATACAAACATACGACAAAGACAGTAAATAAGAGAAAGAACGTGGTGAGCCTATGTTTGATAAACCTCGTAAGGATATGTCAGGTATGTCCACCAAAACAAGATCGGGATGAAGCACCTTTGACTGTATCTGTGAAATAATACCTACGTAGACTACTCAAAAAAAGAGATTCAGGCGTGTTTACGTATTAAGGGGTCGGGAGTGCTCCCAATGGAACATATCCCACTTAGTTAATTGCATCATGGGGGTTGCCCCAGAATACTCTTGATCCAAATGAGCATTGCTTATATTAATAGTGACATCTAGCACAGGGCTAACAATAGAAGGTCACCTTACATTGAATGCTCTAATGTTTTTAAAGCTACTGTTAGTCACGGGGCGGAGGGTGAGTCTCTTGTGATCCCTACATAGGTAATAAACTCATCGAAGTATGAAGCCAACAAAATGATCGAATAATCCCGATGGGGAATCTCAATACTTCAAAGCACATCCGGGTTATAAGAGAGATGACAATTTGTTGTATCCCAAACATGCGACAACTTATTGGCAATCAGGTCGTCGAGATAATAATAATGAAGGTAAAAGGAGCTACATGGCTCAATAAGGGTTGTCAAAGGAAGGTAGGAGTAGTCTCTAAAAG
Source organism: Phalaenopsis equestris (assembly GCF_001263595.1). NCBI lineage: Eukaryota > Viridiplantae > Streptophyta > Magnoliopsida > Asparagales > Orchidaceae > Phalaenopsis > Phalaenopsis equestris. The sequence continues at coordinate 1,787,749 of NW_018164992.1, read as the reverse complement.
GTAGAGGTAGGTACAACATATCCGTCATTCCAAGCTGCTAAGACCCTAAGTCTACTTGGTCGTGAAAGTAGTCGACCTAACACATCCAGATATCCCCGATTAGCAATCCATAAATTATGTCGCTTGCAAGGATCTCAGTAGCCATAAGGTCAGAGGATATAAACTCTATTCTATGACTATCAGGTGGAGCTTCAAGAGGTGGGAGTTCCACTGTCGAAGTGACGATGATGTCGTTGGAAGAGAGGGGAAACAGAGCTTTAGCTGCAAAGCTATAAACACTCCCAACAAAAGGACATACACCACATTTTGGTTAGGGAGTCTTCTAACACTCTAGGCGCACTATAGAATCTCCTATATAAAAAATGTATGTTGGGTCAATTGGGTTGGAGAAGCACAAAGACTTCTCCTCGGGACATGCAAGTATGAATGCAATTGTCTTGAGCGATCCTTAGGTACTGTGGAGGCCCTATTATATAGTTTAGGTGATATCATGCTAAGGTCATGCAGAAAAATAAAAGATAGATTTTGAAAATCACAAATCTTTTAATCATAAATTTTGATTTATCTTGAATTTTTTATTAGGATTTTAAGTAGAAATATTACGAGTTTAAGGTTCTTAATGGGTCTAAATTATAAATTTGTAATATCTCATATGCATAGAAATAAACAATAAAAGCAATTCAGGCATGCAAACACTCAATAAAAGAGCAAGACACTCTAAAATATATAAATATGGCCAAATGTCATTAGGTCAACAACATATCCCATCAAAAGCAGGAAAACGGTTGGACTCCACATATACATACCTGATCCTAGATCTATACAAAAATATGATATGAACTTAAGGTACGAGACACGAGTTGCCGCTCCGGTCCCCATCACGTGATTCGATGCATCATCCGCTTCGAAACCTGTGCTTCACCTTATTTTCAAAAAAGACTCAGCCTATAAACTATATGAAATAGATTTGAAAGAGAAATAAAATACTCAACCTGCATGAAAACAAGTGTTAATGCAGAAAGCCATGTCATGCATAATGATCCGTGCCTTTTAATCGGGTGAGTTAAATGAGACCTCTAAGCAAAGGGTTAGAAATCATTACGCGCTCCTCCTTAGTGATACATGTGTGTGTGTGCATATGTATAGACACAGCTCCTTGCAAAAGAACACTCTAATATACTACCACACACATCAAGCACACCCGCACACCGAAAAACACAAAAGTTATGCATGGTTAGCATAAACAAAACATCAAAGAACAATAGCTAAAGGCATTAAAAAGCTACCTAGCATCCTAATTCCTAACTTAACACACCATTTAACGAGAAGTGTCACAACCAACATCGAAGTGTGGGGTAAGTCTTCGAGTACATATGACTTTGCCGGGATCGTCATGCCGACCTCATCCTGAAGATCCAAGGGATCTGAAAGGTGTCACCCATCATGGATTTTGAAAAGATTTGCCCTTATATACAACTTAGCTTGCTACATACATAAATTTAAAATTATGGCGAATGTAATATAAGTCATTAAATTCAAATCCGTAACATGCAAGTTGACAAAAAGTTTGATTTATTGGATTCTCAGCACAGTTATACCTGTGTCAATCCCGCTTACTTAACTTACATTGTTTATCGACATTGACCCAACAAATAATACTCGTGAAGGGATCACAACAAACACGGGGTGACTCGCCCATTGAGTATAGCCGTCCCATTTAGTAAAAGATGGTTTATTAGATATAAATTTCCTTAAAAAAAATATACATTAGTTTTGTTCGTTTCCTCCTATCCGATTTAGCACAAAGGTAGAGAGGCCGGGGGGGAGAGGGGGGCATGCCGACAGTCGCCTCTTGCCTCCCGCGGGCGCTGCTCCGGCCGGTTCCGCCGCCTCTACCTCCGGCGATCCTCTTCTCTCCACGGCTGGTGCTATCACCTTCGCGATTTGCCCCCCTGAGGACCCATCGGCTGGTCGTCCTCGTGGCCGCGTCAGCAGCTTCCTTTGATGAGCTGGACGCGAAGGGCTGGTCGAAGCCTCGATCCTCTAAGGTCATCACTGCCCTTGTTTTCTGGAATTTTTACCGAATTGTTAATTGTTTTAGGGTTTGCTTCTGTCTGTGCTGATGTATGCTGCGTTAAGGTTTGAAATTTTACCTGAAGATTCATAAATTATATTTTCCATGCTTATTATTGAACGGAGATGCTTTGAATGATGGAATTATCCTTTGTTTCATGACTAGTTGAGAAGGGAAGTTTCTTACCTTATGAGGCTTTTAGTTGGGAGGTCTTACACGAACTTATTAGCAAGTTTGTGGTGAATCTGGTGACATCTCGAAAACTATGTCCTAAGAATGTGAATTCCATTTGGTGGATTTGTGCCTTTGCTAACTATTTGAAAAAATTGGCATGCCTTGCTTTTTTCGTTGTTTTTCGCACAAATGAAGAGGCGAAGGCTGAAACTCAGTGGTTGATTTTGTTTATTATTATTATTATTACTAGTAGTAGTAGTATTCCTACATTTAACTGCTTGCATTCCACTGTAGAGCTATTTGATTATTGCCAGGATTGTTCGTCCGAAAACGGCCTTAAAAGTTTTGTTAAAGATTTTGTGCAAGCTTGCAAGCATTGAATCATTGTGGAAACCAGTCTTGTCCCTTTCTTGCAGCATCTTCTTTTGGGAAGTGTTTGACTACATGCTAAGAATCAGAGGATATTTGAAACTTTGTTTTGGAACCATACATTAACTGGAGTTGATGAGAGTTCTGTCCCATTTGGCTGTGCACTTCGAGTGGCACGTGGCTCCCAAACAAAGCTGAAGCTCTATTTCCTGGAAGACAAAAAAATAGAACAAAATAAAGCTGGGAAAATTTAATCTTATGGTTGTTAGTGGCTTTAAAATATTTTATTTATACTTTTGAATATGGTGATTACAGTAATACAGAGCTCTAGCCAAATGTGGTTATTTAACAAAACTAAAAAGAACTCTATAATTAATTGAATACAGTAAACACAAAAACAAGACTACTAATACATTGACCGAGGCTGCAATGGGAAGCATTGATGCTATAGAATAAAGGTAGGCCACATAGCAGGATAGACCTATATATAAAAAAAAAAGAAAACAAGTGCCTTGGTGGTCATGACGAAGATTAGCTTAGGATGAATCTAATAAGGTAAGAGATTACGGGTGTGCATATACTTGATTTGGATCATTTAATTTGGAAGTTAGCTAAATCAATTGATTTTGCTTGTGAAATTAAAAAAAAACCCAACAAAACTATTTTCCTAACCAAACTAAATTGAATAAAAGTTTAATTTGATTAGTTTGGATGGCTAAAATGAAATTAACTTTAATAACAAAAATAATTATGATTAGCTAAGATAACATGTATAAAAAAGAATATCAAATAATATTTTCTTAAATTTATAGTTTTGGCATTTGATGCAAATTATATTAAAGTTCATCTTTGTCATTTTTTTAGTTCATAGGTTTTATTGATTTAAAATTTGAAATAAGTAGTAACTTTTAAAATTTTATTTTTTTGCTTTTGCAAAAGCATAAACTAGAGGAATTAAGTTAACGTGTCATACATTAAAATTATGGGAGAGAGTAATTGAATGCAGGTTAAGACGTGATGCAAAGATTTCTCATAATAAGTTTGGGTTTATGCCAAACAAGTCTACTATGGAAGATATACATTTACTGAGAGGAATGATGAAGAAGTACAAATAAAGTAAGGAGGATCTACATATGTTATTTTATTGATTTAGAAAAAGCTTATGATAAGGTTTTAAAAGAAGTTTTTTGGAGAGTTTTAGGAAAGGAAGGTGCTGATACGACTTATATTCAAGTCATTGAAGATATGTATACCAGAGCTGTTACTGTGTTCGAACAGAAGGAGGATTGAACAAGTATTTTCCTATTTTAGTTGGATTACATCAGGAATCAGCTTTAAACCCATATCTTTTTGCTTTAGTTATGGATGCACTTACCAGACATTTACACGAGGATGTACCTTGGTGTGTGATTTTTGTTGATGATATCTTTCTTGTGGATAAGACTAAAGAAAGAATTTAGGAAAAACTTGAATTATGGAGGTATACATTAGAGTCTAAAGGCCTTCATTTGAGTATTTCTAAAACTGAATACATGGAATGTAATTTTAGTAGTAGTATATCTAGTGTCAGAGATATAATTATGGATGATCAAATCATTAAAAAGTGTGAACATTTTAGATATTTCAGGTCTATTGTTCAAAGTGATAGCAATGTAGATGAGGATGCTATTAGTAGAATTCAAGTTGGTTGGTTGAAGTGGAGGAATGCATTGGGCCTATTATGTGATAAAAAAGTACCATTTAGACTTAAAACGAAAATGTTATAAGATGGTGGTGAGACCTAAAACGCTTTATGCACTAAATGTTGGTCTTTAAAAGAGAAGCATAAAACTTAATTAAGTGCTGTTGAGATGAGAATGCTTAGGTGGATGAGTGACTTGACACTTGGAGATAAAATGCGAAACAAATGTATCCGTGAAAGGGTTGGTGTATCTCCAGCGGCACACAAGATTGGAGAGAGTCGTCTTAGACGGGTTTGTCATATTAAATGCTGACCATTGATGATTCAATTAGTATAGTTGATGTTTTAGATTTAACTTATGGTAAGAAAAGTAGAGTAAACCTAAAAAGACACGGACATATTATATAAAAAGTGATCTTAATTTATTAGAATTAAATGAAAATATGACACTCAATAAGACATAATGTAGAAATAAGATTCATGCAACCGACCCTACTTAGTGGAATAAAGGCTTGTTGTTGTTGTACAAAAGCAAAAATTAAATCAGTAACAAAAAAAAAATCAATAATTAAAATGACACTTCAACAACTAAACTAAACTAAGTAAGTAAGATCGGTTCACTTCAATTTTGTTGATTTTATCTGAACAATGCATAATCATGTAAGGGACAATGATAAGAACCAAAGCAGTAGATGAGCAAAATAGTTATGATAGTTGCAAGCACAATATCAACAAGTTGGATAGATATTTGACAATCCCAGTAGACAGAGGCAAAGGATACGACTAGACCGACTTAAAGGGATATTGGTTGCAGCATAGGGCAGGCCAACTACAAGGGATGAAGCTGATGGAGTGCAAAGGCCAATTGTGAGGTTCTATGAATGACGAGAGATAAAAAAATTTTGAGCAAATTGAGCTCTTGCAATTAAGGGAAACGAAAGAAACAAAGCCAATTGTGGAATAAACAAAGGATATCATCTTCTGAAACTCAACAGGAGATGATGGGTGTTGTCATCAGTTTGGGAAGCAACCATGATGACATTATATTAAGAGAAGTTTTCTACAAAGGCCGAGAATGAAAACATAGAAGTTTGACGACAAGTTTTGGAGGCCATCAACGTAAATATAGATGGAAAAGGTTGAATGTCCTTTGTTGGAAAAAATGTCTGAGCTGAAAACGGCTTTAAAAATAAGGCCAAGGCAATGAAATGATTTAAGCCAATGAGACTAGTGGGACGCCATGTTTGGAGGTGACGAATTGGATTTCGGATGCATATGATGGAGATTGAGCAGGCACTAATGGAGAGATTGTGGCAGCAAGTATGGAGACAAGGGTTGTAAAACATCGAGGACAACGATTATTGCCGAGTTTAATGGTTGGTGATCCATATTCAATAAGAAAAGTGGCAAAGTCTTCCTATAGAAGCGAACAACTATGTAAAGAATGACAACAATGTATTTCTCATAAGGCAATGAGTATTAAGAAAAGTGGAGATCAATGATTTATTTTTAATTCCAATGGTGGGTGAGAATTACAAGGTGGTTGGTGAGTAAGACTTGGGATTGGCATCAATATCTAGAGTGGTTGTTTTCGTTTGTTTTTCTCCCTTTTATTTTAGAAGGAGTCGCAGCCTGTCGATTGTCGTATACTTCCCCCATTCGAGTAAATCTCCCTCCCGAATCATGTATGTTATTCAAAGAGGAGAGAAATCAAATAAGAAAGAACATACGACAAAACGACAAACAAGAGAAAACACAAAACGTGGAGAGCCTACGTGCGGTAAACATCGCAAGGATATGTTAAGAGTGTCCGTCCAAACAAGATCAGACGAAAACACCTTAAACCGATATCCGCCAAAGAATACCTACGTAGACTACCCATAATCAGAGATTCAGGTGTAGGTGTCTGTTCTGGGATCAAGAGCACTCCTAAGGGGACGTATCTATCCCACCGTATCCCACTTGGTTAATTACATCTTAGGGGATACCCAAGAATACTCTCGATAAAAGGAGTTTCGCTTGGATTATCGTGAACGTGGGGTAATAGGTACTCAAAAGAAGGCTATTCTGTGTGAGAACAATCACTATGCTTCAAACCTCGCGCTAAGCCATCAGACAGAGAGTGAGTCTCTCACATCCCGAATGGCTAGCGGCTCATCGACACACAGAGCCCATGGAATAACCTAAATCATCTTGACGGGGATATCCAAACACGTCAAAGCACGTCCGAACCATAAGGGCAGAGGACAAATCGTCGTACCCAAAATAGTCGGCAGCTCATCGGCATCAGACCGTCAAAATGATATCAACGAAGTCAAGGAGCGATAGGGCTCAAAGGGGCTCAACAAAAAGGAAGGTAGAGTGATCCTAAAAGGTATAGGTAATTGGGTCGGGGTACCACTGACCCATCATCTACAACTATTCGCGGGCGCGACCCTAAGCCTATCTAGTCGTGAAGGTAGTCGACCCAAGATGTCCTGAGTTTCTCGGTTAGCAACCCATGAATTGCGTCGTCCACAGGAACCTCAGTAGCCCTAAGGTCAAAAGAAAGAAACTCTATCCTATGACTAAAAGCTGGAGTTTCAAGAGGTGAGACTTATACCTGCCAAAATGACAAGGATGCCTCAGGAAGGAAAAGAAATGGAGGTTCAACTACAAAGCTGGAAACGCTCCAAACAAAAGGACTTACACCTTGTCTGGGTCAGGGAGCCTTCTAACACCCTAGACGCACTAGAAAACCACCTATAAAAAGGTATGTTGGGTCAGTCAGGTTGGAGAAGCACGAAGACTCCTCATCGGGATATACAAATATGATGCAGTTATCTAGAACAGCAGTCCTTAAATATTGTGGAGGCCCTATTAACATATGCAGAAAAGTAAATGTTGCAATTTTTAAATCCTGAATATTTTAATGCTAAATTTTAATTATCTTGAATTTTTTATTTAGGATTTTGTAGAAAGTTACAATTTTAGGGTCCTTAATGAGCCTAGATTATATCGTGAAATTCCAGATAAACCACAGAAAAAAAACAAAAAAAAACATGCAAGTGCAGACATGCAATATGATGCAAAAAGCAAAACAAGCCAAATCAAAATAATAAACAGGTCGGTGCCGCTGGGTCGACAACATATCCCAGAAAAGAAAAGGGCGGTCGGACTCTACATATACACGCCCGATTCTAATTTTATACATCAATATAAAATGCAGAATTAAGATACGGGGCACGAGCATCTGCTCTTGGTCCCCTCCACGTGGTTCCCACGCCAAACGCTTTGTAACCCATGCCCGTATCTTATTTCTGCTACATGACTCTCCTAGACTCTAAAGTACACAGAGAAAAAAAAAAGACTCAATCCTGCATGAAAACTAGTGTCAGCGGGAAAACTTACATGCAAATAACGTATCATGGGTCATGCCTTAAAAGTGGGGGAGCTAATAGCACCTGCAAACAAAATGGTCAGAAATCATTACTTGCTCCCCCCATAGTGGTATCTGTGTGTGTATATAAATAGGTATGACTCCCTGCAGAAAAAAATGGCCTAACACACTACCATACATATGCAGCATGTAGTTATACCACAAACATAATGTAGAAGAAATAAAAACATGCCTAACTAGGCCAGCCAATCCAACAAAGAATAATAGTCAGGCATCAAAAAGACTACCTAGCACCCTAAATCCTAGCCTAGCACACCATCTAACGAAAAGTGCGTCAGCCTAGCATCTAAGTGTGGGGTAAGTCTGGGTATAGTATGACTTTGGCAGGGTCGTCATACCGACCACATCCTAAAGATCCGAAGGATCTAAAGGGTGTCACGAAGAGAGGTGACACGAGTTAGATCTATTAGATCTTTAGCACAATCATACTCGTGTCAATCCCGATGACTTAACTCGCATTGCTCACCGGGATCAACCCAGCAAACAATGCTCGTTAAGGCATCGCGACCGACACAGGGTCACTCTTCTAAAGAGTCTGGCTCGCTATCCATGCAAATATGTAAATGCAAATGCAAACAGCCATGTGACAGAAGTGATGAGTGTACCGTGAGACAGTGACTCAAGAAAAGGTGGGCATGCCGTGGAGGCAGCGACCCGAACAAATGGGTGTGTCGTAGCGACAGTGACCCGAAGAGGTGTGTCGAGGCGACAGTGACCAAAAGTAATGGACGTGCCGTAGTGGCAGCGGCCCTAAGGTGTTCCGAGGAGGCAGTGACCAAAAATGATGGGCGTGCTGTAGCGGCAACGACCCGAAAAAGTGCAACACAAACAAATGATAATAATCATGCAAGCTAACACATACCAAATGCAACATGCAAACAAGCAAGCATGCGATATAATGCAAAAGCAAACAGATATGCAGGTGATCGGTCGACCGGACCGTGGTGGTCAGTCGAACCAAAGTGATTAGTCGACCGATTCAGAATGACCGACCGAGGCACAAATGGTGTTGACCAGTTCGAGACGATCGATCGAGGCTCAAGTGGTGTCGTTGCAAGTGCAAATGCAAGACAAAAGATGCAAGTGCAACGTACAAATGCAAGGTGCAAAGTGCAAGTGCAAGTGTCGATGCGATATGTGACATACAATATGTAACATGCAGGGCATGACATACAAACAATGAGGTGCAAATGACCACATATGATAGCGAGTCATGCTCGTACTAATGATCTCACATGGGATACCTAAAGTTTACTAAAGTTTAGACCCTTGGATGTGCGGCACCGCCGCCTCTTGCTTCAGTGAGGAAATGTGGGGAATTTCTCTCCGGATCTCCAAGGGGGAAACTCTCCCTCCAAGGGGGAAACTCTCCACGGCGTCGCGAAATATCTCCACGGCGTCGCGAAATATGATAGCTACAAAGTTTTTCCTATTTTTGCGAACTCCTCCAGACTTAGAAAAGAGAGTCAGCTACAAAACCTCTCTCGCTTTGCCAAGTCCAACCTCCCAACTTCTCCAAGTAAAGCTGGGGAATCCAAAGCAAGGGGAGTGAGGGACTCCGATCCATCGGAACTTGTGCTAAGACTCACAACAAAGGGAGACACTCGGCTCTACGGAGGTGTATTTGGCCACGCACATGAAGTTACAGAAAGTCCTAACCTAAAGGCTAGCTCTAGGAAATCGACGATCCACCACGCAGGCACGTCGTCGCGCCGCCCCATGCCGGCGCACGCACCCTGTGTGGGCGATCGAACCCACACACCTAGACTCCATTATTTCTAAGGCTGGCTTGAAGGTAGGGAAGAGTTAGGAAATCTCACCACCATGACGGTTGCAGACGCGTTTTCTTTGTTTGCTCTAAGCTCGTCGGCATCTGATCCATGCTCCAGTGTGTCTCGTAGAACGTGCACAGTACAACAAAAAGATATAGGAGGTTGTGAGGTATGTGAAGTACTAAAAATAAATATTTTAGCATATAAAAATATGCGACTAAAAAAAATAGTACCTTCGTGAGAGATGATCGCTCGACGATGGTGAAAGAGGAGAAGCTTTCCTCGCAGCGGAAAAGACGTCCACGCCTCTCCAAGGCGATATACCACTGCTGCCCGGCGACATCAAGGTGCTTCGGCGAAGTTTTCGGTCGCCGGGAAGGTGGGACGACAAAGTGGAAGAGTTAGCTCGCCGGTGAAACACGGAGGAGAGCCCAAAATCCGACATTCTCCTCGCTGATTTTCTCCGGCGTAAATCCGACGCCGTCGAGGCAGAAAGGTCGGCGAGGAAGAGATCCGACGAAAGGCAGGATCTCGGCATCGGAGTTGGGGGAGGGGCCGACGGATCTGCGTACGGCCAAGAAGAGAAGAAGAAGAAAATGAAGAGGGAGGTGATCGGCCAGAGCTGCGGTGCCGGCGGGTCGTCGGTCGCCGACAAAAGGGAAGGAGCCCGGCGGCTGGAATGCTCGGCGAGGGAGCAGGTGCAGCTCAAAGGGAGGAAGGAGGGATGCTAGGTCAGCGGCGAGGATCCGGGGAGGGAGCTCGAGCTTCGAGCTCCTGTTCGCGAGGCAGGGGGGCGCTGCGATAGCCGATCATCCAGGAGAGAGAGATAGGAGCCTCTCATGAAGGAGAGAGTAACATAAAATAAAATTCAAAAGAGTCCAAGCTGGCTGCATGCGGCGTGGTTAGGATAGTTTTTTTTTTAAATTTTTAATATCCTTTTTTTATTATTATTTCTTCAACGTTAGCATGTTAGCATATGTGATTAGATAAGGAAGAGAGAGAGAGAGCCACATGCAATTTTTTTTACAGGATATACTTTTATATATATATATATATATATATATATATTCCCCATTATCTTATTATATATATATTTTTGAATAAGCGTGATGCGCGTGAGGAGGAAATTGCATGCCTGAGAAGGGTGTTGCGCATGCTTTCTGTAGATAGGATATGATTTTTTTTTAAATATATATATATATATGTATATATTATTATAATAATAACGATAATATAATAATATTATTATCATTCGCATATTCTTTATTCGTACGTCCTCGCAGCAAAATTAGCGTTTCTTTTAGGAAAACTCGAAGTTCCGGACGCAATCGTGCAATCCGTTTTAACATCTGGTCGTTTCAGACCATTTTTTCGACTATCATGCTCAAAACGATAATTTGCGCATTTTTAGTCCGCCCTCGAAGGCGTAGCGAAGTTGACCACCTCCGTATGTGAAATCGACATTCCAGACACACTGGCGTGGTCCGTTTCATCATCCGGAGTCATCTGGACCGCTTCGTCAAGTGATCGGGGCAATTACCAATTTCGCGCGTGGCGCGACGATTAATATTCGTTGACCAGATCGAAGTCGTCCGACGTGCCAAATGACGATCGACCTTCACCTAAGTGAAAGCCATAGCCTAGCAGAATGAACCTGGCTAAGTGCCCGTCAACACAGTCGAAGGTCTCGGGTGAGTGTCTCGAGCCACCGGATGCTGCGGACGACCCGTAGATCATCTTAAGCCGTGCAAGTGGACACTCTACACTCGTGACATAAAAAATTTATGCCAACAGTGGTTGTAGGAAAAAAATTAGAATGTAAATAGATTTAATGAGGCTTTTAAAGGTGGGTGTTTGGAAGAAAGATCAAACAACTGTAGGTGGTGTCGATGAACTTGAAAGATAACTAATATTGTTCCAAATATGTTTTTCGGAAGAAAATCTTAGTAGGGCCAAAAGGCCTGTCGAGGTTCTACCCAATGATATGAAGTTGTTTGGATTTGAAGTAGTTACCTGAGACTCATCAAGATTATGGTAATGGAGATAGTTGGATGCTATGTTGGGTTTAAGCAGAGGCAACAAGACAAGATGATGTGAAGGGGTGCATGACCACGTGCAATTGCACAATGATATGTGAGCATAGGGATACAAATGAGATGCCAACATAGGCATTGAGGGGATTATAAAGGCAGACGAAGATGTTTGATATGAGATGATGGTTGATGAATGGTAAAAGATGTGCGGACATTTGTGATAAATAGGTGCCTACTTGCCTTTATTGTGAAATGTGAAGTGCACATCCATAGTCAGCAATATTGTGGGTGGTCATAGAAGTAGGATAATGTGCAAGGGAACGATCAAGTTGTGTGATGATGGGGATAATTAGATCACATATTTGGTTTAGGCGAAGCCATGAGACAAGATGGTAGAAGTGTCATGCGATCACGTGCAAGAGCACTATGATAGACGAGCATGAAGATATGAAAGGGATGCTAATAAAGGCCTAAAGGATTATGAAAGCTGACAAATATGTTGAATCTAAGGTGAGCACTGGAGAATGGCAAATGATGCCTTGGCGTCGATGGCAAAAAGGCACCTACATGTCTTTACTATAGAGGGTGCAGCGGGCAATCATGGTCCATGATAGTAGTAGGTGGTTGTAGGCATAGGCGCTATTAGGGGTGCCAAATCAGTTTTGCAGGTTGGTTTCGGTCTGAATTTAATGTGACTCGACCCAAAATTGCTCGACTCAAACCCGATCCTATATTAAATAGGTTAGAAAGTCCAATATGAACTGGCCCACCCAAAGTCAACTCATATAACCCATTTAACATAAGGCATAACAATTCTTTGGGTCAATTTCAATCTCGGGTTAATTTCGAGTCACTTTCAGGTTGTCAGTTATTTCCGGGTCAATTTTGGCTGGACGGGTCAACCCGAACAAGGTGAGCACTGGAGGATGGCAAATGATGCCTAAACATCGATGACAAAAAGGCACCTACATTTCTTTACTGTAGAGGGTGTAGTGGGCAGTCATGTTCCATGATAATAGTAGGAGGTTGTTGGCATAAACGCTATTAGGGGTGCCAAATCAGGTTTGTAGGTTGGTTTCGGTTTGAACTGAAATTAACTCGACCCAAAATTGCTTGACTCAAACCCGATTCTATATTAAATAGGTTGTAAAGTTCAACCTAAATCGGCCCGCCTAACCCATTTAACATAAGACATAACAATTATTTGGGTTGATTTCAGGTTGATTTATGAACAAAATTTGGTTAATTTCGAGTCAGTAAGTCGATTTCGAGTCAATTTCAGGTTGACAGTTATCTCCGGGTCAATTTTGGGTTGACGGGTCAACCTGAACCCGACTCAGAAGTTTCAATGGGTTAGAATTTTTAACTCAAACCTGACTTGAGAATTATTTGAGTCAATTCGAACTCAGATTTTTTGAGATTAGTGAGCGTGTTGGGTCAATCTTTTTCTCGCTAGGTGCTATAATGGATGGCACAATCGAGGCAAGGGTGGATGTGAACTTTATAGGAGAGAAAAGCGAGATTAGGTCCCAAGTGCAGCAACAATAGAGAGCATAGAGGGATTTAAAAAAGTTTGTGCTAGTTCATCAACCCGCATTTAATAGAGAACAAATAACAAGAGATGATCCCTAAACCTAGAACTAACCTAGGGCTTCTAAACTGGACTAATCTAGGGTATGTGTATGTACCTAGGTTTTCTTCTGATTTGGAACTATCCTAAGGTGTGGTTTATAAAGATTAGAGTTGGTCGATTTTATTTATTTTTGGGGTTTGATATTTAATAGTGATTTGTTTTCTCCTAAAAATCGTCAGTCATGATGACAAATCAAGGGTTTCTAGGGGTTGTTTAGTTATTTTTCCATTATAAGAATTCTTATTAAATCGTCAATCATATAGTGCTTTTCCATCCCATGTTTTAGTTTTCTTCATAGAGTTTTGTTCTCTTTTCCCAGTTTTTAATTGTGATCAAGAGATATATTCCAAACAAATGAAAATAAGTTTATTTAAATTTTTATACTAAAGGTTTACTTCTATTTTCATTAAAGTAATAAAAAAGCATTCTTTTCATACAAAATATTTGAATCTTTCTAAAAATAATTTTGACATTTAAAGGTATTTAGGAATATAAGTTTATCTTTATTATGGGTTATTTAAATTAGGATAACCCAAGACTTATATACTCAAGAGTCTGAGGCTACGAAATCATACATTTCCCAGAAATGTATTCATTGATATAGTCACTCAATCTAAGTGAATATATAAGTTTTGCCTAGACTAAGCAAGTGAAAAGAGCCTGACAAGCTTATATTTTATTTTAGATTCCTTAAGCTCAAGGGTTTTAAGAAAATTATCTTTGAAAAAGGAATTTATTTTTTAAAGAAAAGATAAGTTGTTTTAAAAGATTTAATTGATTTTGATTTTTAGTTTTTTATAAAGAGAGTGTCTAAAAGAAGAAATTCTTTAAAGAGAATTCCTTTTAAGACTTTCCATAAGACTCTTTAAAAGAAAAATATAATTATTTGAAATATAATTTTCTTTTGAGATTAGATTCTTTCAAGTTTTAAAGAACAAACTTCTCAATAGGATAAATTCTTATAAGAACTTTTCCAAAGGAAGTCTTGAAGCTTTAAAGATTTGGATCTTTCTTTTTGAGAAGAGCTTTCTAAAAAAAACTTTAAAAGAGAATCATGAGAAAAGGATCTTGAAGATGATTGAAATCCTTCTCCTTGAATTTTTTCTAAAATTTTAAAAGATTAGAACTCATTTAGTTGAAGTATAGAAGTTTCTTTCTTAATAGTTTGATTTAAAATTTAAAAGAAGTTTTCATTTTATAGCAGTTTTAATTGGTGTAGAAAATCATTTTAATGAGTTATTAATTTGAAAAGACTTAAATTTTAGAGCACTTTTAATTGAAGCAGAAAATTTTTTCATGACCTTTTAAACTTTAGATGACATTTTACTTGAAGTAAAAGAGACTTTATTTTAATGAAACTAAATGTTTCTTTTTGAGCACTTTTAATTTATTCCATATAAAAATAATTAAATCTTTTTAAGAATTTAAAAGTGTTTGCCGGGCTTCTTTCATCTCACTCAGCAAAAAGTAGTTATATTTGTTCTCCTATATATCTCATCCATCAATTTGAACCTTTTTTCTGTTATCCTATCTATCCCAGAAAAGTGAAATAAATATGAATACAATTTCACATACAAGGAAGGACAGGCAAACACACATTCACATGTTAATCTTGCAATTTATCCACATCACAGGGATTCCACTAATTTTTTGAATTTATATGTACAAATACATTCACATTGTATAAAATTAAAATTAGGCGACCTATGCATATGATTACATGAATGATCCATAGGATTTAAAGCTTATGGGGACTGGAACAATACTTTGGAGTGATGGAGATTGCAGATGATGAGGCAAGAATACAATTTGCTACTCTGTATCTCTCAGACATCGCTATGCTATGGTGAAGAAGAAGTAAATGAGACATCGAGAAAGGTATATGCACCATGACCACTTTTAATGATTTCAAGAGAGAGTTAAAGAGACAATTTTGCCCCAAAAATGTGGAAGATGAAGATAGAGCCCAGTTGTAAAGGCTCAAGTAGACAAGATCGATTCGGAAATATATTAAGGAGTTCACTAGCTTGGTCCTCGAAATCCCTGAAATGTCAGACAAAGATGCTTTATTCAACTTCATGGATGGACTTCAACAATGGGCGAAGATGGAGCTTAGGAGACGTGGAGTACAAGATCTCGCTACCGCCATCGCTGTTGCGGAAAACTTGATCGACTATACTAAGGAGTCTACAAAACCAAAGGAAAAGAAGAGCAATTATGTCAGAAGTGGGGGAAACCGAGATCAACACAAGGAAGAGGGTCTTCGTGAATTGACCCCATTCAAGGGAAGAGACAAGGGGAAGTCTAGAAACAACAATAAGACTAAACCATACAACAATTGTTTTTTTTTGTGGAGGACCGCATTGAGCGAGGGATTGTTCTCAAAAGAAAGTTCTGAACTCTCTCCTCGCAAGCCATCAAGAGATAGACAAAAGTGATATGGACGCACAGGTGGGAACCATGCGACTACTCAATGCGGTACGCCCTCTCCAAAAACCCCGACAAAAGGACTTCTCTTTGTAGAAGTGATTATAGGCGGGACATTTACTAATGCAATGATATATAAAAGAGCTTCTCACATCTTTATCTCTATTAATGAAGCAAGAAGGATGAGTCTACAAATGACCGGAGGTGGGGGCTCCATCAAGGAAGTTAACTTAGCTGCTAGACAAATCCATGGAGTGGCTAAAGGAGTGAAAACCTGTCTTGGAGATTTGTCAGGTACACTGAATTTCTCCATCATTCCTACGGACGATTTCAAAGTAATCCTTGGTCTAGAATTCTTGGACCAAGTAAGGGCATTCCCAATACCGTTTGTCAATAGCATGTGCATCATGGAAGGCGACCAAGCTTGTCTAGTACCGACGACGAGAACTAGGCAGTAGGAGACCAAGATGCTATCGACCATTAAATTCAAGAAGGGCATTCGACGAGAGGAGGAGAGCTACTTTGCTATCCTTCACGACTCTGATGAAGAGTTTAAGCCTAAAGAAAACACACTAAGGGAAGTAGTGAAAGTATTTGAAGAGTTTAAAGATGTTGCACCACCAGAATTGCCATAAGAACTACCGCCAAGATGGGAGATCGATCATCAAATTGAGCTGGAGCCAGGGACTAAGCCACTAGTAATGGGAGCTTACCGCAATGCACCGCCAAAGCTGACAGAACTATGCAAACAATTGAAGGAGTTGTTGGAGGCAGGATTTATCCGACCATCTAAAGTTCTCTTCGGTGCACCAGTTCTATTTCAGAAGAAGGATGGTTCCTTACGCATGTGTATAAACTATCTGGCTTTGAATAAAATTATCGTGAAGAAAAAATATCCAATTCCTCTCATCGCCGACCTTTTTGATCAACTGTGGAGCGCATAATACTTCTCAAAATTGAATCTTCGATCAGGCTACTACCAAGTGAGGATAGCAGAAGGGGATGAACCAAAGACCACTTGCGTGACAAGGTATGCGTCGTTTGAATTTTTTGTTATGCCTTTTGGGCTAACCAATGCACCTGCTACATTCTGCACCTTGATGAACAAACTATTCCAGTCGTACTTGGATCATTTTGTTCTTTTCTACTTGGATGACATAGTAGTGTATAACAACACACTCCAAGATCACCTAAAACACCTCCGAGATGTATTCAGAGTTCTTAGAGAAAATAAGCTATACATCAAAAAAGAAAAATGCACATTTGCCAAGTAAGAAGTGTCAGTCTTGGGGCATAAGTTAAATGAGGGAAAGCTTATGATGAAAGAAGGCAAGGTCAAAGCCATCCAAGATTGGGAGCATCCTACCAAGGTATATGAACTAAGATCCTTCCTGGGACTTATTAATTATTATCAGCGATTCATAAAAGGCTAATCTACAAGAGCTGCTCCGTTGACGGACTTACTCAAGAAGAGTAAGTCATGGGAATGTAATGGTAAGTGTCATGAAACATTTGAAGACCTCAAACAGGCAATCAGTGAAGAGCTCATACTCAGCCTTTCTGATCATACTAAGGTATATGAAGTGCACACTGATGCTTCAGAATTTGCTATAAGAAGGGTACTCATGCAAGACAAACACCCAATTGCCTATGAAATCTGAAAACTTAATTAGACAGAGCTTTGCTATACAGTCCAAGAAAAGGAGATGACGGTCATTATAGATTGCCTTAGAGTATGGAGACACTACTTGCTTGACTCCAATAATAAGGTCATGATAGATAATATTGCCACCAACTACTTCCAGAACCAGAAGAAGCTAAGTCCCAAGCAAGCAAGATGTCAAAATTTTCTGGCAGAATTTGACTACATCTTGGAGTATAAGCCAGGAAAGGCTAATGTAGTAGCAGATGCGCTAAGCCGAAAAGTTGAATTTGCAAATATGTCATAAGTCTCCAGCTCCCTCATAGGCAAAATAAAATAAGGTTTGACCTCCGATCCACAAGCCGAAAGTATTATTACTTTGGTGAGGGAAGGAAATGCCAGAAAGTTTTGGATGGATGAAGATATCATTTATGCTAAAGGACGATGCATCTACATACCAAGGTGGGGCACTTAAGAAAGGAGCTAATCAAGGAATGTCATGAATCTTTATGGGCAAGACATCTAGGTATGAAGCGAACCCTTGCACTTCTGAAAAGAAATTACTATTGGTCATGGATGAAAGATGTGATAGAAGAATATGCTCGCACTTGTTTTGTATGCCATCAAGACAAAGTTTTTCTTCAACAACCAAGGGGGTTGTTAAAACCGCCACCCGTTCCTCGAAGACCATGGGAGAGGGTCTCTATGGACTTCATCTCTAGCTTACCAAAATCAGATGGATTTGGAAGCATTCTAGTTGTGGTGGATAGATTTAGCAGGTATGCAACATTCATTGCTGCACCCACCGATTGTACTGCCGAAGAAGCTGCAATACTCTTCTTATGCAATGTAGTAAAGCTATGGGGGATGCCACAAAGCATCATCAACGATCAAGATCCTCGCTTCACTGGAAGATTTTGGATCGTATTATTCGAAATGATGGGATCAGATTTAAACTTTTCTGCAGACTTTCATCCTCAGAGCGATGGACAAACTGAGAGAATTAATGCTCTCTTAGAGCTATACTTGCGACACTATGTGAGTGTCAATCAACAAAATTGGGCCAAATTGCTAGATGTGGCGCAATTTTCTTTCAACCTACAAATAAACGAATCCACCAACAAGAGTCCTTTCGATATGGTCATGGGACAGCAACCCATGAGTCCCCTCTCCCTTACAACCAACTATGAAGGGAAAAGTCAACCAGCCTTCAAGTTTGCCAAATTTTGGAGTGAGCAAAGGAAGCTAGCTCGAGCAACATTACATAAAACTGCAAAGAAGTAAAGAAGTGGGTAGACAAAAAACGAAGGCATATCAAGTTCAAAGAAGGAGATCTAGTCATTGTGAAGCTTCTACCTCAACAATTCAAAACATTCCGGAAGGTACATAAATGATTGATTGAAAGATACGAAGGCCCTTTTGAAGTAATGAAGCAAGTAGGAAATGTCTCTTATAAACTCAATCTTCCACCAAAATTGAAGATACATCCAATCTTTCATGCAAGCATGTTGAAGCCTTATTAGGAAGACATGGAAGACCCTTCCAGGGAGGATCTCGAAGCGAGCACCTACAACGGTAATCTCCTCCTTCGACAAAGAAGTCCAAGAAATACTGGCTGACAGGGTGATTAGACGACGAGGGGTGCCAAACTATAAAGAGTTCCTCATCAATTGGAGAGGATTGCCTGATAATGAAGCTAGCTGGGAGCATGAAGACACACTATGGCAATTCAAGGAGAAGATTCAACAATATCAAGAGGAGAAGCACAATGAGGGCATTGCGAGCTTAAGTGGGGGAGAGTGTCACACCCCGCCATCAGCAAAACAAACATGAGATGGAATACTCTAGAAGAGTATAGATGGAGGAAAACATTCTATAAGATTCTCCCTCATTCTAGAGAATGGAGGCCCCAAGAATAACCTAGAAGGATCTAGAATATGTATATACATAAGAATGGTGTAGAACTATCTAGAAGCTAGAATATTATAATGTAATCTAAAAGCTTCCCTTGGACTTGGAAGAGTTTATAAATAAGAGTCCCTCCCCTCATTCCAATCCATCTTCAAGCATTCAAGCCATTCAAGCTTTGTAATCTCTCTTTTCTTAGTGAAGCATTTTCTTCTCCAACTCTTCTCCCTATTCTTCTTCCGAGAGTGCTTTGTGTTTACAAATTGTGAGGGTTAGACTGATTTAGTGCCAAGGGAGAGTGCTAAAGCCGCACGGGTGACTTGAGGAAAGTTAGTCCGTGACAATAAATCCTAAATAAATTTTAGCAGAACATGGATGAAAGTTTTGTTTTTAGAATTTGAACAAATAAACATGGTAATTTCATAGTAAAAGCATCACATATGCATGGAAAAGTACAATTTATGAGAAAGCCCTATGTTATTTTCATGAAACATGGCTAATTGTTGATGTAAAAGTTTTAATCACATGTAATATAATATTTCAAAATCAAAAGCCTTATGCTTATATGCATTTAATTTCGGTTTGCACAAATTAATGGTGAAAACATTTTGATTTTCATTTGAAAATATATAATACATGCATTAAAAGATGAGGGGGATGAAAGCCCTTGGGATTTGAACGAAATTTTAAAAGAATTGTTGAAGAAATATGATACTTTTGCTTTAAATTTGGTTGCTTTGAATTCAAGATCTTCCTTGCCTTGCTCCTTAATATTCTTCTCAGTTTGATGGGTAAAACCTTAATATGATTTCAGTTTTGGGGATTTGAAATTGAGAAAGCAAGAAGAAAAAATAAGAAACTCAAGTTAGAGGAGGAAAGGAAGAAAATGACGTGCATCCACTTTTCTTTGCTTTATCCCACGGTCTTTAATGAGAAGAAGAAGAATTTCGACAAAAATCCATGGGAAAAGAAGAAGCTGTCTTGGAAAGTTAATAGGAATCAAATTTTGTGTTGTAGTCACGTCCCTTTTCTTGGGGACAGTGGGTTATGATAACTTTAGTAGTGGGGGTGGTTTTGGCAAGTAGTGGGCTAATTGAATTTTATGGTCATGATTGATTGACATCAAGGGGATTTCGATTTATAACACATTGACCAATGAGAAATGATCAATATGATCACTAAGGTGGCATTTAGTAATAATTGATTAATTAATTAATTAAGCCAAGGACATTTTTATAAATAAACTTACAAATAGAGGATGGGTCTGTAAAATTGACAAGGCTATTCAGAAAAACTTGAAATTGTATACCATTTTGAAGAGGATGAAATAAAGAATCCATTTGTTTAAACAATTTGAAAAATGAAGTTGTATATCAAAAGTTATGGTTGTTTGAAGTTTAAGTATGGTTAACCAGAAGGTGGTTATGGTGGTTAAAAAGTTAACTTTTGACAAAAAATTTGACTATGGTCAAATAACATGAGTTCAATGGTCTAATTGGTTTTGACTAATTCAAGTTCTATAAAAAGATATGACCGGTCAAAGTGGGTCTCACCTTAAGAGAGAAAATAATCAATTTAGACAAAAAAAAATTATTTGACTAAATTGTTCAAAAAGGTGTATTTTGGAGTTTTAAATAAATTTTGTTGAGGATTGGAGTCAATTTGAAGCCTTTTGAAAGAATTTTTGTCAAATTATTGTTTTGTTTCTCTTTCCTAATCATCATTTGCTCAAAATGTGTGCAAATGGGGCCAAAATTGAGCACCCAAGGACTCATTCGAAAGATTTTGATGAGATGAACACAATGGTGATGTTCTTTTTCAAAAATGATGAGTCGTTGAAAAATTGACAATTTTCATGCATGAAAGACTTGGTAGACAGTTTTACGTAAAAATCATTTCAACTGATCATCATATTGGTTTGCATGGTTCTTATTAGTTATAATAAGCTTCATACAACTTTTAAAATAAGCTCTTGAACCTTACAATCATCTTTAGAGAGAAATCAATAATTCTAGGGTTTAATTGGATTGAGCTCGAGTGAAGTTCAATTAAGTTTCAATCAAAGGAAAGGGAATTGACCAACAATGAGGTCAACATTGTGGTCTTTGATACCACAACATAAGGGTGGAAAGATTATCATTGTTCTTATCATCCACATTTGAGGGGTGAGGGACTTTTATATTCTTAGAGATGGAGGTGCAACAACGGTGCAGTTGGGTATATGGTGGTGAAATTTGGAAGGGTTGCTAATTTGAAGCTCACGCACATCAGATGCTTATGAACATGAATGATCAAAAGTAGTTTTGATGTCATATTAGAAAGAAAGAAAAAATGAGTAATTGATCTCTATTAAATTTTTTGTTTAGTACAAGCATATATGTATCTCTATATCGTCAAAAATAAATCATTAATAAACAGAAAATATCATGAAACAAATGGTAAAGATCCTTAATAGAAGTTCACCTTTGAGATATTACTGTTAGGAATGTATGGCTCTATAAAGCAATGGCACTTCTGCAAGTTGATATTTTTTTAAGCTTTTTAAGTTTGTTGGGCCGAGTTCATACCAAAACCACAAGTGGTTTTAAAACTAGAAAATACAAAAAAAATACAGTAGAGACATAAAGAAAAAGCCTAAAAATGCTGAAATACAAAGTATCAGGTGGCTAGAGAGCAACCCAATTTGGTTTTGCCTCTGCCTCTAGTTCTAGGGAAGGAACAAGCTAATAAGTTGGTAAGATGATTGTCATTGCCAGCGGTAACCAATGTATCATCCAATATATTCCCTAGCTGGAGTCGGCCTCCATTCTTCTTCCTCCTCCTGTAATATATTTGTCATTCCTCTTCCGAAGATTGACTCACCTGATCTTGATTTACTGTGTGCTGGAGATGTGCAGATTGTTGAACATTAGAAGCAACAACATGTTGTACCGGCTGATCTGCTATTGGATCAAAGGAGCACTCTCGTGTGTCTTGGCATGTGAGTGAGTCTTTTTCAATAACAGTGAGTGATATAAGCACAACTGGATCTGTAGCTGTAGTATGTTGTTCTTTTTCAGGAACTGCGGTGTTGGGAAGAGGATCGGGTTGAGTCTTCTCAATTAGGATAATAGGTGGCTGTTCTTTAGTGATATTCGGTCTTAGTTGAGGATGTAAACGATAGAAAATAGTAGAGTTGTGGCCAAACATACTATAATGAGAGCAATAAGGAGGGTGTGGTTCGATTGCAATCTTTTGCCAATACCCGTTGTGAGTGGTTCCAATCCACACCTCATCCAGAGCTGGTTGAGTGATATCCCTCTCAACTAACACACAAGTCACAGAGGGTCTGGTGACAGCAAGCATAGGACTATCAACCCTGAGAGACTTATCGTAAGCAGTTGCTAAGGAGTAGAGAATTTCCAAATTGAACAGATGTAATTTTAACCCCAAAAATTTTATCCAAACTGGAATGATAGGGGACTCCGCCTTTGGGTCGAAATCAACAGTCCACTTCAGAATTTTTATATAACGGTTGTTGATCTTGATAACTTTCCAAGAAAAGATGCGGGTATAATCAACATCATGAGACAACTGAATTAGTATGTGCCGACCGTCAAATAAACTAATATTTCAACTTCCCAATAGTTTCAAAGCCTCAAACTCTTTCCGAATGATCTCCAATTTTGGGTTAACATAAATAAATTTTCCCACTAGAGCAAAACGCCAAGAGGAAGCGAGAGTACTGGTTTCAACCTTTGTAAGAATAAGAGCATGCTTCCCATTTTTTTTCCCCCAATTTTTTTATGAAGGTGTGATCGCCACCACCTTCAAGAGCATCAAGAGCATCGTGATCGCCACCACCTTCAAGAGCATCGTGAAAAGATTGAGGAACATTGCAAGATTTACCTATACAAAAATCAGTCAGGAGCATGGAAAGAGGAGCATGAGTAGGAATCGAGAGGTCGCCGGCAAGTGCAGTAGCATAAGAACGGATAGCCATCTCTGCCGACAAGATTCTGTCGGACAGGGAGCGGGGAGACGTCGTCTGAAAGGAAATGCGAATAGAGCAGTGCGAACGCAACCAAGCGAGCAGAGCAGCAGCTCTGTCGCCAGACCGAGACGAGAGGACTACGAAGGAGGCGTCCTGGACAGGCGAGGACGTCGTCTGGAAGGAAATGTAATAACTCAGCTTGTCTCGTCGTCAGGATGCGAAGACGGGACGTGAAGACGAGAGCACCTGTCGATGAAGACGAAGTAGACGCAGAGACCGAGCACCCGTTGACGAAGACGAAGCAGGGAATAGAAATGGGAGATCCGTGTAGCAAAAAACTAGGGTTCGCTATGAGGTGAAACCCTAGCAGAGTGGAACGAAACCATGCCGGCTTTGGGCCGTCTTTCTATATATATATATATATATAATGATGTGCAAAGTTATATATAGTAAAGATGCTCTCACTTTTTGTTATGTTGTATTAGCTTGAAATAGGCATAGAATGTAATGGAGCTCAAATTCCCTAAAAGGCGTAGTGCTAATTAATTAATAAACAAGTTAATCACCAAATAAAATAATTTTTGATCTGAATTTTCATTATTTCTATCACATTATATTACTGGTCTTATCAATAATCACTAAGCTTACAAATATTGACCAACAATCATGCAACCTTTATAAGTTCCTTCATTATTGCTTAGTTCTAGTTATTCTGTTAAAATAAATACCTAATCTGAATAGAGTGTTTAATTTAGTCCGTTAGTTCCTTAAATATGATTCGAAATAGGTTCTCAATTATAATCATTATTTAATTTGTTAAAAAAATATTTTAAAGCTCACAAATAAGATGTGAAATGAGGGCATCCCGCTCAAATCAAGAAGCATAAAAAACTTTATTTGTTTTGAAACACAATTATGTGTAACATCATTCATGAACTTCCCATGAAATTTTCATTGAATTAAATAATGATTTTAAGTATCCGACTATTTTGACAATATTTGAGGGGACAAGGGGCTAAATTGAATTATTTAAATAGTCTATGACTAAAATGACTCTTCATAAATAGCCCATGGAATATTTTGATCACTTTCTCGAATCTCATTATTCCTAGTGAAAAAGGGGAAGATTTTTTTCGCCATATTCTCTTGCGTATGAACACTTGATTTCTACATTTATAATGATTCATGTTAGGCTGTCATTTAAAGTGCCTACAATTTTAGCTTAATTAGTAATAACTCTTCTAAAGTGGTTATTGAGCAAAGCTAAAATAATATTTTTTAATAAACTGAAAAGTCTATAATAATGATATTTCAAAATTCAATGTCACTGTCTAATAGGTTATTTGAAGTGATTGAATAATCCCACTGTACCATGAGTGCCACTACGTTTTGGTTTCATTTTGTTATTATCTTCTTTAATGGAATGCTTTATCTCTTCTTTTAAAAATGATAAAGGAATATTTTTTCCATATAAGCAATAAATAATTTTAAAATTTGGGGATACCAGGCATAGCATATGTATTGCACATTGAACAAAGGGATGATAACTGGCATATCATATGTTGTACAAATTCAAAACGAACCTTTTAGATGTGCCAATAATATCAGTATTGGTGTATGCAGAAAAGGGATACCTTTTTGATCAATTCAATAAAACTCATTAAAAAATGAGCTATAAAGAATAGGTTTAACACCTAAATAAATAATCAACAAGAATGACTAAAAATGAACTTCAAATATGATGATGATGAATCAAAGTAATTTACAAATAAAAACTAAATGTGCATACACAATTGTTCTCCTTACTAACTTTGTGCCACTGACGGATCCACTAATGATTTACCTTTTGCGTGTTTGAGGAGGCAATTATTTCATAGGAAAGTTTAGGCTTTGCCTAACGAGCAAACCTTGGTGCGTGGTGGTTGAAGTTTTCTCAACATCTGGAATGGATTTATTGGGAATGACTAGTTACGTGAATGAGCTACAGAGTTTGAGGAAGTTAAAAGTTATGGAATGCTTATCATTGGCAAGGTAGGAATTAAATGCTTTAACCCTTTACTGTACTGCTGCAGGCCACAGAAATTAGAGGGAACCACTCTTCAAGTAATAGTTCTACGGATTTATGTTCTACACACATAATTCGTTCTAGCACACTATAAAGTCAGTCTTGTTGTGTGAAATGGTGAAGCATTTTTAACCCCTTTCTTAGAAATTTATGGCTTTTATACCTTGTGATATTCCTAGCGCTGCTGTAGCTTGTAGATGCTGTTCTAAAATGATTTGCAGAAATGCATATTCTTAAAATTTGTATTGAATCTTGAAATATAAAGTTAAATTGATTAAAATTCTTATTTAATCAGTAAAAGAAGCTTTTGCAAAAAGTAGAAGACATGCAGAATTTTTTAGACAAGTTCACTTTTATTTAAATTGTGAAATTTGTGTTTTCAGAATTTATTGACTCTACTTGGCAAGCATTTTTGGATGGCCAATAAATTCATGTTTATTTTTTCTTTTCAGAAATCTGTGCTTTCAGATTTGATTCAAGAGATCGAGCCTTTGGATTTGAATCTAATCCAAAAAGATGTTCCAGCTGTTACAGTTGATGCAATGAAGAGAACAATATCTGGCATGCTTGGGATACTTCCCTCTGATCGTTTTAATGTTGTGGTTGAAGCCCTTTGGGAGCGTTTATTTAAGTTATTAGTTTCTTCAATGATGACCGGGTATGCTTGCCAATTACTTGACTTTTAAAAATTCCCTTGTTTTGGCACATGGATGGACTTACAATTTAATTAATTTTATGTCCCTTCTTTACCTTGAATGATTCCAAAGTTTGATATTTTATTTCAATGAATGGGTCTGGACTTGGTTGTATTGAACTGCTTTATGATTTACGAGGGATGGCTAGGTTTTTTCTTAGCTTTATTTTTTAAATTTTATGGTGAGCAAATCAATTTAATGATCAATTATCTCAGTTTTAGGCGTGCTACAATTTAGGTTTTTGTTTTTCATCACTCGCTTTTGGATTGATCTATTCTCTCTGGAAAAAGAATGGGAATATAAATTATCCATGAAATTATCACTTACAAACTGATGATCAAACCAAGCGATCAATGAAAAGTTTGAAGATCAGTTGTACTGTCTAATAATAGATCATAAATCTTGGTGGGCTTTGGTATTGCTCATTATTTAATTTTGCATATAATTCATAAACCAATATATCTACCTTCTGTGGTTACCACACAGTAAAGACTTAGAAAGCTTATAAATTTTGTTGGCCTACTTATAGAATCTAGAACTAACACATTCATATTAGACATGTGCCTGATTTTCATGAGGTTATTCATATTAAACTAGCTATTATTTACCATAATTGTAAGCGTTTTATTGTTGTGAAAATGGGCTGTATTGAATTTACGCCTAATGATGAGATCACGGTGGGTTTAAATTGCTTTAATCTAGACATCTAAGAAATTTAATGAAAAAAGATCTAATACCATTTTAAGCCGTGCAATGCATCGGTTCTAATATCTGCAAAGAAAATTCTTAAAAAAATTTGGTATCCACTCAATTTTCAGTGCAGTTGATTTGGCTTTATTCATGAGCATATTATAAATTTTCTGGATTATGCTTTTTATATACCTCTTTTATATGATTCTACATCTAATCATCCACCAGATATTTCTATGCTTTTGTTTCTATGGCTATTTTTGTTGATGAAACTGTGTCCATTAATGATGATGGATTCCTGAAATATTTTATTCATAAATGAGACAACTTGATCGTAATGATTCATGGATCACTTTATGAAAAAATACAATTTATTATAACTTGCTTGATGAATATTGATGGATATTTTCGATTCATGTGGATATATTGAAAATTATTGTTTTTAATTTGGTCGAAAGCATTACATCAAACAGTGATCTAGAACAGTTTATTTGTTGTTTTGTGTAAATTTTTATGTAATTATCAATGTGCTAGTGATGATAGCTAAGAAAGTTGCATCTTATTTCTTAGCTTTAGGTTAGCTTGAAATGATTTGGCGTAATTTCATCTCTTGTTTTTGTTTTAGTTAATTTTCGTAAGAGTTTGAAACCTTTAAACTGATACAGCATTATATTGGTTAAATTGCTGTAGTTTTTCTTTTTGGGTGGTGTTTTAAGTGCATGTGGCTTGGGTGATGGAGCTTTGGAGTTATATACAATGAATTGAGGGGTGGATATTATTGTTTTGTGGCAGGTGATAGAGTTTGAGGGCGTGTTGTTTCTCCAGTCTTTTGTGGCCGTGCAGTTTCCTCTTATGAGTCCTATTTCCTTAGTTGATTATGATTTTCGTGGCAGTTTTTGCTTGGGGATAAGGCATATGGTTTGGTCCTCTTCTATAGCCCTATTTATTATTTGGTTGATTTAGCTAAGATATAATTTGAATCAAAGCCACAAGTTGGCTTAGTTAGGTATTATATGATTTTAAACTTAAATTGAGACTGATTATATTCTCATTTTATTTGCTAGTATCATTTATGATGGCTATAAATAATTGATCCGACGCATGTAATTGATAACTTTTGATTTGAATGATATTTCTCTTTTCAATTTCATTCATGCAGTGCAAATTGATGTGTTAATCTTCGAGCGTGGCACAATTGTGACTTCTAATTCAAAAACAATTTATCACCACATACAAAGCTCCAATGAGTTACACATCACATTTACATTCATGAAATAAAAAAAAACTTAAAAAAAAGTTAATTCAAGCCCAAAATTGTTAATTGCATAAATTCAATGAACTATTTATAGACTCTTTATCACCTAGGCAAGTTAATAAGGTTAGCATAAGATTAGCCTTAATTTAAGCTTTTATTATTTTCAATTGATAAAAAGAAATCTCCCACTTTAGTTTAACTCACTTAACAGCAGAATTAAGATTGAAACTATTTCAAATCATGTCAAACTATTCTGAAGATAGGAGATAAAGTACAGTATTTTCTGCCATCATCGTTGATATGTTCATAATTATATAGTCTTTTCTGCCATCATCACCAATATGTTCATAATTATATACAGTCTATCTCTATTCTTGATGCCAACTTTTTAATGAATTTTTCTTTGTTTGAATTTCAATATTACTTTTTTATTTTTGATAAAAAAATACCCCATCACCATTTATGGGTTGTTTGCCCAGAAGTTTCGTGCAGCTGGATTCATTGTAAACGTATCCCCGGTGAGTGTTCACTATGCCATGAATTCGCATCATCTGTATGGGCATTGATGATAGCTGTTAATTTTATATTAATTTACCTTATGTCTGCTTCATGGTGCTTCATTTCATGTTTTGGGGCTTCATCGTCCAAGATTTTCATGGTTTTCTAAGAAGTAGAGAGGTCTCTCGATTATATACTTAAAGAAGTTGCTCTCTTCTCATACAAGAGGTTTGGAACTCCGGTTGGATGGAGGCAGTCCACTACATCCATGGTAAAATTTAGTCAAAGGCGCTAGGTGCAAAGCGAATAAAGGCACTAGTTAAATAAGCAATTCAAGAACAAAGGGAAAAAAAAAAGGCGCTAGATATATATTCCATGAGCTCGCTCTTATTTGACGCCCCGGACAGGTCTTTCTTTTACCGAGTTGTCGTACTCTGGAGCAAATTCTTAGAATTTTGAATCTTTGTGGCTTTCACCGAATCCCCCTTGATCCATCTTAACTCTGAACTAGTTTATATTAACTTATGTGGACCATGACATGCTTGCCCAAAATGAGCAACAACGCTCAGTAAGTCGTCCAGATCTAATAGAGTGTAGGGTTGTGAACTCATGTAGATCCAAAGAGGGTAGAGAAGCAGAGGAGTAGGGTCTTTTAAAACAAAATGTTGCTGAGATAAGAATACTTAGGTGGATGAGTGGCTTGATACTTGGAGACAAATGCAAAACGAATCTATCCGTGAAAGGGTTGGTGTAGCTCTAGTGGTAAACAAGATTATAGTGAGTTGTCTTAGATGGTTTGGTCATATTAAACGTCGACCATCTGATAATCCGGTTTGGAGAGTAGATGTTTTAGATTCAATTTATGTTAAGAAAGTCAGTGGTAGACCCGAAAAAACCTGGGCATATTGTATTAAAAATGATCTTAATCTATTAGAATTAAATGAAAATATGACACTTAATAGGACACTGGAGAAAAAATGTTTGATGTAGCCGACCCCACTAAGTGAGATAAAGGGTGGTTGTTGTTGTTTTATAGTTTTATGTAAGGGATGTGCCCTTGTATCAAATGGATTGAAATATACTTAAGTTTTTATAGATATCCCTTGTACCTTTTGGATACAAGTGTAATTTATCATTTTTTTATTTTTTGGGTATATTTTTAAAACTTCCCTAATGTTTTGACGGAAGTGTGTAGATTGTTCCCTGTTGTTGATGCTACCCATTTCAAGTTAGTTGCATTCACCATAATTAGGAAATTTATGGTCTCATTTGTGGATTTTATTAGCTAGTGCAAATAAAATTATTTTGGATGAAGTTTACTTGAGATCCTGACTCTCTATATAACTGACTTTTTAGAGGGTTGTGGCTAGATGGATGAGTTGGGATTAAGCTGCAGATAAGAGAAGTGGTTGGTGGACCTCAGGAAAAAGTAAATGGCACAATTGGTTGGTTTAACAAGGGTGAAAATCCAGGTAATGATTTCTTAAGAATAACTTTAAAAAATGGAACTTATGGCTAATTCCGTTAGAACAAACGTTCAATAGAGCGGGGTTTATAGTTGAAGCAAGTAAACGACTGAATTAACTGTTTAATAAAAGCTAAACTGCGGAAAAAAAATTGAAAGATTTAGTTTAGTTTCAAAACCCCCAATTATTCTGGATAACACTTGCGTTCTCTTTTTCACAACAATTGCTTGCTCAAAGTTATTCAATGCTTATTCTTGATACCATCATCACTTTTTCTCGAGGAAAGTTCATGGCATGTTGGTCTTCTACCTCCATGTGATATGACTCTGTTAGGCTTTGGGATGCTTTATATTAGGGATTGAGATTGGTAATATAGTACGATACAAACCAATAAGCTGCTTTAGAACTGTGGGACAAATCTATAATTCTCATATTTTGGGTGATCAAATCTTTGTACGGGCTTAGTATCCTATTATCCTTTGATAGTATAATTTTAGTTTTTTGTAGCAATTATTTGCTTGTTATTGAGCTGTGTTGCTTCATTGGTTTCCTTGCTTGTTGAAAAATAATTATCTTTTGAATAGTTCAAGTGGAAAATGCTAATGTTTCAAGTTTTCTGAGTTTGTCTGCAAAAAGATAGGGCAATTATGCTTTTCCTCAGAAAGAATGAATGTAAAATGTAGATTCTTAAAGTTGGCCCAAGTAGCTAGGATAAATCTATGACAAGGTGTTGTTGATGCCCTTTAAAATTTCTTGCCATATTCTCTTTCTTGCACTCGTAATCATGTTTATTCCTTGAGAAGTTTCACTGTCTTTGTATTTCAGATATACTTTGCGCAATGCTGAGTACCGCCTATTCCTTGAGAGGAATGTAGAAATATTTGGAGATTATCAAGATAAAGAAGAGCATTTAGAAGAAAATAAACCTAAAAATGTGATAGGCAGTTATTCTGATAAATTAATGGATGGAACTTCCACACTATTTGAGCTTGCTGAAAGGGATTTATCAAACTCTAACAAAGGAGACGAAGTGTCACCATGTGAAGATCCTGATTTTGAAAGTTTGGGAGAAATGTCACCTCAAGCTAAAGAATATATTCGTAGCCTAACATTTCGTTTATCCTCTATGAAAAAGGTATTGACATTTAATGTGGATTTTTTTGATTGAAATGACTTGGTGGTTTCTACAACAAAATTTCCCAAGTATTGTGTATAAAGAGATAATTTTAAAGTTGATCCCTTTAATTGTGACATGCTTATATGCCAGAAAAAAAATATCCAGTTTCTTTGGTGGAGCTGTAATTTGGGGGACAGAGACTTTCATATTTTAAATCTATTACATTTTTGCACTTTTTTGTGTAGCTTATAAAATGGAAAATGGCATAATTCAATGTCCAATTTTTTTTTTTTGGGTGGTTCAAAGGAATAGTTCTTTATTAACAATGTTGCCCTGTTTTGTGTAACTTGTTATCTTATTGTATGCTGTGCGTGGCTTATAATTTCAGTTACTTTGTGGTTGAACTATATCCTGTATGATTAGTCTAATTTGCTTGTTCAATTTCTACGGATGTATTTCTTTCTTAAAGTGAACCATCTTATGCAGTTCATAATAGTAGCATGAATAGAGATGGATAATTATTTCAAATAGAATTGCTTGAATTTGTTCTTTTGAAATATTTTAATTTTATTTTTATTTTTCATGAATTTTTTTAAAATCCGCTGGCAATAGGTCTGTTATAGGCTAGTTGCATGGCTGTCATTTTGTTGATGTGCTCATCTGCAGCCAACGAACTCAGTTGAGGGGAAGGGAAGAGAAAGAAATGTTTTGGGGCTTTACTCTATTCAAGTATTGTATAAATAAAAATATACCAACCAATATATTGGATCTGAACCTTTAACTTTGTTTTAACATGAATATCAATACTACTCTTATTGTTAGTTATCACTCTTCTTTTAACTATTGAGCTTGGCTTTATGAATCTCCGTTCTTAAGTAATAAATCTATTTTATGTATGCGTGTTTACACAATTTTGAGCCATTTTAAAATCTAATTCTTTTTCCTATTTCCTTAACCAGTCACTGTGTTTATCCTATCGTAGAACAATTTTTATCATCATTTTTTCAATAAATATTATTTAATTTAATTATTTTTTATCAGGCTATTAGTTTCTTTACATACATTCTAGTTGGCATCATCATTTTTGCCATACTGACCTAGATTTTGAGTGAATCTTGGTTGCTAATACTCAAGATTCATATTAGCTGGCTAGTCTTGTTAATTGTGTATAAATTTCACAAACTTCATACAACTATTATACTATTTCATCATTTAACCATTAAATTTAACTCTTAAAAGTTGATCTGTTGAAATAATCCTTAATTCATGGCCAGAACTTTTTCTTCCATAGCAACTCAACAATTTATAGACAAAAACCTTTCTTCTACAACGTTCCAACTTTTCCCGGACATTAATTTTCTATACAACATTCCATTTAGCTGTGTAGTCAGTTCTAGACTCCAAAAATCTTTCCTTAAACCTTACCTTCTGCAGCCATGAAGATCGGGATTTCCTCCTGCGACCTTTCAAATATCTGCACGTTATCATTTTATTTTGATCGGCCATACATGTATTATGCTGTATTTGTATGTGATTATCCTTTATCTTTCACCACACATATCTTTTAAATTTAAAAATCTAACTTTATTTATTCCTTCTTATTTTCTTGCAAACCATGGTTATGGTTTTCCCTTTGGTATTTACTCAGGACCTACACGAAATGAACAGGAAAAATTCTGCTCTACAAATGCAACAGTTTGTAGGAGAAGAAAAGAATGACCTGCTGGACTACCTACGGTCGCTACAACCTGAGAAGGTTTGCACCTAATTTATACTTGGACTCTCCTTTGATACTGCTAAAAAATTTCCAAGTCATTCTGCCTAATAGGTTCTGTTTAATTGTTGAAAATGCGAACTAATGTTTTCTGATTGAATACTGCTTGATGTGCCTGCTTTTAAATTGTCATCCACAATGATGTGCCTGCTTTTAAATTGTCATCCAGGTTGAGACTTACTCATATTCAATTCTTATGCGAAGAGTAAATGATTGCAGGACCTGTTATATTGTTGTTGTTGTTACCGTTTCCAACTTTCCATTATATGTAAAATTCTATCGTCTATTTCTATGCATGCAAGGGCAGTATAAGAAACAATAATTATATTAGTTCCCCTTTGATTTGGGAGATTGTACCCGCACAAATATGTTTGATGCAATCCAAACCATCCATAGTTAAAACTCTTAGGGATCACTTTTAGTTTATTTTATTTTATTTTATTTCTTTTGTGTTTGTTTAATTTTTACTTAAAATAAAACATGTTTGGTATGTTATAATATGTTTTCTTTTTTTTAAAAAACTCGCCAACCAACTTCAGATATGTTGAGTACTTTTAAAATCAAGCTTATTTGTTTTTTGAAATAAAAATAAGCACATACCAAAAAATGCTCAAACATGTTTTTAAAATAAAACAAAAAAAAAATCAAAATCCAAAGTGATCCCAAACAAGCCCTTAATATATTAGAGAACAACTATTGAATTAACTACTAGTGTGGTGATATTGATGAGTATTTTAGCTGTCAATCTTCCTGTGTGAGTTCGGTTTAAGTTTTTAGGCATAGCCATGGAATTTAGACCAGAATTGTATTGCTTTAAAAATACAAAAATGTTTTTGAAACTCACAAAATTTGAATGGGTTGTTAAATCAAGTTAAGAGTAATTTTTTAGCTCCACTCACACATTCTCTTTCTTTCTCTCTGTGTGTATACATACATATTGTCTACACCAAAGCTGTCAGCATGGATCTCAATTCAATCAAATGGCCCAAATGACGGCCAGACGATCGAGGCGTCCTACCTTTCTACAACCAACTGCATAATCAAGATTCGAACAACTCACAATGACGAGAGATCCGAGCGGTAAACCATGGCTACAGTCCAGACCGACCAGAAGCGCAGTCGGGAACCCTTGATCGCGGTCAATCGGTCGTCCCACTTTTACCACAACAGACGAGATCGTGACTCGACCGGGCTCCTCGGCTGACAAACCCATGGCACAGTCGGCACTCAGTCAATCACCTCAGTCGGCCGAATTCCAGCAAGTCGGCTAACCAATTATTGTCATATTAGAATTCGAATTGTAATACATATATAGTATGAAATCCATATGATTAATTCAATTGTTTGTGTTAAGAGCGGTTTCCATAACTGCTTCATGCTTTCTATAATTGTAAAAAACATGTCTCTATAAATTTGAGGCGATATTACGAATAAGGGGGCCTCTCTCGGTTCTCTCTACAGGGAATTTCTAACTTATTTTACTCTCTCCCTCATTCTTCTGGTTTTAACTCTCAAGATGTATTTACAAAGGATAATTTAGGTTCCAACATCCTAAAGAAAGTGCAATAAGCATCGAACATGTCACAGACGAGATGTGGAAAAGACTATGAAGGAGAAACCTCCCAAAGTGAGAGAGCACATATGGAACCCAGTAGAGATACTACGCAACCGGAAGTCCATGTACAGGTCCAGGACCTACAAACCCAAATGACCCTCATGATGAAACAATTTGATATCCTCTAGTCAACAATTACCCAGAAAAACGATCAAATCCCTCGTTTGGAAGCGGAACCTCAGGGGATCCATCTCCAAAGTGCCACACCAAGGAACTCAACAATTCCAGATAACCAGGCCAGCAAGCAGCGGACAAAGAGACAAGGTGAGTCTCAACACCCTGACACAACCGTGTCTGCACAGGCGAACAAACAATGGAAAGAGGGAATGGAAATGATTGTCCAACCACTCGCC
>NW_018164992.1:1751652-1753086 GCF_001263595.1 Phalaenopsis equestris | reverse complement strand
GCCTTCTACGGCGAAAGAGTGAATGCAAGTGCTTGTCCAACCACTCGCAGAAAGGGCTTTACTCGCCAAATCAAAGAGGCGACACCCCCGCCCGGCTAAGGATACATTGACTAGATCCTTACAAAGACAGAACCAACGTGATCGACCACGTGGTGTCGTTCAAATCATTAGGCAGTCTGCTCCAGATCGATGACCTTATAATGTGTCGTCTTTTCCTAACCACCTTGAAGAATTCAACCCTTCGGTGGTTCAACGGTCTGCCAATTGTAACCGTCCCAAGATACAACGAGTTTAAAAAAACTCTTTATTTCACACTTCTTAAACGTACGGAACCCGAGAAAAGACTCGGAGTACCTTGCTAGACTTCAAGCAGCGAGAAAATGAGAGTCTGCGGGACTTCATTACCCATTTCCAGAACGAGATGCTTGAAGTTTGGGATCTGAAGCTTGATATAGTCGAAACAACTTTGAAACGAGGAGTCTAAAGCAAAAAAGTTTGGGTATGACCTAAACATATTTAAACATACTACTTTTATAGAGATATTGGACATGGCGAACGAGCACATACTTGCTGAAGAAGACCTCCAGGGTCCTTGAATGGCAAGTTGGAGTCGCCTGATCATCCCACAAAGAAGCTAAAAGAACGAGGCGAATTGCAGAAATCGAAAGACAATCAATCCTCCATCGGTCACCAGAACAACAACTCTCTGTCCCGGGATCAACGGGGAAATGACCGAGGGCACCATGACCAGAAGCGACTATCTGATCAACATTCGGGTCAATATTATGAGTGACCTCATGTTTACCGGAAAATGCATGGTTTTGTGCCCCTTAACGTATCAATGATTGAAATAGTCGAGGCCATCAAGAACAATGACTATTTCGAACCTGCTCCGCCACTGAAGGCGGTCTCGGCCGAAACCTGATTGAGGAACTTATCCATGTCGGAAAGCTAAAATAGTTTGCTGTTGTCGGTGCTCATACACAACGATAGGGAAAAGCTCCTGCAGGAGAATACACAAACGGACCTGTTAGGGTGAATGAAATCCACGTAGCAAGAATAATCCCAGTCATCTTCGGAGGACGACCTCGAATCTCCAGCTTAAAGAGGCCGCTTTCGGGGGAGGTATGCTCCGTCGTCTCGTATACATTGAACCATTTACCAGTTGTCTTTATAGATGCAGATCTCCCCCCGAAAGGGAAACTCTACAATGAGGGGATTGTTCGTGATGACATTGATCAATAGGGCTGTCAAAATGGCTCGTTGTTCGCAAGCAGCTCGTGTTCGACTCGTTCGCTAAGTTAACGAGCCGAACACGAACAAAGATTTGATTGTTCGTGTTCTGCTAGTGTTCGGCTTATTTTGGTTCGAAAAACTACTCATCAATTATATATATATATATATAAGTATATGTATATATTGGTGAGTATTATT
>NW_018164992.1:1746595-1751514 GCF_001263595.1 Phalaenopsis equestris | reverse complement strand
GATTAGGGTTGTCAAAACGACTCTTTGTTCGTAAACGACTCGTGTTCAACTCACTAAGCAAACGAGTCAAACATGAACACACTTTTTGAGCTTGAAATATAAACGAGCTGAACACGAGTTGAGCTGAGCTCGCTCATGTTCTGCTCGTTTACACCTCTACTGATCTACAAGTACCAGGCGGGGACCATTATCGTTGATACAGGAGTTCGGTGAACATCCTATTTATAACAGTGTTCGATAAGATCGGTCTGAAAACCGACTGATTGACAGTACAAGCCAACTCATTATTCAGATTCTCCAGGGAAAGGAAGGAGGAACTAGGTCTCATCGACCTAGCTATCTCTTCGGGGGAACCCTGGAAGCAATATACCAACACGGAGGACTTTCTCATGGTGAAATCCTTGTCGATCTACAATGCTATCTTCAATCGACCACTCCTAAACAGTTACCGGACAATGACTTCTACATATCATGTGGGTGTAAAATTCTCGGGCGACGCGGAGGTTATTACGGTCTGGGGAAACTTGAAGCAGTCTAGGCGCTGTTATTTGTGAGCGATTTCAGAACCGCTCGATATCCAGATCCAGAGGGAGGGAGTTTGTGAGACCAGTGAGGCAATCATTCAGGTACCTGTGTCCGACGAAAAACCTGGTACGATTTTCCTAATCAGTGAACATTTTCGATGCAGGGTTTAGGAACCCGCTGATACAGACGCTCCGAGAGCATCGAGAGGTGTTTGCTTGGACCGCAACGAAATGCTCGACCTTTCAATCAATGCGACGTGTCATCTACTGAACGTCAGCCTCTACTCTCGACCAATCCAGCAGAAGGTTCGACAGTTCTCAAAAACTTTGGCCGAACTGATAGCAGCGGAGGTGCAAAAGCTACTGGATGCCGACTATGTAGTCTAGTACCCAACCTGGCTCTTGAACGTCGTAATGGTCAAAAAAACCAATGACAAGTAGCGGATGTGCGTAGATTTCACCAATCTCAACGCCATTTGCTCAAAGGACACCTACCTCCTTCCGAAGATCTACATATTGGTGGACGCAACGGTCAGATACTCTGTAATGAGTTTCCTCGACGCTTATTTCCACTACCACCAGATAAATATGCACTCGAACGACGTAAAAAAATAACATTTATTACTGCACAAGATATTTTATTTTAATGTAATGCCCTTCGGGCTTAAGAATGCTGGGGTGACCTATTAACGCCTCATGGATGTCATTTTTTCTAATAAAAAAAGGACAAAATTATGAAGTTTATGTTGACGATGTTCTAGTTAAGAGTAAGTCAACCAAACAACACATTGAAGATCTAAAAAAGACCTTTAGAACACTTAAAAAATACAATATGAGGTCCAAGTTCACCTTCGGGGTGTCAACCGAGAAGTTCATTGGCTTTCTATTGATTCGCGAAGAATTGAAAGTCAATCCGGAGAAAGTACAGGCGATCCTAGACATGTCGCCCCTGCAGAGTATCAAGGAAATTCAGAGGCTAATCGGTTGGATTGCCAGGTTCAGTCTCATCCTCCCAAAGTCGGGCGACAATTGTGTCGCGTTCTTCAAGGCGCTAAGGAAGAGTCAACATTTTGAATGGACGACCGAATGTGGCGTTCAGAAACTTGAAAGATTTCTCAGTATCCCCACCATTGCTCCAGTGCCCAAAGCCTGCGGAAGACCTATCATTGTATCTCAGTGTCGGACGAAAGGCTATAAGCTCAGTTCTAGTGTGAGAGGAGGCGGGAAAACAATATCCAGTCTACTACACGAGTTGAGTGCTTCATGATGCTGAAACCAAGTACCCAATTATAGAAAACTAACTTTTACTTTGATTATTTTCGCTCACAGGCTTTGACCGTATTTTCAGATGCATCTGATCTTGATCATCACGAACTATCCATTGAATGTTGTGCTCACACAGCCGCAACACTCCGGACGACTGCTAAAGTGGGCGATAGAGCTCAATAAATTCAGCATCACCTGAGTTCCTTAGATGACAGCGAAAGCTCAAGTGATCGCCGACTTCCTGGTTGATTTCTTCGTGACAGAGGAGTAGGAAGAAATCATCACTGACAGACATGGACTCTATACGTTGATAGGGTCTTCAAGCAGGCAACAACAAGGCTGGGACTGGCTCTGAGTAGTCCGGCCGGAAAACATCTTTATCAGTCAATCTCGGTAAAGTTCGACGTCACAAACAATCAGGCAGAGTACGAAACGCTGATCGTCGGACCCCGTCTAGCCTATGAGATAGGGCTTGGGACCTCTTGGTGAGGTCAGACTCTTTGCTGATCGTGAATTAAGATAACGGGGAATTTCAAGCCAGAGACAAGCTAATGACTAGATACCTCGCCAAGCCAAAGAAAGAAATTGAAAGATTCAAGAGCTTCCGCATTGAGCACGTCAGCCGGAAGGACAATCAAGCCGTCGACATCTTCTCCAAATGTGTCTGTTTGGGAGGAATATCCAGAAAACATACCAAGCCATTGATCAACGAACCGGAGGTCGTGGAGGTAACGATCGACGGGACGAATAGCTGGATGGCTGGTAAAATAGAAGAGAAACTCAAAGATCCAAGGCGCTTTA
This sequence comes from Phalaenopsis equestris, assembly GCF_001263595.1. Lineage (NCBI taxonomy): Eukaryota > Viridiplantae > Streptophyta > Magnoliopsida > Asparagales > Orchidaceae > Phalaenopsis > Phalaenopsis equestris. Next base: position 1,748,923 of record NW_018164992.1, on the reverse strand, counting down.
AAATTAACGCCGCCCTATACTTATTAATCAACAGAAAGTTGTTCAGGTGGTCGATTACTTCGGTATACCCGAGGAGTTTAAAAGAGGATGAAGTCCAAGATGTGCTCTGGGAAGTGCATTCCGGAAAATGTGGCAGCCACTCCGGAGGAGAAACTCTCGCCTACCGCGTGCAACGACAATGGTATTTCTGACCGTCGCTCTTCTCAAGAAGCTGGGAATAGTGTAAAAAATACGCGTCTTTACATCACCAGCCGGCTCGGAGGTTACAACCGGTAGTCAGTCATTGGTCGTTTGTCATGTGGGGATTAGACATTCTCATGTCTTTTCCTCCATTGAAAGGCCAAAGAAAGTTCCTTTTGGTAGCGATCGACTATTTTTCAAAATTGATTAAAGCATTACCACTCGCTCGAATCAACACAAAGGTGGTCTGGAATTTTATATGGTTCGATTTGATTTGCATGTATGTGTCGTCGCTCATCATTATCACAGACGATGAGTCTTAGTTTGTGGACCGACGAGTAAAGGACTTTTGCACAAAATTGGGAATTGATCTGAAATTTGCCTCGATCCATCATATTAAGATGAACGGGCAAGCCAGGGCAGCTAACAAACTCATCCTGAACCTATTAAGGAAAAATGTTGAAGGAGATAACGGAAATTGGGCAGACCTGCTACCATGAGTGCTTTGGGCGATCTGAACGACGCCTTCTACGGCGACCAGACAAACTCCGTTCATGCTAATCCAATGAATTGTGGTCGTGCTACCGGTCAAATATGATCATCATAGCCAAAGGGTCGTTACGGCCTCTTCGTTCCTTGGGGATGAACTGATCGAGTGACAACATGCTAACATCGAAGGGGCAATGCTGGCCCTCGACCTCGCAGAGGAAACTCGCCTGCTCAGTGCTCCCGGAAGAGATTAAGAGCCGAACCATTTATTATTTCAACAAACATGTTCGGGAAAGAACTTTTGTCCCAGATGATCTAGTCCTAAAAAATCTGACCCCAACAGTTTGTGGATAGACAGTCGGTAAATTAGATCAGACTTGGAGTGGGCCTTACATAGTCAGTCAACGCATCTCACCGGGGGCCTATCAATTAAAGACATATGCCGTAAAGTAGCTCCCGCTGACATGGAGCGGGGACGACTTAAAGAAGTTTTTTCCTTAGACATGAAGGGAAGTGTCATCACTTGTACTTTTGATTGATGTAATAAAAGATGAACTAATTCTTATTTCAATGCCTCAATTCTCTAATATTTGGTCTGGCCGAATTTCGCCGAACAATCGTCCTCACTGAGCAAACTCTGGTCGAATCAAGCAAAACTTTTAGGAGAGGTTGCATTGTCTGCCGATCGACAACAAGAAAAATACGACACAACAGGAATAAAGAACCACAAGAAATAAGGGTCAGCGAAAACAAAGTATGACAGATAAAAAAGACAATTTTTTTTATGCCAGTTGAAAGATACACGACACTTCTGACCAACGAATATATCAGATACACATTTTACATCTTTTGATTGAGACAATACTTCGGGAAAGCAGAGGCGCTACGTGGGTTGCTAGGAGTTTGGTTCTTTCAAACATTATTATTTGAGCGGAAATGCTGACAACCTTCGTCGGAAGACGAGAAAAAACTCGACCGTCGCGGCCAGCAAGAGAAGAGTACTACAAGTTTGTCACTTTAGGCAGAGCTCTGTCGGGTGGATGTGATCCTCCCTTGGAACATGTTGGATCTATGCTTCATCCACGGATCATCACATCCGCCGTGAAAAGAGCCGTCAACGTCCGAGCATCTTATTAGAGGTCGATTGCCTTCTTCTCTTCAAGAATTTCGGTACCTTTCCTTGTTCTCTTCACTCAACCCCAACCTTTTTTGCCTCCAGTTGCTTCTCAAGTACAAATCAGAAGCAAAATGTAGTCGAAGCAAAAAAGGTTGGGGACCCTCACTCGGACTCCCACTATCTTCTGAACTTCTCCCGCAGTGAAGTGCAGTTGGAGAAAGAGAGGAGAAATCGTTGCCGCCAGAAATGTCATGCTTTACTCCTAGAACGCTTGGGTCCAAGGATAAAAAAACCTCCGAACATCCAGCGGCAACGGTTGAGCGGGCGTATTGACCTTCCACAGAAGTGGCCTCGCCTCCACCATTTCCGGAAAAACACTACATCCGTCAGGATTTTCGGTCAGATGTCTACCTTGACTTGGGCGACGTTCGACACCCGACCCGAAGAAAATCCCTTCCTTCGACACACAACTCAAAGAAAAAATAAATTATAGAGGTGTGGGCCTCTGTGGTTCTTCGGCACCCGCTACGAAAGAATACCCC
>NW_018164992.1:1727409-1746247 GCF_001263595.1 Phalaenopsis equestris | reverse complement strand
CAAAAATTCCCCCCCCCTCCCCACCTTATGGTCGAGCGAAGAGTTGGCTAACCTCGCCAAATTTTTGTAAAACCAACACACATAATAAGAAGGTAAGGAGATAAAGAACTTCCTTGCCCTTTATGTAGTGAGGGGTCAATGACTTGAAGTGGGGCCACCCACTGAAAGCTTGCAGAGGGCCCACCGAGTGATGACAACTGAGCACATTGAAGTGATGTTTTGATGGTTTAATTTCCTGAAAATAGAAATAGAGGTCATAATCAAATAGGGTTTTAAAACATCCCTTACTTCGAAAAGGCAATAGTTTTGTGCTTGGGAGACCAATGAAATTAGCTGTAATCAATTTTAATCTCGTCAGACCTTCTGTTGTCAAGATTCTTGTGGAGAGAGATATCACTTTACCTGATATTGAAAAAATTTGGCTTGACACTGCACAAAAAGGGTATTGGCAACAGATTGTCATGTTTCATAGAACAAAGATCATACTATCACACTCATTGTAAGATGTTTGGACACTCTTGAAAAATGTCAGGCAAACTATGTGAAATTAAATTCCTGCCACTATTTTAATGAGGGAGTTACATGATTTGTTAGATATTTTACATTTATATGTCTATGACTCGACTACCTTATTAAATATTCATAAAAACATGTAAAAAACCACACATATTTTTTTCAAAATTTAAAAATTAATAATTTTCAAATTAAAGAAAAAACACCAAAGTTTGCACCCGCACACACCCTTCAGATGATGAATCTTTTCAAACTTTTACCAAAGCTAAGGCCTTGAAGCTTTCTATTGGTTCTTTTTCCAAACCCAAAGTTCACCCAAATATTGTTCTGAATCATAATGTCAAATCCTTTTAATTAAATCCATTTTGAAGCCAATTTCAAATTCTCATCAAGCCAATTAAGCCATTTGAAATCTTCCTCCATGAAAGCTTCAATTATTGATCTAACTTGCCCTACACTTGTTAGAAGCTTATTGGTTCGATTTAAAACTCCCTCCAACTGAAATCCAACTGCCACTTCAGCCCAAGGGAAACCAAAACCAAGCTTAGGGCATTTTAAAACTTACATGACAAGCCATGCACATTTCTTGAAGCACATATGTTACAAATTGATTGGTGGCACACCAATCTTGACCTACTTCCGATTGGTTAGCAAAAATTGACAAGCCACCTCACTAATCCAAGGCAATTAGAATGGACCAATCATAAGGATGACCTTAAACTTAAGCTAAACCCAAAATTTTCTACCAAAATTCTGCCCAAATCATTTTGAAATTTACTTTATTTCATTCGAGTTTATTTCCAAGTATCCTTTACCTTTTCCATAACAAAAATTATCAAAAATACCACAATAAAAACCATGATCGAAAATTGAAAGCTTCCAAACATTGTCAATTTCTACCTAGATTTCAAATCTAAATGTTTTATTATTCTTCTCAAACCTAAAGAATACCTCCCTAATTTTTTTCCTTGAAAGTCGAGCCACATTTTTGAAATTCCGAAATGGGCGGCCCTAGTTGATCAAAATCTTGTAAAAATCCCTTTGGATCTTGAATTACTGCTGCGAGGAGCTTAATTTAGTCTCTTGAAAGCTACTCGAAGGATTGGATTGAGAATATAACTTTTGAATCAAGATAATTTCATTTTAAAGTAAGCTTTATTTCAATTTTCAATCTTTCTAAAGAGAACTTTCGAAGTTTTAGATTCTAGCCATTGCGATTATGAAGCTCTTCGAGACGATCATTTTGGTTTTTGAATCACTGAATTCCATAAATAATCGACTGAGATCCATAAGTTTTAAATTAGATGTTGATCGGTTTGCAATCTCATTTGGGACGATGAACCGATGCCGTCTATTTTAATTCATATGAGATGGACGGTCTTATTCATTTTGAATTGATATGATGGAGTTTGGGACTCAATAACGGATCCACCAAAAGGTGATCATTGGCGGCTAATAAGATCCTGATACACAAAAGGTCAAAACCAATAAGAGACAACAGGTGAATGTAGTTGTTTTAAATAAGCAATAAGATTTAGGCCCCATTTGGGGCAGCTTAATGGGTGCGGTGGCATTTTGAAAACCCCGCTGCTCTGTTTGAACATAATGTTCGGGGCAGCGTTTTTGTGCCGCTCCAAAACGTAATTCGCGAAAACGTTAATAGGTGTGAATCCGGAAAAAGGGTGCGTCCCGCGTTTGCTTATCGCGTTTAGGGTAAGAATTCCGGAGGTGCCCTCTCCCTCGCCCTCGCCCTTCCGATCTCTCCTCTACTCCTTCACTGTCTCGGAGATCGACACATATGAGGTATATTTTCGACCTTACACTCTCGCCCTACCCGTTCTTCATTCTCCTCCTCTCTTGCCTCATATGAGTATGTATTTGGCCCTCACGTTACTCTTCATTTTTTTGTTTGGGAATGTTTGAATTTACCCTCACATATGAGGTATAACTACTGCTAAGCAATTACCCACACTTGTTATATTTTTGTGTGAGTTTAGATCTATTGTGCTGGATCTAACTGATGTCACTGCAATTTGCGTACATGAAGGAAAGTGAGTGAAGTAAAAGCAAGAAATGTGAGAAAAAAGATCATTCGAGAATTAGAGAAAATAGATGTTATTTCTGTGGCAATTACATACATACCACAATTGATCCAGGAAGCTTGAAAAAATTAACACACTGTTGATCCATACATGAATCAATCTGCATTCCATAAAAATTTTAAAGGCTTCTTGTCTAGGCTGCACCATAAATAAGCTGGGAGAAAGCATTGATTCCCCGAGGCATCTCTAATACCATTAAAGAATTCCATCAAATATGAGAAAGCATTCATCACTAATGCAAATTCCATCATTAAGGATTTGAGTGGTCTATATGTAAATGCCCCCATTATATTTTGTATGTAAGAGCATTGGAATTGATATGTAAGTGCATAGAAATTTAGTGGTATGTATGTAAATCCCTCATTATATTTTTTTTGAACAGTGCATAGAAAATGAATAGGAATTGAAGTGGTATGTATGTAAATCCCCCATTTATTTTTTTTGACAGAGCACATGAATTGAAGTGATATTTATGTAATTGCCACAGAAATAACATTTATTTTCTCTAATTCTCGGATGATTTTTTTTACTTACATTTCTTGCTTTTACTTCACTCACCTTCCTCCATGTACGCAAATTGCAGTGACATCAGTTAGATCCAACACAGTTAGATCCAACATCAGTTAGATCCAACACAGTGGATCTAAACTCACACAAAAATATAACAAGTGTGGCTAATTGCTTAGCAGTAGTTATACCTCATTTGTGAGGGTAAATTCCAACATTCCTTAGAAAAAAATTGAAGATTAATGTGAGGGTCGAATACATACTCATATGAGGCGAGAGAGGAATAGAAGGAAGATCGGGTAGGGTGAGAGTGTGAGGTCGAAAATATGCCTCATATGTGTCGATGTTCGAGACAGTGAAGGAGTAGAGGATAGATCAGAAGGGCGAGGGAGAGGGCGCCTCCGGAATTCTTACCCTAAACGTGATAAGCAAACGCGGGAAGCGACCCTTTTTCGGCTTCGCACCTATTAACGTTTTCGCGAATTGCGCTTCGGAGCGGCACAAAAACGTCTCTCCGAACGTGATGTTAAAACAGAGCAGCGGGGTTTTTGAAACGCCGTTGGATCCATTAAGTTGCCCCAAATATGACCTAAATCTTATTGCTTATTTAAAACAGCTACCTCCACCTGTTGCCTCCCTATTGGTTTTGATCTTCTGTGTGTCAGGATCTTATTAGCCGCCAATGATCACCTTTTGGTGGATCCGTTATTAAGTTTTAAACTCCATCATATCAATCCAAAATGATTAAGGTCGTCCATCTCATATGAATTAAAATAGACGGTATCGGTTCATCGTCCCAAATGGGTTGCAAACCGATCAACATCTAACTTAAAACTTATGGATCTCAGTCGATTATTTATGGAATTCAGTGATTCAAAAACCAAAATGATCGTCTCGAAGAGCTTCATAATCGCAATGGCTAGAATCTAAAACTTCGAAAGTTCTCTTTAGAAAGATTGAAAATTGAAATAAAGCTTACTTTAAAATGAAATTATCTTGATTCAAAAGTTATATTCTCAATCCAATCCTTCGAGTAGCTTTCAAGAGACTAAATTAAGCTCCTCGCAGCAGTAATTCAAGATCCAAAGGGATTTTTGCAAGATTTTGATCGACTCGGGCCGCCCATTTCGGAATTTCAAAAAGGTGGCTCGACTTTCAAGGAAAAAAATTAGAGAGGTATTCTTTAGGTTTGAGAAGAATAATAAAACATTTGGATTTGAAATCCAGATAGAAATTGACAATGTTTGGAAGCTTTCAATTTTCGATCATGGCTTTTATTGTGATATTTTTGATAATTTTTGCTATGGAAAATGTAAAGGATACTTGGAAATGAACTCGAATGAAATAAAGCAAATTTCAAAATGATTTGGGCAGAATTTTAGTAGGAGATTTTGGGTTTAGCTTAAGTTTAATGGGTATTTATTAGTTGGGGTGAAGGGTTAGGGTCAGTCTTATGATTGGTCCATTCTAATTGCCTTGGATTAGTGAGGTGGCTTATCAATTTTTGCTAATCAATCGAAAGTAGGTCAAGATTGGCGTGCCACCAATTAACTTGTAACATATGTGCTTCAAGAAATGTGCATGGTTTGTCATGTAAGTTTTAAAATGCCCTAAGCTTGGTTTTGGCTTCCCTTGGGCTGAATTGGGAGTTGGATTTCAGTTGAAGGGAGTTTTAAATCGAACCAATAAGCTTCTAACGAGTAGGGAAGTTAGATCAATAATTGAAGCTTTCATGGAGGAAGGTTTCAAATGGCTTAATTGGCTTGATGAGAATTTGAAATTGGCTTCAAAATGGATTCAATTAAAAGGATTTGACATTATGATTCAGAACAATATTTGGGTGAACTTTGGGTTTGAAAAAAGAACCAATAGAAAGCTTCAAAGCTTTGGTAAAAGTTTGAAAAGATTCATCATCTGAAGGGTGTGTGCGGGTGCAAACTTTGGTGTTTTTTCTTTAATTTGAAAATTATTAATTTTTAAATTTTGAAAAAAATATGTGTGGTTTTTTACATGTTTTTATGAATATTTAATAAGGTAGTCGAGTCATAGACATATAAATGTAAAATATCTAACAAATCATGTAACTCCCTCATTAAAATAGTGGCAGGAATTTAATTTCACATAGTTTGCCTGACATTTTTCAAGAGTGTCCAAACATCTTACAATGAGTGTGATAGTATGATCTTTGTTCTATGAAAATCTGTTACCAATACCCATTTTGTGCAGTGCCAAACCAAATTTTTTCAATGTCAGGTAAAGTGATATCTCTCTCCACAAGGATCTTGACAATAGAAGGCCTGACGAGATTAAAATTGGGTACATCTAATTTCATTGGTCTCCCAAGCATAGAACTATTGCCTTTTCGGGGTAAGGGATGCTTTAAAACCTTATTTGATTATGACCTCTCTTTTTATTTTCAGGAAATTAACCATCAAAACATCACTTCAATGTGCTCAGCTGTCATCACTAGGTGGGCCCTCCGCAAGCTTTTCAGCTGTCATCACTAGGTGAATATATAATGTAATAATTCAAATGGGAGTAACGGGAGGCTTTGCTAGGGTTTCGCCTCGTGGCGAACCCTAGTCTCTTTTACATTATTTTCACGCTCGAAGAAGAAGGGGAGTTTGCTCCTCTGTTCCGTCGTCTTCGTTGAGCTTCGCCGAGGCTCCGTCTTTTGCTACCCGTGTCTTCTGCAGTTTCGACCCTTTCGCAGCTATTTTGTTTGTCTTCGTAGAGCTCGTCAAGCTTCGCCTGTTTCACGGCTTCGACTTTTGCGACTTTTCCTCGATCGTCTTCGGCTCGTCGTTTATGCTTTGCCCTTTGCTCGACTTGGCAGGGCTCGTTTTCTGCTTTGCCCCTTTCGGATTTCGCTCTTCCGTCCAGTGCAAATTCGCTGTTCTTTCGCCGTGTCTCCTTCTTGTGGTGATGGCTTCAAACAGATCGTATGCTATTGCTCATGCGGTAGTTCATGCCTCGGGTACTTTTAAATCTTGCTCTTTCCTTTCCCTCTTTCGTTTAAGTTCGCGGAGGACATCAAGAAACCTGGTAGGAAGAATGAGAAGTTTGTCATCTTTTTTACAGAAGTTGTATGTAATCAACTCGCTTCCTCCTATCGTTTGAATTTGGTTGGGAAATTTATTTATGGCCATACCGAAATAAAGCTTATTCGTAAAAAAATTGAGCTTATGCATCTTGTTAGGGAGTGAAAAATTAGACTTCTAGATGGAAGACACATTTCTCATTCAACTTAATAATGAAGAAGATTACACATGATTATTTGCTAGAAGAGTAATATGGATTGATAATAGAACAATGAAGATTTTGAAATGGTCAGTGGATTTTGACCCACAGATGGAACCACCAATCATTCTGGTTTGGATTCGCCTCCCTGACCTGAAATTTCATTATTTTAATCAAAAGTTGTTATTCTCTATTGCCTCAGTTTATGGTAAACCACTCAAAACGGACATTCCTACTTTTAATATTTCCCGTCCATCTTAAGCCAAAGTACTCGTTGAATGGGACATCACTTCTACCGCTTCTGAGAAAATTTGGTTAAACACATAACACCATGGTTATTGGCAAAATGTTATGATTGAGTCTTTCCCTTCGTATTGTTTGAACTATCGTATGTTTAACCATTCCAGTTCTCAATGTCATCATCTACACCTAGCCTCAGACCAAAGAAGCAAAGTGTTCTACCAGAGGCATAGATTCTCCCTCCTCCTGATATGTTCCAAGTTATCGACAGTATTGATCATCAAAAAGATACCCCTGAAGATGTCACTATCCATATGTCAATCATTCAAGCTCCACACAATGTTATAGTTTCCCCATCTTTGGAACCTCCTTTCGTGGGGGCGGGAGACACATTTCAAATTTCACATGCCCTAGAACCTATCACTGATGATACGGGTGACAATATTGCTACTGCTTCTCTACCGCTTCATCAGGGCGAACAAGTTGTTATGTTACTCAAGCACACGAGGTCCATGATGTGCAACAACCTACATTTGTCTGACCAATTTTGGACTAATCCACCGATCAGATGAGTCAATCCTCGGATGAGAAATGACAGGTTTACGCATCTAGAAGGAAGAAGAAGAATAGAGACCTATTTGAGCTCAGGAATCTGATGGATGATATTTTGGTTACTTCGGGTAATGGTACGCACCTCATCAATTTGCTAGCCGGCACCCTTCCGAGAACTCGAGTCGGAGGCAGGACTAAACTGAGTCATCCCTAGCTTTTTGCGCGCATTGATAGTTTTTGATTTTTTAGATCTTATATGTTTCTTTTCTTTTTTGGGTTTTCGTGTGTGTTATATCGTGTGGGTTGTTGCATTCTTTTAGGACCACACATACAACTTATTTGTACATTTTCCTCTTTAATATAATTGCTCTAGGGCTTTTTCAATACATATATATAGTTCATCAATAAATTAGGTCTTTTGGTTGACTAAGTGATGCAGACATAATTTTTTTCTATATTTTGTCCCATACATTCAAGATATTTTATGTTTTTTAGATTAAATTTTATTATTTAATCTGAATTATTTGTCTGCATTAACCTTGCTAACAACTTTGCATTTAGAAAATTTTTTAGCAGTTTGTTGGCATTTTATTAGCTATTTGTAATAGTTATATTTCTTCTGTTTATTAGGAAATTTTGAGTCATATAAGTTAGTTTATGGGATGACGAAAATTCTTATTTTAGATGTAAAGATTGTTGTTTTTCTTTAATTATTATGGGATTTTAATCTTTATTTGAGTGTGAGATTTGAAGTATCCCAACAGGGGTTATCTCCTTATACATTAGGCATATTTTTCATGGTTTTTTCTTTCTTTTTCTCATGCTCCTGCTACTTTTTCATTATTATTGTAAGTGAGATGGTGTAGATCAAATTCATTACAAATTGGAGTTTTATAGATTGTGTGAAGTTTCATATTTGTGGATGGATGTTATTATCTTTAATTCTAGTCACTAGTTTCTTGTTTAAGGTTAATATATATATATATATATATATATATATAGGTGTGTGATGATAATATATATATATATATATATATATATAGATATAGATATAGATATAGAATCAAATTAGTTGAAGTCTTTTCCAGATAAAAAATTTTACATAGTTATTGCATTCTTGTCATAATTCTTGTTCTATTCTTCTTATGAGTATTGGACTTTACATTTTCTTATTTAGATTTGATATCATAACCTAAGATTGTGATAACGGAGTTAACCCAAATCATGACTAGACGACGAAATATTTTATTGTCAAATTCAAAATGTTACAACGATAACGCTCAACATTAAATAACACCAACAAGCAAGCTATCAGATGGAAAGGATGACTACTTGAGTAAGACTAAGCAACCTGAAATAAAATGGTAGAAAACGCATAAACACCTCTCTCAACTGGAGGACGGCTGACCCGGTTGGAAAGGAATGGACATGGTAGTACCGGAGGAAACCAGAGTGGTGTCTTGCTGCTAGCAAGGTGCCCGGCAGCGGGTCTGGAGTGAGTAGAGAGCAGTGGTGGCTGGCTAGAAGCTTGCTGGAAGCTGGTCGACGACGCTGGAGTGATGTGGGATGTTTGGCAGCCATCTTGGAATAGGTTAAAGAAGGTGCAGCTTGCTGGAAGGGAGCAGGGGAGTCGGGCAGCACTCCTAGGAGGAGTTGGAAGTGGTATGGTCTGTTGGCAGGGAGCCTGGAGGCAATCCTGGAAGGAGCTGGAGGGGGTGCGGCCTGCTGGCAGGGAGCAAGGGAGTTTGCCGACAATCTGGAAGCTTGCTGAGGATGGTGCGACCTACTGGAGGAGGACCAGGGAACATCTTGTGGCTACGAGGAGAGGGGTCGGTGGGCTGTGGAAGGGAACTGCTAGGATAAATATTTCTGCGGGGTCAAGCTACAGTCGGAGCGCCGCACGGATCTTTTGAGACAGTCACCACCTTGGGTGAGTTACTATCGGAGCACCTCCTCACCGTCGGATACAGCCAAACGCTTCAAATGCAACAACTTAAATCTAGAATCAACAAAAACTGGTTACCCTAGGCAAACACTACGTATATATAATGATCTTAGCAGTAAGAATACGAAGGGATTGAAATTTGGAAAGGAATAGAATTGTAAGGTGGTAGATAAGGTAGGCAATGGAATAGGAAGGAGAACTCTCTATGGAAAGAAGTGTAATAGGAAATGAGAGGGGGAAGAAGGAATTGGAAAGGCAAGGAATAAATTTGGAAGAAGAGAATTTGATAGGAAATCTGGAAAGGAAGGTGCACTAACTTCCGCCCCATATATAGTCTGGTTGGCCGATCCAGCAGGGAGGTTGGACCGGTTTCTTTCTGCACCACCCGGCCAAGGCACTATGCGTGTCAAGTTGTCTTTGTCTTCTATACTTTGAATGTGTGATTAAGATTAATTAACATAACAACAAAAATATTCAATTCAAACAAGATCAACTTAAAATGATTCTAAATGATTTAGAACCAAAATCTGGAGGTACGTATTGTATTACTACTACATGTTTGATTTTTTGGTTATATTGGATTGAATAGATCAAAAAGTTTTTGAGAGAGATACAATTTCTACTATCCAATAAGTTGAATTTTCTAAAAAAACTTAACATGATATGCCAATGAGCAAAACCTATGAGGATAAGATGAATATAAAACAAAAATTATATATATTTGCAATGCTTTTATAGAGATAAGTTGTATGATCGATTTAAATTCTTTAAAGAAGTTGATTAAATATGTTCAATTATTTTCTTAAGTTTAAACACTTTGCAGTAAAAAATAGTGGCCTGAAGTATATTGTGTTATCAATATGTACTTCATTGAAGTCATTTAACAATAAATTAAGAATGGTTTGAGATATTATTCTTCAAAAATAATAGACAAGGTCTACTACATTAGTTTTAGAGTTTAAGAAGTTATTACAATTATCATTCTGATGGAACTAATGCACCTTTATGTTTTATTCTCAAGGAATTATCTTCATCTCACTTACGACGTTTTTAAACCACACCATTGCTATTATCATGAATGATCAAATTTGATTCTATTAAGGAAACACCAATTCATAAATATTCTTAAAATGACGGATTCGATGATTTTTTTTTTTTTGTTATAAAATGATCTTATATTTGAATGTAATCTAAATTAATATATAAATATATCCTCAAAAATTGAATGAAATATTTATACTAAAGTTAATAAATCAATTAAATCTAATAATAGAGTTCTTGATGAATTATTTATCGAAGTCATGCCTTCATCTATTAATCAAATTAATATTCATTTTATTTTTGGTTCTTTATTTTTAGTTTATTAATTTATAAAATAACCTTATTTGGAAAAACAGTATGTATAAATTTAGTCATAAATTTATTAATGACCACTTCCTGTTAGGAAAAAATTCAAAAGTAAAAACTCCATATATCTTGTTGAATTCAAGAGTGCATGTCACTCATGATTATTCTTTAGGTTGCTTAGATTAGTATTGTTAAAGAGGTTGTTTGTTTATATGATATTCTCATCTTATATGAATAAGGCTTATATCTATAGTTTGTAATTCATTAAATAGAAAGCTCAAATTTTTTTCATACTTTACTTTTGGCTATTTATTTCCTATCCATTATCAACTATATAAGAATTACTTTGTTACTCTTACCTTTATTGTTAAGAGACAATATTTAAGATTGATTAATCTAAAGAGTGCTAAGGTACAAGATAATAATCCTAATCCTATACCACTCACTTTATATAGAGTTTATGAAAAATTCTTACACTGGTAGTTAGAACGGATAATATCTCGATATTACTATATGATAAAAGAATATATATAGAATATATATATATAGGTTAAATAATCGGCGTATTGAGAAGAAAGGATTCCATGAATGAAGAAGAAGAGAATATATATTGATTAAAAGAATAGAGTGTCAATATGATAAAAAAATATATGTAGAATATATATTGATTATTCAATCACTTTATGTAGAGTCAATGGATGAGGAAGAAAGAGAGAGCAACTTAAAGTAACTTCGATAATAGTCAAAATAATTTTGGGAAAAAATTTTTTATGCTTTTGGCAAGACTTTGCTAGAAACAAATAAAAACAATGATGATTCTTGAAAGTTGAAAATTTAGCTCAAAACTTCTGGATTGAATGTGTTTTTGAGCCAAGATTGGATCACCTCAAGACTGAATCATTTCACATTCCAAGGATTCATAAATTCGAGGAAAATTGTCATACAAACCACTTAATTCCTATGTATTTACATATCTAACACTTAAACTCGGTTTTTTACGTATATGTCCCCTTATCTATGAGTGAGGTATATTTCGTTTTTTTAAAGTAAAAAATGTGATATTTTTATGTGATATGAAAGAGTTGGGCTCTATAAATGTAAGAACTAGAATTTACATGTTAGATATATAAATACATGGGAATTGGGTGTTATGTATGTAAATGCCCCTAGATCCAATCCCAACTACTTATAATATTTCTAATGATGGTGCTGATACGATGATAATCCCGAAGTAACTCCAGCGAAGCTTCCTCCTTTCGATCCCTTCCAACCGTTTCTTTTTGCAGGTGCTCGAGCTATCTGAGCCGACTCACTCCGAGGTGCAAGAGATCATCAACTCGGTAGCGCACGGTCTTCTCGCGACTCTTTCTCCCAAGATTCACTCCAAGCCTCCACCTCAATCTGATAATGTTCCAGGTGGTTCTTCATGCTTAGAAAAGGATGACTGTGCAGAACTGTTAGAAAATACCTCCATTCATTTTCAACCCCTTATTACTGTCCCGCGTGATTACCTTGCCCGCTTACTATTCTGGTATTATTCTTTGCTCCTTACCTTCAATATATTGTTTGAATTTGTGCTTACTACAAGTTTAAGTTACAGAAATACCACACAATTCTTATGTATTTACATAGCTTACACCCAGATTTGATATTTATATTAATGATGATTTATATATATACCACTCAATGCCCTATGTATTTACATATCTAACACCTAAAGTTCAATTTTTATACATGCCACCTTAACCATGCATGAAAAACAGAAAAATAAGTGTATTTCACATCCTAAAAATTAAACTAGTGGTATTTTTTATGTGATATGAAAGAACTGGACAGTATAAATGAAAAAAAAGGGAAATTTTATGTATTAAATATGTAAATATAAAGGAATTGGGTGGAATGAATGTAAATACACATTATATTTATAACACTGAGTCATAAACCTTTGCATGAAGAAGTATAGTGTTTCATTTTTTGAAATTTTAAGAACAGTGGTATTGTTAATGTGATGTTAGAGATTGGAGTGCTGTACATGTGAATATGAAAGTTTGGGTGTTAGATATGTAAATACATGAAATTATGTGGTATAAATATGATTGAACCTCTTTCTTTACAACTCTTTTCAGGTGCCTGTTATTGGGTCATTATCTCAGGGGTCTCGAGCATCGCCTTGAGTTAACTCAGCTTTTAACAATTGCTGGTGATGCCTAAACTATTTTCTATAATAATAATTAGAAACAATCTACCTTTGAAAATAGGTGTAATATATTGGTTATGGATGCAATATTTATTTTGTTGTAGGAGTTTTCTTTCTAAAATCATTTGTAAAGTGTTGTTGAGCCTCACTTCCTATGCTGTAAATTGTATGGAACTATTTGATGTAGATTTGACTCATGAGTTTGTATTTGGAGATTTGGTGCAGCTTGTGTGTTTCCCGCGGGTGACCGTGGGGTTTAGTGTAAAAATAGAACCGCGTTTTTGGACAAACGTGATTTGGGTCTGCGTTTAGTGTAAAAATAGAATCGTGTTTTCGGATAAACGGGCAAAACGCGCGATCCAAACGATACCGCAGCGTTTTCAAAAACGCCCCTACACTTATAAGCTGCCCCAAACGGGCCCAAGTTTATGAAATGCTAGATGCGATTGATAGAAGGAAAATTTACATACTTATCAAACAATTCTCATATATTTACATTTCTAATATCAAAAGAGTAAAGTGACAAAATAGTATCTAATTAATTATATGAGGTTGTTTTAGTCCTGGAGTTTATAGATGTGTTAAAATAATCCATAATTATTTTAAATTTGAGCCCTAATAGCCCTCCACAAGGATCATTTAAGCTCCGATTTAAAGAGTTTTGAGTACTATTTTGACATTTTTATAAACTTTTGGACTAAAATGACCTAATATAAATAGTCGGGACTATTTCAACACTTTACTCAATATCAAAACTTTAATATCAAATTTATAAGAGTCTGGTATTGTTATAATGGAGAGATGTATTTTGTTTTAAAAAAAGTAATTAATATAGACATTTTTTATGTGATATTAAAGATATGTGGTATGGATTTAAATATGCAAATCTAGGTATTGGATATATAAATACATAAGAATTGTTTGATATTTATGTAAATACATGGTGGTCCGGTAAAAAATTAATTTGAACGAGTCTTAGTGCCCGTTTGGGGCAGCTTATTTAGGTGAGACGGCTGGTGTTTGTTTAAAGCGATCGGCCCAGCGTTTTTAAAACGACGATAATCGCGTAATTAATTTCCTTCTACACATCACACGCGAGGCTCCTCTTGCGTTTGACGTTTGTTAGGGTTCTAATTCCTCCTGTGCCCCTGCGATATCTCTCTCGCGCTCTCCCTCGCCATCTCCTTTCTCGATATTCTCCTTCGTAAACATCGATTCTTCGGGTGAGATCTATATGCTGCAATGTTTTCTGGTTGGTTTTTTACTGGTTCGATCTTCTCTGGTTGGTTTTATGTCGTTCGATTCGATTATCTTTACTTTTTTTTGCAAAAATTGGTTTTTTTTAGGGTTGTCTTTATGATGTTTTGTTGGATTATTTGGGAATGCGTTGATGGAAATGGATCTTAGGTTTTTCTTGAGTTTTTTCTGTGATTTTTTTTAGGGTTTTCTTGAGAAAGGCAAATGAGTAATGGGGGAAACTTTGGTTCGAAATGAAATTTTGGTTCGCTATGTGGGAAACTTTGTTCTTCCCGTTCCCGTTCCTTTATGCAAAATTTTGTTTCGAAAAGTGAGAACTCAGCTAGTTTGATTTGTTGTTGTCCGAACTGTTGGAATATGTTTTAATGCGTCCCTTTTATATTGTTCTTCAAGGAACGTGCTTCAATGAATGTGTTTCAAAACATTCTCTGTTATATTGTTCTCAATTACTTCTTAGCATTCCCTGTTATACTGTTGGAATTGTTTGATAAGCCTTTTATGTTGTACTTCGATGGAATTCCCTGTTACAAAAAGTGGGAACTCAGCAGTTCGAATTGCTGGAATTTTTTAGCTCCACCTGTTATATTGTTTAGCTCCACATGTATATTGTGTTTGATTGCAATGTTGCTCAATTATGGGGTTTAGGTGCACCTGTTTAGCTGCACCTGTTATATAGAATGTTGTTCCTGTTATAACTTGGAATTGTTTAGCTGCACATGTTATATATAAAGTTGCTCAGTTATGGGGTTTAGGGGCATTTGTTTGTATGTGCAAGTACTGATCCTCTCTTTAGAGGCTTTTAGGGGCATTAGTTAGATGAACAGGTGCAACTAAACAATGAATTTCATCGGGTCTCTTTAGGGGCATTTGTTTAAAGTTGCACCTGTTATATAGAATGTTGCTCCTTCAATGTCGAGGCTAGAGAGGAGATACAATGCTAATATGTTATATTGGTCTTTAAAGATTTGGTTATTATATTTTGGCATTTCCTATTAAAGGAGATACAATGCTCATATGTGAAAGTTTATGTCTTTTGACATTTTTCGGCATTTCCTACTATTTCTGATAAAAATATGCAATGCTTATATTTTAGAGCTTCTATGGAAGCTGCTTCCATTCAAATTGGGTTCCACGACATATATGAAAAGTTTTATATCAAATTTGATGTGTATATATTGCTTTATTTTTACACTATTTGTATCAAATATAAAATGTCTATCGAGAAGCATTGTTATGTATATGAAAAGCATAACTATGTAACCTTACACAATTTCATAATAAAACATATTCGATGTCTTACTGTGGATGTAGGTCTTTGACCGAACCACATAATTCATTTGTGTCATTATTTTATTATTTTTTCTTCTGTGAGCGAAGTTTTTATTTTTCTTCTGTGAGGTTTACCTATTACTTCAGTTGGATCTGTTGTGGATGTATGCTCAATTTGTGGATGTAGGTTAAATTTTTTAAATATATATATGTGTTTCTTCTCTTGTTGGTGCATTTCGCTAATTTTTTTTATGCATGTTTAGTTACAAAATGAATTTCTTTACACAATATGTAATTCTTCATATAGTACCACAATGTCTAAGACAAGTGAAGGTGATCCCTCAGCGATGTGGGATAAGGAGGTTACAATTATTTTTTGCAACCTCTGCATTATCGAGATTGAGATCGGGAATAGACTAACCACCTATTTCAACAAGGAATGTTCGCAAAACATATCTAAAAGGTTTAAAGAACTGACTGGAAGGGATTATGACAGACTGAAGTTTAAAAATAAAACTGATGACAGACTGAAGTTTAAAAATAAATGAGATCAATTGAAAAAGGAGTGAAAAATTTGGAATGAGCTGAAACGTGGATCCACGGGGTTGGGCTAGGATTTAATCAAACAGACAATTGATGCTCCTGAGGAATGGTGGGCCGAGAAATTAGAGGTAAAATTGTTATTATTTTTTTGTTACTTACAAATATTTTCATTTTAAACAATTATCCTCCTCAATCCTAAATCCTTATTTTAATGTTACAGGCAATGTTGAAAATAAAAAAATACAAGCAGAGCGGGATTGACCCTGATCTTGAAGATAAAATTGACATTATGTTCAAGGGGGTAGTGGCAACGGGAAAGCAAGCATTTAGCCTGTGTGAAACATGTTTGCAGGAATACCCGATGATTTTCCACCATAGTCGGTAGAAGTTGACGAAGAAATACACAGCGCTAACCAAAGGGAGATGGGGGAATTAAGCTCACAGATGAAGAGACCAAGGCTAGGAAAAAGAAAGAAACAAAATGATACTTTTGTCAAAATAAACTTTATTTGACAGACTCATAGATGCTTTTGGAGCTCCATCGCCTGCTCCATTTCCTAACAGCACAATCTTTGATTGTCTTCAAACTTTGTCTACCATCCCTGAAGTTGTAGCGGATAAACGCTTTCATGCAATATGTATGAAAAAACTCGAGGATCCAACACGTAAGCACATATTTATGACGATGGAACCTGAGTTGCGAGTTGAATATTTACGTGTTATTGTAAATGATTGAGTTCTTAGAATTGTGTTGTGTAATCTACAAAGTTATGAACTCATCTGTTATTTGGAGCTGTGTTTATTTTTTAAAATATACTTTTAATTGATTCTTGAATGCATGTTAGCAGAGCTTTTATTTAATTTAAAATATACTTTAACTAGCTGAGTGTTCTCATTATTTATTTATTTCGTTGTATTGGTTAATAATTGATGAAATAACTGAGATCTTTCTTTCTTTAGGATGAATCCACAACATGAACGTCATAAGAGAATGACATGGGCTACAACTATTGTCATATTATTATTGAAGTATTACCGATCAAGCAATGCTCGTATACCCCGAATGACCTCCAGTTTTGTTGGGGATAAATGGGTCGGCTAAATGCTTTCTGGACATCCTATTAGGTTTAGTAACATATTTCGAATAATAGTACTGATCTTTATGGATCTCTTGCACGAGTTATCCCTCAATCCCAGACTCAAAGGTTCCTCGAGAACGACGAGAAGGGAGGTATTGGCTATAACACTATATATTCTGTCATAAAATGAATCAATTAGGGGTTCTATTATCAATTAGGGGCTCTATTGAGAGATTTCAGCATTCATCAGAGACAATAAGTCGCTCTTTTTCCAAAAGGCATATAGGCATTTGTTAGCTTATCCTCTAAAATTATCAGGCCAGAGGATCCATCATTTGCTAATACTCCATGACAAATCACAGTCGATCCCCGTTACATGTCGTACTTTAAGGTAACCATTCTTTTATATACTTTCATAACAACATATAAATATTTTCTAACATTGTAAAACAGAACTGCATATGTGCAATTGACGGTACTCACATTGATGTCGGAATACCCAGCCAGGACAAGGTGGCTTACATTGGTCGAAGTGGTTCGACTACTCAAAATGTCATGGCGGTATGTGACTTCAACATGTGTTTCACATATGTTATGGCGGGCTGGGAAGGGAGTGCCCATGATAGTCAAATTTTCGCTTATGCTACGAGAAATAGATCGCAGGGATACCCTATACACGATAGTCAAATTTTCGCTCCGCCTCCAGGTATGTATTGAAGTTTAAAATTCCAAGTTATAGGTATTTATTGCAAATAACAATAACTTCCATAAAAGGAAAATACTATTTGGTTGATGCTGGATACCTATGTAGAGGGGCTATCTCAAACCATATCCAGACACTAGGTATCATATTCCTGATTTTGAGCGAGCAAGTGACACTATTCATGGTAGGAAATAAATGTTTAACAAATGTCACTTCTCTTTACGTGGGGTAATTGAAAGAATGTTTAGTGTGTGAAAGAAGAAATGAGTCATCCTACGTGATATGCTGTCATATTCATTTCAGAAGCAGGTGCATATTGTGGTGGCAATAATGACACTTCATAACTTTATACGACGACACCCTTTACGTTTAGATACAGACTTTAGTATGAATGATAACGAAGAGCTGACAGTCTATGAAGAACCATCAGAAATCATGATTGGGCCTTCAATTCCTGAGGATGAGAATGAATTTAATGAGTTTGTAGTTCATGACGCGGAGGGTGTGGCTGAGATGACTTCTTTGAGGGAGTCTATAGCAGATGTTATATATGACAGCTAATCCAACAAGTCCTTTTCTTCGTATATATGTAGATTAATTTTTATGTGTATTTTATTTTGTTGGGGTAAGTACTGACACTCTTTTTTTTTTGTTTTTTTTTGCAGTTATACAAACATGACTTCTAGGATATCAGTTACAGACAGAGGTATTTTGTGTTATTGTGGACGTCAGTCTCATAGCTTTGGGAGGCAGTTCTACGGTTGTGCCAAGGGTGTTTCTGCTCGTTGTGGCTTCTTCTGGTGGGCTGACAGTCCCACATATTACACTGTCAGCAGTCATGGGAATCTGATGTTTTCCCAGGTTGATAGTGCAGATGAGGACAGAAGTAGCCAGAGTTTGAAATTAAATATTTTAATATTTCTAATTGTAGTTGTACTTGTCTTTGTACTTTTTTTACTTCTTCTGGTACTCACGAGAGTGTGAGGACTATATCTCATCTTTTGGAACTGATCCGTGATGATTGTATGCTTCTGCACTATATGCTTCTGTACTACCAATACTATTCTGAATAAGCTGCCACAAACAGTTTTATCAGACATAGGCAAGAAATTAAACCACCAATAAGCTAATCTGAATAAGTTGCCCTAAACAGCAAGCCAGATAATTCTGATAATTTGCAGATTATCAGATTATCAGAATAATTTGCTTATCAGCAGATTATAAATAATTAACAGTTGTTCCAAACAGACCCTTAATTTTATTTGAAATGACTGCAATTTAAAGAGTAATATGTTAGTGCATAACATGCATGTGTGGTGAATGGATGTATATATATATATAAAA
>NW_018164992.1:1724723-1727351 GCF_001263595.1 Phalaenopsis equestris | reverse complement strand
TATATATATATATAAAGCACTAAAATCTGTAATAACAGTTTAAAACATCATCATCACAAAATTTTTAAAAGTTAATTACATATTTTTCATATGTAAATACTACAAGTTGAATAAGTGCATTAAGTTATTTGTCTAGTTAAACATATCTTATTTTGCCTGAGCTCTGGACAACACTAATCAAATAACTTTTGCATAAGTTTAGCCACATTAATCAAAGTCAATTGAAACTGATTTGCAAAACAATGCATATAATGAGCTGAACAATTATCATTTATGTTCCAAGTCTTTAATTCATTGAACTCACCACATGATGCTTAATTCGTGATTTACGAAAATAGCTTCTATTACTTTTGTAACTATTCGAGCATAAGTTTCATAAACATATAATATCCCAATAAAATGCTAAATATTATTTATCAAATAAAGTATTTACACATCTAATATCTAATCTTCAATTTTATACATATGACCCCTTATCTACATATGAAAATGTATCTCACTCTTTTAAAGTTAAAATGATGGTATTATTCATGTGATATAAAATATTTGGTTGGTATAATTGCCAAATGTAAAATTTAAATGTTAGATATGCAAATACATAGGAATTGGGTAGTATGTATGTAAATGTCAAACAAAAAAAAATGTTGTAGTATGCAACTAAAGAAAACAAAGGGGGCATTTACATACATGCTGCCCAATTCATATGTGTTTGCATGACTAACATCCAAACTTTAATATATATTGTTAATCTTGATTTGTCTGTGAATCACACCCCAATGGTTAGTGTAAGAAATGAAAGAAATAGGAAAAAATTTGCGTGCACCGCGATGCACCAATCGCGACATTTTTTTTTCTCAACCACGATTGGTGCATTGCGGTCGTTCTGCGTCCTGGCAACGTACGAATTTTTTTTTTCAAGGAATAGAGAGGCATGTAAGGAAATGAAGAGTGCAATGTATTGTCTATCAACAGAAAATGATCTTCCTATTTATATTGGAAAAGGTATAATAGGTGATATTACATTTTTGTTACTTCTCTAAGGGATTCATTATAGATATTTTAGGTGTTTTACATGTGCACCCTTATTACTCGGATGTCTTATATTTGGGTTGGTTGGGCTATCATGACTTTGGCTCGATAATGCCAACGCAGCCAGTCAATTGGATATCAACTTTGATCGAAAATACTAACTTTTTCAGCTAGACTTTGACAATCGATTGATCTAGTCTGACTGTTGACCCTCAATTTCTAGATGAGGACTTCCTACTGATAGAACAAGAGTAGGTTATTGAGTAGTGGTGGATCACCGTAACTCGATATACATTTCATTCATTGACGAGAGAGGTCCTCCGAGACGATTGTAAAACCTTGTTATATGACTAACTTTTGATCCCGTATATGGAACCACGAGGGCATCCTTGAGACATCTAGTGATGGCAAGAAAACAGACTATCCTTGAGTTGGATCTATTGAAAAGTAGGTTGATAACTTTGCTAGTTTTTCTTGTGGTGGTTAGCCTAGGTGTTGATCTGTCGGTTCAAGTCCGATCAATCTGAGCATAAATCATTCTTTTTGTACTTCTCACAGCTAAATTGACCATCATCACTTACACGAATGACTGCATACAATCAAACAAGTGGGGCTTGGTCTTCTGTTGGTGAACCCCCCACCCAAAAAATTTATATCTACTTATCTCACACAAAAACTTTCATTATTACAAATATCATATGAAAAATAACGCTCATTATCATATTTTAATAGTTAAATTTATAGATAAAGTGTTATGTGTGTAGAAATGAAACTTTAACTGTGAGATATGTAAGTCCATAAGAATCGAGCATCATGTATGTAATTTTTCCTAAAAAATATTGTCATTTTAAGTTAAAAAAAAGTAAAATGTAATTTTTTTTTTTATGTGGTAAATACATAAAAGAACTGAGTGGCATGTAGTTTTTCCTAAAAATAGAAGCCCAACAAAGCCTTTGTTGAGCTTAGGGTTTCCACCGCCGAAACATCCGCGCTCCCTGATCGATCATGCCCATAAATCGCTAATGCGGATGGGTTCCCCTTCTTCCAAATTACGAATGCTCTCTTCTCGCAATTGAAGCATTCTCAGTGCATAGCAACGAAGACAGCAAATTCGCATCGCTACTCGGCTCGCCATTGTCCAAATCCTGTAATTCACTCCTCACTTTGCTCTCGGCATCATCACTCGTCATCATGTGTTTCTCTTTGATGATTATCTCATTTTCTGCAATGTTCCGAGCAAAGGGTGAATATCGGTAATGGCGATGTCAAAATATTTTCTATGAAGAAGCTTTTGCTCAGTGTGACTATATGCTACATCATAATGGCAGTTTTTTTTTGCTTTTTTTAATCAAATTTTTAGGTGTAGATTATTGCATTTATGAGTTTTTCTTTGATTGAATGGATAATTTGGTTTGTTTGGTGTTTGAATAGTATTTTTTTTTCTCTTTTGGTTTTCTGTCGTTGGAGGGAGGAGAGATTTTTAGGTGATTTATGGGCCTGCATGTTGGCCATGAAGCGACCAATTTACCAATCAAGTTCCTGTATCACGAAAATGTTTATGTTCTATTGGATTGTTCATCTGTTACTAATATATATATA
>NW_018164992.1:1722862-1724651 GCF_001263595.1 Phalaenopsis equestris | reverse complement strand
ATATATATATATATTGTAATGTAAGACTTATTACAGCCAAATGTGGTTAGTATAGTGCGCCATATGCTGTACCATGCTCGTGCTTCGTATATTGGAGGGTGGCTTTTAAGTTTATTTTAAGATATGAGGGAGACATTTCTTGGATTGAGGAAGGAACCATTTAGAACTTTTGTTTTATAATTTACTTCTTTGTAATTCCTTATTTTGTAATTGATATGATTGACTGGAAGAAAATATGGTCTTTTTGAAATTTTTTTTTATACGCCCTTTTGAGATATAGCATATTTCAGGCTTTTTGTGGAACTCTAGAATCACTTTGCAGATATTATTTGGGCTTAATTTTGCATCAAATTGGTTAATTTCAGTAATCTGTTGATTTTAAAGCAGTTATGGAATTTTTTTGACAAGATGGATGATACAATAAATATGTTTTTGTTGGGTGATTGAATTGCTCTGTAGTAGCTATTTTTTAGTATGATAAATAATACGTGTAACTATTTTTTTGTTCTTAATTATATTTAAAAAATTTCGAACTATGTATTATTATTCTCGCTCTCAAAAGTTATAATAATGTTGTGTTGGTTTAGATTGCATGGATGATGATGCTTGGCTCTTTTTGTTAGCCTAATTTGTGAATAGAGCCCTAGTCTCTTTGCTAAACATTTTGATGTACATTTAAAAGTTTGTCAAAAGACACCATAAAAATGAATAGTTTACATACCAACCCTCTTCTTATATTCAATAATTAATTTTCTCAACCTTCTCATTGAATTACATATCATGTTGACTCTTAACTCACCAGCTCTGTAGGTTTTATGCATCATTTTTTTTTATCAATTTATTTCTTGTGTTTCTCATTAATGAAGCTCAGAGAATCGACTTTAGTGTCCCTTATCTTAATCTCAATTGTATGGATTTCATCTTATTCATCTCCTTTCTAAGTGAAACCTTTGAAAATCTACATATCTACTCATATCATGTCTAGATACAAAGCCCTTTACTTATTTTTTCTCTTCTTCCAGGAAAAGAATGTGAATTTAACCTCAAACTCAAAGATTGCTAGTTCAGGCAAGCAATAAAAGTAGTTTCCGTCATTTTTGGATTAACTTTGGTATTAATCACAACAAAATAATAATTTTATTGTTGAAAGTAAAAGGGTTTACAAACAAAACACTTGAAAATAGAAAAACAACGATATGACACAAAACAAGGGCATAGATGGGGTGGTGGTGCTGTGGTTGGAGGGGTTGGACCGGGCGAGAGAGGAAGGTTGGCTGCTAGGTAGTAGTAAAGAGGAAGGTGGGCTGGTGGTTTGGAGTTGCAACAGGGACGAGGAGGGCTTTAAGGAGGTGTGGGTTTGGGAGTGTTGGAGGGGGCTGATGATAATATCTGATAAGATTGGGGAATGTTTGCCGTGAATGCAAGGGCTGGGGTAAGGCTATCAGTGGGGAAGCGAGGAGATTGGGTGCTTACTGACAACTAGAGAAGGGGGAATAGGCTGGTTGTAGGATCTTGAGAAGGATGGGAGTGCAGGGGGGCCGGTGGAAAGCCGGAGAGGTGTATGGAGGAATGCAACAACAACAGGGAGGCTGCAAGAGCGAGAGCAAGTAGGAGATGATCGATATATATGTGTGTGTGTGTGTGTGTGTGTGTGTGTGTGTGTGTGTGTGTTGGCCTGATAGCACATGGTGCGGGCTTCTCACCATAGGGCCTAGAGCATAAGGAATCGGTATTTGAGCCTCTGTCAAATAGTGATTCTTTCATATATATATATATATATATATATATA
>NW_018164992.1:1712102-1722741 GCF_001263595.1 Phalaenopsis equestris | reverse complement strand
ACACACACACACACACACACACACACACACACACACACACACACACCCACACACACACACACACACACACACAACCACACACACACACACACACACACACACACACACACGCGCGCGCGCGCGCGCACGCAGATATATATATGTGTTGTTTTGACTGTTGAGGCAGTTCATGATTTTGTGTTCTCTGGTCGGTTCAACCCTTCGGAGCCCTACATTAGTGGGGTATGCTACATGAATCCTTTTTCTCCATTGTGTCCTATTGAGTGTCATATTTTCATTTAATTTTAATAAATTAAGGTCATTTTCTTAACATAAGTCAAATCTAAAACATCTTCTCTCCTAATAGGGTCATCAGATGGTCAATGTTTAATGTGACCACGGTAGTCCCTCTAATCTTCTCTATTGATTTTAGGGCTCCATAACCATGAGTATTATTTGTCCACTTATAAAACTTTGATCTTGCTTCATGTCCATTATGTATTTAAACTCAAGATCTTGATGTAGGTGTATGTATTTTTCCACATAATTTTTTTTTTCTTGTTTCATGTCCATATTCCATTTTTATTGATGTTTTAGGAAATGTCTTCATTACGCCATATTTTTTCAAGTGTTCAGGGAGAAATTCTTTTTTAAAACAATCGAGAATAAAAGACTTGGGCTACAGATAACTGAATAAAGTACTGATGATAGGAAACATATTTAAAAATTGGGACATATACGTATACCACCCAATTATGTTGTATTTACATGTCCAACACTTAAACTTTATTTTTTACAATTTTACATACAAAAATATCACCATTTTAACTTTTAAAAAGTGAAATACACCTTTTAATGCATAGGTAAGCTGGCATGTATGTTAAAATTGAAATTTAAGTGTTAGATATGTAAATACATAAGAATTGAGTGGTATGTATGTAAATCTTCCTTCAAAATTTAGGTTCCGTATGTTTTACCTTTGAGCTACCTGCTTCTGCATATTGAGCAGCAGAAGCAGTTTTAAGGAGTTTGTCCCAACAATTACGAGAAAAGTTCAATTATATGATAATTGAAAGCACATTTCTTATACTTCATTTGAACTTTCTATTACCAGCATCTGTCCTTTAACAACAAAAGTAATCATAGATTGTTTAGTTCAATAGTTGTGAGGAAAAGTTCAGTTGCATCCAAGCTGAAAAGTTGCTTTCTTAGAACAATATATTAAGTTGCATCCCAGGAAATCTAATTTCTTTAATCAAATTAATTAATTATGTGCTAGTTAAGATTATTATATTATGTTATGCTGTGTAAAATTGTTAATTTTTAATTAAAAAATGGAAAAAACTCGACAATGCAGTGCTGTTCAATAGAATACAACAGAAGAAAACACTGCCAGATAGACCTTAGAATGGAACTTCAATTGGCTTCTCAGAAAGAACTTTTTTGAATTTTAGCTTTTAATCATTTATCTTCCAATTAAGATTAGAATACTATTTTATAATTGTAAAAAATTTGATTATCTCAAGAAGGGTTGATGTATTTCCTCTCCATTGTGGTTATTTTAGCTTTTTGATTGGAAATCAATCTTTTGAATAAAGTTAATATAGATATATCTGAATGATCATTTTTGGCTTGATTTTTGCTTTTTTTAAATTCTTATTTCTGTGAAGCCATACATTTATTATCATTACTCCCAAAAGCTAAGGCTATGGTCAATAACTAATCATGCTGTTCCCTTTGATTTATGACTTGTTATTAAAAGTTATTCTCTGAATTCTATTTGTTATTGCTCTATAAATTCCGCAAGCACCTACTTAATTCTGTAACTATATAAATTAAGGAAAATTGATTGTGATTAAAATATGTAATTCATGTTGGATGTAGCCTGGTGCAGGAAAGGATTGGCTGCTTTAGGAGCAAAGTGCTAGGAGATTATTGTGTTAATATGGACTTTCTACATTATTATTATATTTAAGAAAAAAGTGTGTAAATTGCCCCCTGAATCTTTGCAGGGGGTCATTTTAGTCTCAACATCTATAAAATGCCAATTTAGTGTCCATACTCCTCTATTATGGACTGAAATGGTTCCCATGGAGGACTGTTTCAGCTGCAGTTAAAAATTTGATAAACAATTTGACATTTTTATAAATTCTGAGACTAAAAGGACCCCATTTAAACCGTTAGAGGACTATTATGACACTTTACTTATACATTTAATGTTGGAGTTATTGTTTTTCTTCTCTTTTGGTGCTGACAAGTTGCACAGTTTTATTATCACATTTAATGTTGGAATTATTATTTTTCTAGTAGTTTAGTGCCAAGGTGTCACACATTTTATATGATTTTTCAGGGAATAATCGCATTTATGAGCAACTTTTAGTAGGTTCCTTTTCGTGTGAGAAGGCCATACTCATCCAATCAAAGTTTCCTTATTCTTTTATTCATTATGTCATTGAAGATTGCACGTGCCTTTTTGGCATCATAAGCTTTTGAGAATTTTTAACGTATTCAGCACGTGCATATGGCTTCTCCGGAAAAACAAAAAGGCAAGAAAACCATTTCAAGGTCTAAGAAACGTTCAAAACCTCAGAAACAGGACTCAAGCCCAGGGTGTTCTGGAAGTAAACTCTTAAAATCTGGTATTTCGGGTTCTCAAAAAGATGGGCCTGAAGAACAAACTGGCCAAAGTGAGCTCCTTTTGACTTTCATAAAGCAGTCCAAGAAAGCCAATATGGTAAATGGTGCAGCAAAGCTATCTAACAAATCGGCATGCAAAAGAAAGAAAGCTCTCCCGAAACTGAGAAGAAGTTACAGTTTAAGATCGTTGGATAAAGGTAGAGTTCTTCGATCAAAAGTAGATGCAGCAAAATGTAAAACTTCAGAGAATTTGGCTAACAATCCAGAAAATTTGGTAACAAGAAAAAAGAAAAATAGGAAGAAGAAGGAAAACAATCCTGGTCAGAATGAGTTATCTAGAATCATCAAACACGTCAGATATATGTTGAATCGAATGAATTACGAGCAGAGTTTAATTGATGCTTACTCTGGTGATGGCTGGAAGGGTCAAAGGTTCGAATCATATATTTTTGTATTTATAATTTAACTTGCTATCCTTTTTTTTAATCTGTGTTTTATGTTGTTGTTTTTTTATATTGTGAAATTATATTGCTATATTAATTTCTTCTTTTTCTCTTTAATTTGTTTGTTCTTTTGGAATCTTTGGACCAGTGGATGGAGATTGTTGTTTTAGTTGTTATTCTAATGCATAAGTTTGAGCCACATTATTTTCAATTCATCGCCTGACACTAAAAAGAAAAAGAAAACTTTTTAGACAAAAATAGTTCATGTCCGTCTTTGGATAATAAAATTAGGGCAATGGAGGAAGGTTATCATTTTTTTCATCTTAGCTTACATGGCTCTCGCACTTCTATACCATTTCTTAAGTGCCCCATGGCATTTCAAGATTTATATTTCCTAAAACTACTCTATCTTTAAAAATCCTTTTTTTAGTGTTGAAATTCATGTGTACTCTAATTGCTTGAATCAAAGCCATTATATAAAAGGTAATTAACTCCTATTGATGGCCATTTTTTAAGCAAAATTCTATGGCGATAATGTGCGGGGCTGAGATAGGTTTTTAGGTTTTTAGTTAGCTTTGATGGGGTTGTGCACATATATGGCTTTTATTTCGTTTGTTTGAGTATCTTGACGTGTTTTTTAACTTCAAGTACATCAAAATGCTCCAAGTTTGTCAAATAAATTTACTTGCAAGGTTGAGTTCAAATGCCTTTTTCTTAATTTTTATTTTTATAGAGTGAAAATTCCTTTAAACTTGCAAGCAATAATGAATGCTAATATTTATTACTAGGTTTAGTTAAAAAAAAAGATGAACTATGCTTAAGATGAATTATGTCTTGCTACTTTCTAGTGTGTTATGTTTCAAATGATCAAATTTTTTTTCAATGTTTGATTTTTCTGTTCTACTAAATTTATAAGCTACTTCTAACAATGTGATCTAGAATTGGGGTGTGGAAGGCTTATCGAACTTTGTAAGAATTATGTTGGTCAAGGGAATGTATATTTTTAGTGAGCAATGTAGACCTTAATTTGTATGGCCAAAGAATTAGATACTTTAATAAATATTTGGTGATAATGTCGATTAAAAAATATGGATGGTTGAGATGTTGGTCGATATTGTTTAACCGAAGTCAGAGGTGTTCTTAGTGGTTAACTAAACAAGTGGTAGAAGCTATAGTTCTAGAAGCTTGGCTAAGAATTGTCCTTAGATTAAACCTAAGCTTGTGGTAGTCTAAAGGAACATAATTGCTCGAGTTAGGAAAAAATGAATTGAGGCGTGCGATTGAATTATTGTTTTCTTGTGAATAATTTGTAATATTCATTACATATTCCAATAAGATTAAGGAGGATATATTCAACATTTATGGATGGGATATCATGTGAAATTGACGTTTGCAATTGTTTGTATGAATAAGAGCTCGATAATGTTCAATAGTTGATGAGCCAAATTCTTGTTACCCAAAATTGCTTTGACTTGCATATCTCAAACTCATATCTTTACCACTTATTGTACGAGTCAAGGCTTTAGACTCAAACTTGACTCTGATCAAAGCCAAGTAACCCTAACTCATGGTATCTTACCCATTTTTTAAAAGTGCTTCTGTTCAACCTAATTTAAATAGCTTGCAGCCTTGCATATGACCCATTGTACATTGCTATTATGCTTATGCGTGGAAGTAACCCAAATATATAGAGCTACAACAATGCATTTTAATTCTTGGTTAATAGTTTGGGCTTGGGTTTGAACTGTTCTCAATATACTTAACATGAGACGTGCTTATTATGCCGGTTGTAGAAGTATGTTGATCAATGTAGGATAGTTGAGTTTGCCCCGACAACATTCAAGGGTTGACTTGTGAGACCAAATTGAGGGCATACCCACTGACCACTTAGAGCTCCCCCAAATTTAGCATCCAAGGTTGATTGGTTAGAAGTGTTTGGTGGGGGAGTGGATGGCAATTTGATATGGGGGCCTTAAGAGAGAGTAGTCTCAATGTTAGAAAACCGTAGTGTCCCTCATCAATTGAGAAGATACATTTTGAGCGAAGGATATTAGCCTAAGATAAATTTGGTGAAAATAAATATTCATTATGCTTTTACCAAATAGTTTGGTCAATGTGAGGGGTGGTACTAAAATAACTCGTCTAATTTCTCTAAATTTGTTATTATACTTCTGCCTCTACAAATCATTTTGCTAAAGAGAAAATATTTCAAAGTGAGATTATGTATGGAAAATTTTGAGGGTTTCAATAGGGTAGGCAATAAAAGAGTGCAATTGTGCAAATAAAGGAGCCAATTTGTTATTGAAAGGGAGAGACCATTTGCAAGAGGCAAGGAAGGTCTTGAAGGGGATTGTGGTAGGATGAAGGTGAAAGGGATTAGGGTATTTCAAAGGCTAGGGTTACTTATGGTAAAAAATAGATACAAATATTATATGTACTCCGATTGATACAAATAATATAAACTTCTATCCATTATAGGGAACATTTCTAATATAATTTTGTGATGTCATATGCAAACAAACCTCATTTTTAAAATCCTTCTTAGAGTATTCTAATACCATTTTTTTTATAGAGTTTGTCTCTTGATGAAATTCCTTGGTACTTATACTTAAACAATGTTTTTTTGTATAATTCAATTATTTGATGCATTTTTCATTTCAAACATAAAATACTAATAATTCTTTTGAACAAAGATTCTACTCTAAATTGTTGGTCTAGTTAGCTTGAAAATGGGGTTATCACAAATAGACAATTAGGCTATCAATTTGACAAACTGATATGAGATCTTATGCAAGATCTTTTGTAAGAATGACAAGGTTGCCCCTCACCAAAGCTTGTCATAGGGGTAAGCTCATCGATTTTTTTGTTTTCCATAAGAGTTGATTAGGGGCAAATATAGGGGGCACTTGGTGCTTTTAAATGATGTTCTTTTTGGCATACGGGCAAGCAAACTATGCATACTGTTGTAGGTATTTTATCTTCCTTTGCCCAGTCCAATATATTCTGAGACCACCCTTACACGAGTACTCTCATAGGAGGCTAGCTTGCCAACTATGGTTAGCTCTCCAATGTTGATGAAATCATTATGGTCAAAGCATCCTTTCATTTTGGGACTTGCAATGGGTTTGAGACAATAGGGTTTGAAGGGTCTCCAAAATGTTGTCTGTGGTGGGATTTTTTTAGTGTGCTCATGGCAACAATGAGGTTCGTGAATTTGACATTGTTCCTTGAAGACATAATCTATTGGATTACAAGGTTGTGGCACCAATGTTCGACAACTATGTGATAATTTTTTGTCTTGAATTTATATGTGTTGCTATGCCACTTATAGAGAAAGGATGTTAATAGAGTTAGAAGGGGTGTGGCACCTTAATTAGATTAGACGGAACTTGTATTCTTATGCGAAGTTTGTGTGCTATTAAGTTCACAATGAGGAAGAAATCATTTTCTTTCTCTATAATGGTGTCAAGCATGATAAAAGGTTTGCGAGAGATATGATGGCAAATCGGGGGTGGGCATGAAGACTTTCATTTTTGCCAGTGTGGTTCCCCCTTAGTTTACCAGCTAGTGCTTGTGGTGAGATATTTTTAGTGGAGACTTTGACAATACAAGCTTTAGCCATCGATGAATGATTTGAACTTTTACTTAAAGGATTGTGAACTTTAGTGGAGGTAGATATGAGAAAGTAAAAAAAAAAGTTTGAGTGGTTTGTGATATTTTTCTCTTCGTAATTGGTTATGTTAATGTAAAGACCATTATACATACATATTTATGTGTGAGCCAAATGAATAGTCTTAAAAACATCATCTATTATATCTTAACTCTGTGTAATGTTCCTCGAAAAAGTGTTACTAGTGGTTTAGAATGAAAAGTGATAATTTGAGAATAATGTCGATAGAAATTTTCAGATTGATTTGCACATGATAGGTTTAGAATCCCATATAATAGAACGATGATTCATAAAGTTAACTTCAGATAATTGGGATAAGGCTAATGATGACAAGTCATCCAATTGTAAGTTTTTTCACTAATTATGACTCCTATTATTGCTTTTAGAAGAATGATTTGTCATATAAGTAAAAAGTCTATTATAATTATGAAGTATGCTTTTTTAATAATAATAAATTCATTTAAATATTGTGTTCATGTTGTCATGTTTGTGTCTCTTCCATATCTTTGAAATCATAGGGTTTGTTTTTTTTGTATAAGATTTCATTTTATTGGTTCATTGACATTGTTTATAGCTAATGGATATGATATCAAAGCTAACACAAACAAATATTATTACTGGAAAAGTCATTAGACAGTTACAACCAAAACAATTAAAAGGAAAACAACAACCGACACGACACTCAACGTAACTAGGACAGTATTCCAACGGGGTTGGTGGTTTAGTTGGTGATTTGGACTACAGGTAAATGGTTAGGGGGTGGTGGCTGACTTTAGATGGAAGAGGGAGAGGGGAACAGATGTACTTGTGGTTGGCTATTGGTGGAAGGATTGGTGGTGTTGGGGTGGGACATGTGACAGGGAAATGTTATGGCAGGGGTGTGGGATGGTGGGGTGGCTGAGGATTGGATAACGTTGTGGCTGTTCGTGGAGTTGTAGCAGGAGATACTTGGATGACATACGGGTGGGCAGGCAGCTGGACAGGCCAGGGGTAGGGTGGTTGGTGGCTTGGTTGGTAGGAAGGGAGAAAGTTGGCAGGAAAGGGGGGTAGCAAGTGGGGGAGGTGGTGGATGGCGGCTGGAGTTGCAGGAAAACAACAGGATTGTTGTTTGGAGGTTTTTGTAGCGAGGAAAGGTGACAGTGGCTATGAAGGAACGATTTGAGGGGATGAGAAAGTCGAGAAAAAAATACTCTCTCAGGAACGAGATATAGTTGGATTACCACTCAACTCTTAAGAGTGAATCATCACCTTGAAACGAAATACACCCAGAGCACCACTCATCGTTAGCTACAACCCTAGAAGGGAAAACAGTGTGGATGTCGGTGACTGCTCTGACAGAACACATGCAAAAACTGACCTATACATGACATCAACAACATATATAAACCTAGGGTACCTAAGGATCGATCCCCACGTTAGTTAGGTGCCAAATCCTATGAGAAGTAGGGTCGGCTCTTTGGAGGTGTTTACGTGAACATACATCTGATCAACATTAAATGGTGAAGCTTTGCTGGTCCAATATTTATTTCGCAGGCTATTCTGATCCAAACTTCGACAGCAAGTACACCTGCGTCAGTCTCCTGAGATTGAGGGAGTTTCGACTTTATTTATCGAACCTTCTGTATGCAGGTTGCCAGTGATGGATTTTTTGTAACCTCTCGGGGCTAAAAGATTTTTCGACTGATGCCCTAGAAGCATTGAGATCCTAATATTGACCGCACTGTCTCCCAAAACTCCTAAGGAGTTTTCCTCACTTGCGAGTTGCTAACCATATCAGCTCAACCTTCTGAGGGTACACTATTGAACTAAACTAGGACTTTGTGTCATATATATTCTGTTGAATCCTCCAAAGTGACCCAAGGTCGGAGCAACTTGAATTGAAGTGAGGGCAGCTTGAATCTTCGAACGTGGGCAGCATGGCAGTATGCTATCAAACATGATGTGGTTTGAAATCAGCTTCCCGGTCTCTCTGTCCCTCGTCATCACCAAACTTGATCCTACTGGCGGTTCTCTGCTGGAAAGGGCTTATATAATCTCGAACTCAATAGAAGGTAGAAGGACTATGCGCTAGCCATCTTTGATAAATGAGTAGGTGTTTCTGAATCCGTCATGCTGAGTTCGACTGTCAAACTGCTACAGTCTCCCCAATGAAAGGTGACAGGTATCCATGGACACTAGGTCACACCAAACCTGGTCTTGGAGCTAGTTTACAATCAAAAACTCTATGAGTCCTATCATTGTTGACTCCATTCTTTTTCATCAACCAAGTCAAGGTGTACGTGCTGGGAGTGCTTCTGAGTCGTGAGGCTCAACTTGTATATAATATGTGTAGACATCGTATTCTTGATGCTCACTCCATCGATGACAGGAATACATATTTTCGTTTATGTGCAACAAGCGTAGCATAAGTTGTGGCATAACCACTACTGATCCCTCGTGCCCTCAGTTTGTAGGACCCTTCGAATCACAAGCAATTCACCACCCTCGTCTGTTGGAAGATGGCACTCACCTTTTTTTCAGTTGTTTTTTTATCACTAACTTCCTCAATTCCATCCTGCTCGATGAAGGACACATCTCGGTTCACCGAACAATTGGAAATGATGTGCTCAAAATAATGGCATCTGAAGTATTTCTTGGTTGGGACTATATTTTGGGTACCACTCTTCTCAGACTTCTCACTTTGGGCAACTTTATCATCCTCCTCGCTAGACTTCTCAACTATCTTAGGTGTGCTCCTACTTATGTCTCCAACTATGGTTGATTGTGTGAATTGCGGTGAGTGTTTGGTCAAATCAAGTTGCTGATGACGAACTTTAGACCTTCTATGTATCTGGCTATCGTGTGCTCCCCCAACTCCGTCAGATCACATTTCAGACTTAAGTTGCATAAACTTTGTTGTGTAATTCTCTGATAGGTCCCTTTGCTCTAGGTAGAAGAGCCCCAAGAAAAGATCCAGGCAGCAGTGTGGGGGTAGGTAATATTGTTGCAACTCTCTCTTCATTTTATCCCAGGTAGTAATTATGCTCCGTCCTCTATTTTTGTCCTTCATTAGGTTCTTCAATCACAACGAGGTGCTCTTCAGTTTGATAACAATAATCTTCGCTTTTCGATCATCTGGTACATTCTTGTCTTCGAAAACTTGCTCGACGGTTTGCAATAACTCTATGAAGTCATCCAGATTCATTCTCCCATCGAAATTCGGTATGTCCACTTTTACTCCCGAGCCTTTGTATCCTCTAACAGACATTTCATCTATGTATTCTCTAACACACTTCATCTACGTATTCCCTAACAGAGATTTCATCTCTTTGTCCTCTAATAGACACTTCGTTTTTGTATACACTTACATCCACTTAAACTCTCTGCTTCCTCTAATATTGTATCCCAAAGCGTCGTGGCTTGACTTTTTATCCACTGGAATCATCCGCACAAAAGAGAATCAGGTGTTCCTCTCTTTCTCTCCTCGTCGGTTCTCGCTGGCACACTTAACTATACCCTCTCTTTGGGTCCTTCCTCCAGTTCAGTGAGCGTTTTAGCACTCAACAAAATTCTCGTTGTATCGCGTCCATGGTAAACTCTTAAACAGGTTTCGACAATTTTCTTCTCGGTGGCATGATTAGGTTTTAAACGTGGGTAGGTGGAAGGAGACGAGTATAGGTGATTTACGGTAGGAAAGAAAAATGTTTGGTGTAGATAAATTTGGATATAGGTGGGTGTTAGAAACCCTAGGATAGAACTAGGGTTAAACTAGCTCTGATGCTAAGTGATACCGGAAGCAAGCAAATATTATTACTGATAAATTCAATAGGCAGTTACAACTAGTGGTGCAAACGAGTCGAGTTTGAGCCATGCCCTTATCGAACTTGACTCTTCTGCCAAATTGTGAGCTCAAGTTGAGCTCGAATGCCGA
>NW_018164992.1:1664676-1712056 GCF_001263595.1 Phalaenopsis equestris | reverse complement strand
TCGTGACAAATTGTGAGCACAAGTTGAGCTCGAATGCCGAGCTCGAGCTCGGCTTGTAGTGGTCGCAGCCGGTTCGCGAGCTGACTCACAAGCTCGAATTAAGAATTTAATTTTTACATGAGCTCACCAGAGAAGGTATCGGTGGCATCGGCAGCTAACCTGAAAATGTATCGAAATGACTAAAGGTAGGCTGATTGAGCCGGCTTGTGATCCAATGAGCCTCGCCGGGACGAGCTCAAGCTCAAGCTCTTTTAATAAACAAGCTCAAGTTTGAGCTCATGGTTTGATAAGCTCGGCTCATGAGCTCGTTAACAAGCTCGCTCAGTTCATTTACACCCCTAGTTACAACCAACACGGTTGAAGGGAAAATAACAACAAAAATGACACTCACTGCAAGTAGGGCGGTATTTCAATGGTGGGTGGTCGAGTTGGTGATTTGGACGACAGGCCGATGGTTCGGGGGCAATGGCTGATTGTAGATTAAAGAGGGTGTTGGGAAGAGATGGGCTTGCGATTGGCTGCTAGTGGAAGGAGTGGTGGCAGTGGGGTGGGACAGGTGATTCACTGTTGTATTATTTCTTTACTGCTATATTACATAACAAATTTCTGTTACATGAACAAACAAATCTCTGTTGGAGCTTAAAAACCTGTTTATCGTAAGAATTTGTTGATTCACTGTTTGAATGATATGTTATTGTTGCCAGTTCATTGAACAAGCTTGTTTTAGCTTTTTTATTAAGTATGTCATCAACCGCATGAGATGGATGCTTGTTCATATTATTTTGAAAGATTATCATGGGACTGCAAGTTTTGAAGATTTTAAAGTGTCAGTCAGATACGTTTTTACAATTTTATTTTGGTTCTTAAATTTTGTTTCTGGTTTTTCCTTCCCTTGAAAAGACTAGATGTAGAATTGTTGCTTTGCAGCTGGTGTCTGCGGCTCCAAACAGCTTTCCCATAATTCTTTTATTTTCAGAGATATGCCCTGCTTTTGTATCGAAATCCTGGATTTTGGTGGCTTTTATTTTATTTTTCTTTCTTTTCCCTGGAAATATATAGTGCAGACAAAATCAGACCTGAAAAGGAGCTCGAGCGTGCTAAATCTGAAATCTTACGTTGTAAATTGAAGATTAGGGAGATATTTCAGCGCCTCGATTCTTTGCTTGCTGAAGGAAGGCTTCAGGAATCATTATTTGATTCTGATGGAATTGACAGTGAAGATGTAGGTGCCCCTAATGTTCACTATGTAAAGTGCCAAAATAGACCCATGTTTGTTTACATAGGGCCATTTTGGTCCCAAAGTAAAGAAATACCAAATTAGTCTCCAAATCTTTTTAATATGGGCTGAAATAGTCCCAGAGAGGACTATTATAGCCCCCATTAAAAGAGTTTGGTAATAAATTGACATTTTTATAGATCTGGGATTAAAATGACCATCTGCAAAAAGTCAGGGGAGGGTCATTTTAAAATTTTTCTCCTGACTTTGTTTGTTTATTCTTGTTAAACTTCATTAGTAAGTTGTGGAGAACTCATAATTCATATTTCTCCATAATTTGGTAGATATTCTGTGGTAAATGTGGTTCTAAGGACGTGTCTGCTGACAATGATATCATTCTTTGCGATGGCATTTGTGAACGTGGTTTTCATCAGACGTGTTTGAACCCTCCTCTGTTGAGTGAAGATAGTATAACCTAAGCCTCAAATATTTTTCTGATTTTTTAATCTTTTATGTTGTAGACTAATGTTCAACTTACTTTTATCTATTCGTGTTTTTCTTAGTTCCAACTGGAGATGAAGGATGGTTGTGCCCTGAATGTGATTGCAAAGTAGACTGCATTGATTTGCTTAGCGAGTTTCGAGGAATCGATCTATCAATTGAGGACTCATGGGAGGTAAGCTATATATTGTTCTCGATAATTCTTTTTTTTTAAAAAAGTGCCAAAATAGTTTCCTAACTGTTTGCATGGGACCATTCTAGTTACAGAATCTATAAATGCGCCGAATTAATCCTTTAAATTGGAGCTGAAATAGTCTTCTGTGGGTACTTATTTAGCCTTTATCAAAAGAGTCTCAAATTAAATTTATTTTTTTATAGACCGCGGGACTAAAATGTCCCAGTGCAAAAAGTCAGACTATTTTGACGTTTTTCTCTTTTACCGTAGGTCCAAAAACAAATTCTAATTTGTATTTGTGCAGAGGATTTTTCCTGAGGCGGCGGTTTTGGCAAATGGAAACGGACAGTATGACAATCTCAATCTTCCGTCAGATGACTCTGAAGATGATGATTATGACCCTAATGCTCAAAGAGTTGATGTAGATGAGCAAGTGGACGGATTGGATCATGAAGAATCAGATTCAAGTTCTTCGTCTTATGATTCTACATCTTCAGATGAAAATATGAACCAAGCTACCGTTGAATTACCCACAGATGATTCCGAAGATGATGAATTTGATCCTGATGCTCCAGATCCAGACAAAGAAGTACACAAGAGCAATCCCAGCTCTGATGAATCTGATTTTACATCCGATTCTGATGAATTTTGTGCGGAACTCAAGAAAACCGCACATGCTAAAGAGGCTTCGGCATCATCTCAATTGAATGTTAATATTTTGATTGATTCTGATATTGATGAAATGAATGATGACGATAAGCTAAATGACTGTTCTGAAATGCCTTCTGCCAAGCTTGAAATGGACGAAGAGGAAAGTGGTTTGAGGTTGTCGAATAAAAGGAGCCGTGAAAGATTAGATTACAAGAAGCTATATGATGTAAGGTTCTCTTCTTTTTGTGTACCATTATTTTCTTGGGGCATTTAAATACATATCACCCACTTCTTTGTACTTACATATTTAAAATCTAAAACTTAATTTTTACACTTATACCACCCGAATCTTTTATATCACATCGGAAATACCGCTGTTAACTTTTAAAAGGTGAAATAGGCTTTTTGATGCTTAGGTAGGGTGGTATATATGTGAAAAATGAAGTTAGGTATTAGATATGTAAATACATAAGAATTGAGTGGTACGTATGCAAATCATCCTATTTTCTTTGAATCTTTGTAGAAATGCAAGCAAAAGAATGACCTTTTTTTCGCTTCACGTGGCTACTTTTTATTGTAATAAAAAGGAGTGTATGTAGTGCATGAGGCTCTCTTCAATGTAGTGTGGCAGCTAATTGATATATGCAATTCTATTTTTTTATTTCAACGACTTTCTTCTTATTACTAAAATTGTGAATCTTTTTTACCAAACATTGTATACTGTGTACCTCATGTTTGTCAAAAATAAATTATTATCCCCCTTCCTGATTTCATGAAATTTTTACCCATACCCTTTCATTAAGATAGTGTTCATTGCAAGATGGTCCAGCTGATCTAAGCTGTAAATTTTTTAATTCATTGTCTCTTTCAAATATTCATGTTCTGTGTTTTTTTATATATCATAATGTCATGATCTTTGACTCTCTCTGCAATAACATTGGTTGTTTTTGCAAAATAAAAGTTTTAATTCTCTGCATCCACATCATTTTATGTTTCGTCTACTGCATAAAATTCCTGAAAATTTTGTTGCCATCATTCTATCAACTTCAGATTAAAAGTTGTATGATTTCTTTAATTCATAGGAAGATTATGGTAACCTACCCTCCGAATCTAGCGAAGATGAAGAATGGAATGGAAAGATTTCACCGAAGAAGTTGAAGAAAACTGATGATAAACAAATTGAGGAGGTGTTATGCAATTCTTTATCTTACAGAATAAAGAACCCAAAAATCTCCAGCATTGATATGGCAAGCTCTAGAAACTTCTATGACTATTTAATCTGACTTTGTTCAATCACAATTTCTCAGGTTGCCAAGGATAGTTCTGTAAAGACAACTCCAAAATCATGTAAAAAAAATTCTAATTCCTCCTCAGCTAAGGAAAATCATGGTCCTCAGGAACCTGATTCTGGTGGCTGTAATTCTTCTGCTGGTCTAAAAAAATCTGCAGTGGGTTCTAAGGTATTGACAGTTTGGCTTATATTTTGTTTTTTCTCTACCCAATTTTAATATATTTGCAACTCAATTTGTTGGAATTTTGGAATTCTTATAGAGTATATGTTATCTCCGAGGGAGTATTTTTCAGATTTAGTTTAATAAAAGGATTTTTTTCTGGCATGCTTGTTTAATTAATATAAGTATGCATCCGTGCCAAATAATCATAGTTTGATTAGTTTAATCATGTTTAGATTGTGGATGAAGAAAGTTGCGGTTGTATGACATATTAAGTTGGAGATGCTTGGATTTTTTTCTAAAATTTACAAGACTGGATGCAATATACAGATAATTACAACTCATGATTTGTTCTTGGGATGCTTTTAATTGGTGTTCACAGAAATGCCATGACATATTTTATTTGACAAATTTTTAATTAATATGTCAAACTAACGATTTATCAATTAAAGATAATAGTAAGAATGAAAATGAAAAAAACCTTAAGGAAAGAACTAAGCCTCACGTTGGTTCTTGGAGTCTCTCTCTCGGAAGTAGTTTTTTACACTAGTGTAGTATTTGAAGAACGCACGTTGACAATCACACACACACACATGAGAGGAAATTGAAATAGTATTTATGGATAATATTTTTCTTATATGTATCTATGGCCATATTTATTAATATCGAAGGACCTTAAATAAGAAACTGCACAAACTTGTGTGGTATTGTATGCATTTCAAAAAAGTGGCATTTATGTACATGCAGCACAATTCTTATGCATTTACATATCTAACAACTAAACTTTCATATTTATATGTGTGAGACTCAAATCTTTAAAATTGCATAAAAATGCCACTATTACTAACTTTTTAAAAGTGCAGTACACATTTATCATGCATAGGTTTTTGACATCAAAATGTTGAAACTGTAAATGTCAAACTTTAGCTGTTAGATACGTGAAGACATAAAAATTGTGTGGTATGTAAATTTCCCTTACAAAAAATAAAACAGTATGTAATGCACTGTGTTCAGGGTTTACTTGTAGATTGCGTGCATTTGAGGACAATCCAACATTACCCTTTTTTTCTTGTTTTCTGCATAAGAAATGCCATTTTGCATACTATTTTTTATTTATTTTTATTCATTTGTTAGTTGAAGTTTACAATTTTTTTTTTGGGTAGAAATTATATGAAGCCTTCCAGGAAAACCAGTACCCAACTAAGGAAAGCAGGGATAGTCTTGCTCAAGAACTCGGCTTGACATTCAAGCAGGTCGTAGTCCGATGCTCTTTCCACAATTGCATGTCATAACTTCTTGGGGCATTTGCATACCTACTGCAAAATTCTTTTGTATTTACATTATCTAACACCTAAACATTCATATTTACATTCAAATCACTCAAATCTTTAACATCACATCAGAAATATCACCATCATTACCTTTTTAAAATTGAAATACACCTTTTCATGCATACTTTTATAACACCAAGGTGTTATAAGTGTAAATATCAAATTTTGGGTGTTAGATAGGTAAATTTATATGAATTGTGTTATATATGTAAATTTCCCTAACTTCTAATGCTTTCAAAGAAAAGTGAACCTTCATAAATTGTGTAGGTTTCAAAGTGGTTCTTAAATGCACGGCATAATTCTCGTGTTTCGGCCAAGAAATCGAGCAATGTTGGGATGACAACTTTTGAAGTTCCTATTCGCCGTGATACTCTTTCAAACTCATCCAAGCCCAATGAAGGAGTCACTACCAAATCAACCATATTAGCCACGTCGCCCAATGCTACTCGCCTAAAGGTTTGAATTCATACTTCTCTTTAGGTGCATTTACATGCGTACCACTCAATTCCTAAGTATTTTACATATGCAATACCTAAACTTTATTTTTTTTACAATTAGACCATCAAAATCTTGCATATCACATAAAAAAAATACAATGATTATAACTTATAAAAAGTTAAATACATGTTTTCATGCAAAGGTAAGGTGATGTATATGTAATAATTGAAGTTTAGGTGTGAGATATGTGAATACATAGGTATTGGGCGGCTTGGATATAAATCTTCCATCTCTTTATAGTATGTCATTGTCTTCAAATTCTTAGGTGAGGATATTCTGAACACAGAAATGATGAATTTGTGACATAACTACAGTGACATGCTCAACAAGGAAAAAGAAATTAATTACTAATTCATTGCTGATATAAACTTCATTCTTATTCCAAATTACTAATGGAAGTACTAAAGTCAGGTTTAAGTTGTTTTACTCTCTTGCACAAATAAAAGGGATTTTTACTGTTAACTGCTGTAAATATTTACCCAATTATGCTATTTTTGAAATCCTAACTAATATATAAACCTAGCTAAATGATGTTAATATGAGAACATATTTATTTGTATAACACCTAATTCTTCATAATTCTCCATGTGCCATCTTATTTTTAAAATCTTTTACTAATATTACCCCCCCTAACTAAATGCTGTTAAAACGAAAGACTATTTCATAAACATAAAGGAATATTTTATTTCTTGATTTTGAAGTTTATAAATTTATGTAAAATCATAGAAAAAGTGCCAGTATATCTCACATCAAAATATATATGTCTTAATTCTTGAACAATGGTTCATTCTTCTTAATTTATGTAAAGTAATAATTAAAAAAATGTATTTTTGGCTATTAAAAAAATATACTTGAATCGCTTAGCTTTTAAATATGATCAAACTGAAATTCAGAAGTTTATTTGATTTGTAAGCCAATTCATTAAGCTTGATTTATTATTTCTTGTAAAGCTAAATGAAAATTTTTTATGATTTCTACAGAAATTTATTATTTTCTAAAATTAACCAATAAATTATTCTTCCACATTAATGAAATATATTATTTTATTCATATTAGCATCATTTAGCTATATTAATATATTCATAAGGGTTTAAAGGATAGAGTGAAATACCATTATTAAGAGTTTAGTGGCACTCCAATATATATAGGAAAGTTTATTGTGGCTTTATATGTTCCTTAACACAGAAATTAGATGAAGCCTTCCAAGAAAACCAATACCCAAGCAGGGAAAAGAGAGAAGAGCTGGCTCAAGAACTAGGCATCACAATCCAAAAGGTATTATTTACATTTTAACATATGCATGTAAATCATGAGTTTTGTTAGTTCAGCGTTTTGCTCCAAAGCTTGAATTAGGAGTGTAAATGAGTCGAGTCGAGCTCGAACCACCCTTGGCTTGAACTTGAGCTTGATTATTTGATTGAGTTCGAGCTCGAGCTCATACTTAATTCTACCTATTCGAGCTAGCTTATTTATTATGAAAGAGAGAAAGCAATATTACTTCAACTACTTTTATAATAAAATGACAAATAGAATGAAGTAATTAGGACATAAATAATAAAAAACACTTGATATAAAATATAAAATATTTTATTTTAAATTTTGATAATTCAAAGATAAAATCTTCGATTTTAAAATATTTTGGGTATATTTTACATTAATATTGATTACACATCGGCTCACAAGCTAACAAGTAGAGTCATGGTTGGCTTGAGCGTGTCTTATTTGCTTATCAGGCTCAGCTCACAAGCCACTTTTCGAACGGAGCCCGAGCTGGCTCACAAGTTAGCATGACTCACGTACATCCCTAGCATAAACAACTGCAAGCTAACAAACGCATCGATCCATCTTGACTTCAGCAAATCAACTTGGTCAACCAAGGCTCTACGAATAATCATTATCGACCATAGATTCCTCCAAGTTAGCATTGCCACACAATATATGCTCACCACTATTGATGCTCATATGTTTCCATTTTTTAGGTGACTCGATGGTTTGAACATGCACGACGTCGCTCTCGTGCTTCTATTAAGAAATCCCACAATCCTGCAACCTGGAGCCCAGATAAACCCGAAGCCTCCTGCAGCACTCCCAACAGCCAAAAACTCAACATACTTGAGGAAGACAAGACAACCGAACCAACTACGCCAAATAAAGCTATCGTCTTAACCACAACTTCGACGAGCTATGCGAAGCCGAACGACAATGGAGTATCTGCTCGAAACGAATTTAATACTACCCCAAAAAGCAGTCTGAGTCCTCAGAAGCTTTATTCGCCGATTGCGAACGGAGCTGCTTCGAGTGAGAAAGGAACAAACTCAGTTAATGACCGGCGGAAAGCCATAGCTAAAGAACTG
This sequence comes from Phalaenopsis equestris, assembly GCF_001263595.1. Classification (NCBI taxonomy): domain Eukaryota; kingdom Viridiplantae; phylum Streptophyta; class Magnoliopsida; order Asparagales; family Orchidaceae; genus Phalaenopsis; species Phalaenopsis equestris. The sequence goes on along the minus strand of NW_018164992.1, from coordinate 1,703,879 downwards.
AGGAGGATGAGGAAAGCTAGATAGTTCTCCCCAGAAGATAGTGGGATTGCCATGTGACTATGGTCAGTATTGCAAATTTGTTGCCTTTTGGCTTGTTTTTTGGTCCATCTTATGAGCCTTTCCTGATATATTTTGTTTTGACCTGTTACTGGAAGTTCTCATCTTGTAAGCAGAAGAATTTGACATCTAAAGTTCTTTTTTTTTTTTTACTTTTAAATTTCTTATATATTATTCTTTAGTTGTTTGCTGAAGTATATCATCCCCAAATCTTGAGCTTATACTGCTTGAAGAGAGGTACATGAGGTTTTCATTCTAGGATGGGATGATGAATGTGGATTCTTTTTGTGTTGTTAAGTGTGTTCTTATAATTTGATTTGAGAAAAAAAAATTGGGGGGTTTACATGCAGACCACACAATTCTTATGTATTCTTACACCCAACCATTCATATTTACAGGCATATCACTCAATCTTTAACCTCTCATTAGAATGCCATAGTCAGTACCTTTTAAAAAGTGAAATACAGTTTTCTATGCATAGTTTTATGGCACTAAGATGTTGTAAGTGTAAATATCAAACTTTAGGTGTTGGATATGCAAGTATATAAGAATTATGTATGTAATTCTATAGATTTCATGATTTTGTCCTGGTTGTTTTGAGATTAGTATGATATGATTTATGATCCATTCATGTATTATATTTATCTGAAAAATAAAATGTAGGAGCTTTAATCTACATGATGCATAGATGTATTAAGGATATTGACCCCTTTTTTAAATTTGTGACCATTCCATTATCTTTTTTTCAAGTATATTATTATTGTTTTATTAAATAATGAGTGCAAATTATGCAACACATCTATTCATTCATATGCACATTGCTTAATATATTTGAGATCTTAGTAGGATTCTTCTAAATAAAATGAAGTGTAAATTTATCAGGTTTATTTGAGGATTTAAGGTTTAAGATTTTCTCATAAGGAATATTTTGGTTTATTAGTCTTGTCACCAATTTTTTGTCATTAGGATAGTTTAGAGCTTTCTTGGATGTTGACTTGCTCAACTAAATGTGAGATGCATTTTAATATGTGGTCTACAATTAAATCTATTAAATTATAGTTTTTTTTTTTCTAAATTGTTTATAAATATATTATTCTATGATGGATTATAATTATTTATGTTTTATATAATTTTTTTTTAATTTGCTTATTTATAACCATTGCATAAAATGGATTAAGGAAATCAAATGGAGATGCATTTTAATATAAGCTTAATTTTGAGGCTCTTTCATGGGTAAATTTGCCAAATCACTATAGGGAGAGAATATTTGTAAAGATTATTTGGTTTTAAGATCATTCTACCAATCATAATTGGCTTGTCAAGATTTTATAGTTTATGAAAGATTTAAATTTTATAATATTTTCCATTTCTTTTTCTTTTCTTTTTTTTTTTTTGCTTTGCATTAGGACAAAGTATCAAATTATGTAATAGTAATTCAATTGCTATTAAGGCTTTTTAAACTTGGCTAACCTTGGGAAAAGCCTAAAGTATATCCCAATTTTGTGCTTTGAAGGCATTGAATCAAAATACTTTTTGTTTGTGTGAATTTTGTATGAAAAAGTTAGATGGTGGCTCTATTTTTTTGGGTGAGGTATGGTGGATCTCTCAAGACTTCGATGTGTTTTTAGTTATCTTTTCACTCTTATACTCGCTCCCAACACAATTCTCTTTTTGGTTCTAATTAGGCTTAACCAAATCTTAGATCATTGCCTCCTTTAATTCCTTAAAACTTTTTTTCATGTTCTCCAATAAAGCTTGTGACTTTCTATGGCCTCAATTCTCTAGTAATCCAAAAAATATTCTAACCAAAGGCTCAGTGTAGAGAGACAATTTTCCAATATTTCAAACATTTGATTGGAAATGTTTCACCCTTTTTAATTCAAGAAGATTTTTTCCCTTTCAAAATTTAAAAGATTCTAAACTAATTCAAAATATTATATGCTATTATTTTCGCTACCCACACAATCCTTTCACCATCACCTAAAGGGTACATTAATCAAATAGTTGGTATTGTCATTAAGATGTTATAGTACTTGCACCATATTCACCATATTCAACCTTTATCGTAGCTTTTTTTTCTCTTTACTTGCCCTTACTTTAAGCTTGACTGACCTTTGATTCTCCTCCCTCAATTTGGATCAAGGTAATAACAACAAATTAAAGATGATGATAATTCAAATGGCCAAGAACCATAACTTGATGTGGTTTAATAAAATAAGATGCAGTAAAAAGCTATTGGAGTTGCACAACAACCTTCAATTCATATTGAAGACAAAACTATTGAATCTCTTCTCCCAAACCATCCCCTGATAAACACATATGTGGACCAACTCTTTTAATCTTATTAAGTCTGGCTAATTTTCAAGGGAGTCATAAAAAAAAGGTGGAATATAGCTAAAAAAATATTAGAAGATAAAAAAAATTTAAAAAAAATAAAGATGAAGATGTGGTCAGTGAAGAGAGAAATGTTGTACATATAGAGAGAATTTCATATGGAATACAACACCACTTTTTCAAGGTGGGTCAAAGTTAAGTTTTTAATTTATATGGAAAAATTAACATAGTAACATTAATGATCGGTTCTAGTTGCTAGCAACTTTCTTTTTTTATATCTGAAGAATATCCAATATATAAAAAACATATATTGCTCAATTCAAACTTAATTTTATATATTTATATGGTGAAACTCTTATTTAAAGAAAAATATATAATAAAATTGAGTTCGCTCAAACTTAAAAAAACCCTTAGAAAGTCAATTCTATGTAATTATACATGAAGAAAAATTTTGAGTATGATGACAATGGATAAAATAATAGTATCAACATACGTATGGTTATAACATAGAGTTTCAAAAGGCATACTATTGTCTTAGAAATTTTTCTAATACACTATCTTTATGTATCATGCATGCCTTCATTAAGTAAAACATTAGGAACTCCGAGCCCTTCTAGTGCTTTGCATTGGTGATGCCATTTTGAAAGCCATAGTTATCAAGGAATGAAGCCTCCACCAAGCAAAGGAAGTTATAGAAAATTCACGAAGTGAGGGCACCAATAAGGAGAAGATGGAAGCAAGAATGCTAATCGTAAGCGCTCCCACTACAAGAAATTGAAGTATATATAAAAGGATTGTTATAAGGTTTTCTCAAATCTCTAGCTAAATAATATCGAGTATTAATATATTTAATAAAATTATTCTACACAAGATTATAAAAAATTAGCTCACCAAATTTTATTATTTATTGGTCCTTCGAAAGAGAAAATGCCCAAGCTAAAGTGCCAAAAAAAATTTTAATGTTAAAATATAAGTAAAAATATGGCATCAAGTATTCTTCACCCAAGAATTTAGATAAAAATGTTGTGCCTCTTAACAACATCAAATACTAAGGTATATTCTCACATCTAAATTCATAATGATGTTGAGATGCAAATCACCAAACTATTTATCTTTGTGTTTGCATTAGGAACTGGTATTAAATTAATTGAATAACAACATTGAGCCCCGACTGTCCATCATGCACTCATTTGAATTTTATATTTTTGAGATTGAAATTTTTTCGATAATAAAAGCAAAAAAAACATTATGAAAAAAAATTTGTTAGTCAGTCAAGTAACAATCTTCTATTAGATTATTTCTTTGTAATACCAATTAAGAGGATTTGAAGCATTGCAAAAGTTTTACATTAGTGATGTCAGTAAAAGGGAAAGTACATTACAAAGATCAACATCTACCTTCTTATCATAAGTAAAAAGAGAAAAATGACAACTCATTCGATTAATAAAATTTGGCAACTTTCTTTCATCAACTCCCATTCATGACAATGGATAGTTAATGATAAAATATAAATGCTACTAAGTAGCAATGTAATAAAGAATTTCTCTCTACTTGATATTCTAAGGACAAAATTGTCGAAGGATTTTTATATAAACTACACCATGTTGAGACCATTTGGTTGATTTGCCTCCTAATATATGTGCTTATTTATTGGTTATCATAAGTGTGGTCCTAATTATAGATGTACAATGCTACTAAATCTATGAAAAAATCATGGAATATAATACACTTATTATTATTTAAAAAGTCAAAATATCAACCAATATAATTTATATGTTGATTCCCTAAACTATCAAATCAAGGAAACACTAACATATCATTAAAGTTGAATAAAAGAAATAATAAAAAAATTTTAAGGAGATGAACAAATTAGTGAACGAACCGAACACGAACTGTTTGTTCGTTCACAAATAAAAGTTTTGACACCCCTAGTTATGCCAAGCTTTAAGTATAGAGCAATGAGAGTGAGAAAGAGGAGTTGGCCATCTAGAGCCACTTTAGGCTGATTATTGAGATTGAATATGATCGGAAGTAGCTTTGTCATAAGGCCAAGGTAGGCCATTAAAGATGGAGCAATTAAAAATTTTTCGAGAAACAAAGATAAGAATAAACGAGTCTTGATTATATTTCATTTAAAATTTGAATGTTTTGCAATGTACATTTTGCCAATTACAAATTAATAACACCAATTATGAATTTAGCAATGCTTGAAAACTTTGTCACAATTAAATAATAATGTTGAAGTTGACATAGTCCTCACACACAAATAAATAAAAAATATTTCAAGCAGATCTCGACCCAACTCCATCTGACTCGTGTATAGCTCAAAACAGGCTCGAAAAAAAATCACATCTAAAGTTTTGGCTCATAGTTCTGCTCAATTCTATCACTCTGATCTTAATTCAAGCTAAAGTTTAAATTATTTTCGAGCGATTATCGATCTTCGAGCTAAGTTCAAATCCACAGTAGGGCATGAGCTCATCTTAAATAAACAACAATAAAAATTATATCTTTTTTTTTTTTGCCATAAAAGTAATATGTAAATAATAAATTAAAATATTCCATTCATCAAACTGCCATATTCTCCTTCCCACAAAAATTTGGCTTCCGCCCTCCTTACTTCCACCAAATCTCCCCAAATTCCAAATCCTCGCGCCCCAACCACAAATTCAATCTCAGTCGAACGAATTCGTTATCCAACTCGTTACAAACCGTCCATTATCTCCACGTGTTCTCATCACCTCCCCTCCTATTTTTCCATTCTGCCCGCTGCCCGATTTCAAACCTCAAATTCTCGAACCGGATTCAAATAAAAAAACCGAACCAAATCCTAAACCGCGCGCGGCCTTTTTTTTTATTTTCTCTTTTCTTTTTCCCTCTCATTTCGAACTCTCCGCTCATTCAAAAAAAAACCAGAAATTTCTCTACAAAGCTCAATGCCCCTCTTCTCCCCCGAACATTCACCTCTCTCTCTCTCTCTACAGCTTCCTCATTTTCTCTCTGTAGAATCAAAAGCAGAGGTGCAATGGCGGATAAGGAGAACTGCTCCCGCCTCACTCGCGCTGCTGCGAAGAGGGCAAACGCTTCGGTCGCCGCCGCCGAGCGGCGGCCAGCGAAGAGGAAAAGGGTGGCTCTTGCCGAACTTCCGAAACTCTCGAATGCTTTATCAGATTCATCTTCACCTAATCTCGTTATCTCGAAATCAAAGTTGAAATCAAAGAAGGGTGGCAAAGCGGGCGACGTAAACGTGGGGAGAGATGAATCGGATGATCCTCAGTTATGCCCTAATTACGCTTTGGATATCTATCGCTATCTTCGATCCATGGAGGTGGGTTTCTGATTCTAGGTTTTTGATGAATTTGAAGTGGGTTTTGAATTGGGGATTATATGTAGGTTGAGGCAAAGAGGAGACCAATGGCGGGGTATATTGAGCGAAGTCAGACGGATGTGAACCCTAATATGAGAGGAATTTTGGTTGATTGGTTGGTGGAAGTTGCAGAGGAGTATAAATTGGTTTCGGATACTTTGTATCTCACTGTTTCATACATTGATCGGTATCTATCATTTAATTCTGTTAGCAGGCAGAAGCTTCAGCTTATTGGGGTTTCAGCCATGCTCATTGCCTCGTGAGTTTCAATCTCTCCTTTTTTTTTTAGTTGTAATGTGGTTTTGATCTGGTTTTTTTATATTCTCTTTTATGTGTTACAGAAAGTATGAAGAAATTAGTCCTCCACATGTTGAGGATTTTTGCTATATAACAGATAATACATACACCAAGAGACAGGTTGGTTTTCTCTGTAAATTACCTTTTTTTTCAATTTTTTTTTAAGTTTCAGTTGTTCAATCTGACAGTTTTGGATGAATTTTTTTATGTTATTGATTAGGTTGTTGAGATGGAAAGCGATATTCTTAAATTTCTCAACTTTGAAATGGGCAATCCTACTGTCAAAACTTTTCTGAGGTAAGGACTTGCTCAAATTTTTATAAGATCAAGGATTTCATTTTTTTTTCTTTTCAAGTGCTCTTTGATCTGATTGAAGCTAAATTTCTTTTGTTGAAGGAGATTCTTGAAGGCCGGCCATGAAGATGGCGAAGTAAGCTTTTAGTCAAATTTATGGCAATTTACATAATTACCGCACAATTCTTATATATTTACAAATTTAACTCCCCAAGTTTTTATATTTATGCTTATAACACTCATCATAATTTTTTGCATGAAAAGTTGCATTTCAATTTTAAAAGGATAGTGATGGTGGTATTTTTGATGCTTTGTTAAAGATTTGAGTGGCATGGATGTAAGTATGAATGTTTAGGTGTTAGGTATGTAACACTTATGTGTCATAAACTTTTGATTCTAAATTTGCATTTCACTTTTCCCAAATAAAGAAAAAATATTACCTCAGGAGTACTGATGCATCAGTACTCCAATGAGGGGGTGCCACGTAAGCAATGGTCCCACCGTGGTGCCTACGTGGCACCCCCTCATTGGAGTACTGATGCATCAGTACTCCTGAGGTAATATTTTTTCTTTAAAAAGACAGTGAATCAGTGATGGCACCATTTTTTATTTGATGTTAAAAAATTGAGTTTTATGGATGTAAATATAAATGTTTAGGTGTTACACATGTAAACACATAAGAATAGTGTCGTATGAATGTAAATGTCTCAATTATGTATTACAATTCTAATGTTCTATACTAACTTCTAACTATACTTGACCTTTTAACACTTATGTGTCAAACTTTTCATGAAAATATGCATTTTTCTTTTAAAAAGGTATCGATAGTGGCATTTTTTGATGTGATGTTAAAGATTTGAGTGTTATAGATATTAATATGAATGTTTCGGAGTTATGCATGTAAATACATAAGAATTGTGGAATGAATGTAAATGTCTCAATTATGAATTAGAAATCTTATGTTCTATACTAAAGTTTAACATGAACTTCACCTTATTTATACAGTATCCAAGCCTTTTGTTAGAGTTCATGGGATCATATCTTGGAGAGTTAAGCTTACTAGATTACAAATGTGTTCAATTTCTTCCATCAGTTGTGGCTGCTTCAGCTGTTTTTGTTGCAAGATTCACCATCAGCCAGGAAAATCCTCCATGGGTAAATTCATTGAAGCTGTAAAATATATATTTGCATATCTTTTGCAACTATGTTAATTATGCTTTTTAAAAAAAAAAATTGCAGAGCAAAAAGTTGCGACAGTGTACCGGTTATAAGGTGTCAGAGTTGAAGGAATGCATCCATTTAATCCATGATTTGCAGATGAACAGAAGAGGATCTAATTTAGTGGCTGTCAGAGAAAAATACAAACAGCATCGAGTAAGACACTGTATTTGTGCAAAATTGATTCCTTTGATATGTGTTTATTACCTTATTATATATAAAAAGGGGGACTTTTACATAAATATCACCAAATTCTTATATATTACATATCCACATCTAAAGTTTGTTTTTTTCTTATTTACACTACCCAAATCATTCATTCACGTTAAAAGTTATAGGTCTGCGAGAGGCTATTAGATGGGTCTAAGGCTGCATATATGTAAAAACTTTAAGTTTGTGTCAGATATTCAAATGCACAGGAATTGAGTGGTATGCATGTATGTAAATCTTCCATGGAAAAAAAAGTCTAATTTTGCTTTATTTTGTGCATTGAAACAGTTCAAATTTGTGTCTTCCATGGTTCCTCCTCCTGTAATACCTGCAACATTTCTAGAGGATTTTGGAGCGCAAGTTTTGTGAGAACTTTGGCTGTACAGCGGTGAAAACCTTGGTGAAGGTACCTCTTTTGGTATATTCATGGAGTTTTGGATCTCTGCTCTGCAAAACTCATCATGAGGCCTTTTGATTCAGCCGGGGTTTGAGTTGTAATTTGAAATATCACCAACTTGAAAGTGGATATAATTTGGATATTTGTTTAGTTTGAAGTTGGTAGAGAAATTTTGTAGACTTGTTTCAGAAACAGGAAATTATTTTAGAATTCAGAAAGTTAAAGTTCTGCAATTTTATATGTTAGGGGTTCAATTCTGTCAATAAAGTTCAATTTTACTTTTCGTTTTCAGATGAAAAGAGTGATTTTGCATTGTTTATATCTACCACCTAAAGTTTGGTATTTGCATATATAGCCCTACTGCATTAAAAACCATATAAGTTCTTACCATATAGCCCTTAAAAGCGTGTTAGTTTTGGAATTTCCTTGCACATAAGTTGTAAGACAACACTTTTAGAGGAGGTTGCAAGCTATGGGATGAAGCTGAAGAATTCTTAATTACGATCGTTCGAGTCCGACCATCTTCTTGAGTTTTTGATAGTTTCTTCATTTTGCATGTGATTACATGACTTTTTTCATCATAGGATTCATTATATATTTATATATCTAACATTCAAATGTTGATATTTGTATGCATGACATTAAATTTTCAATATGATATACCTTCTATTAAAGAAAAAATACAAAAAATATTACATAAATTTTAAAAAAAGTTTGCATTGGGATCCTAAAAATTAAATTTAATTTTAACGAATTAAATTTTAAGAAAGTCAAAATTAGAACTATAAGGATATAATTTTCATAAATATATTAGCTTAATATGAAAAATATGATTGTAATATTTTTAAATCTTATTTTCTCTCAAACAAAAGGTAAAAGGCCAGCAAGATTTCTAAGCACGCATAGGCCCAGTCTTCGGGCTGTGACTAAAAATCAATTTGCATTTTCACTCGGATTGAAATAAATAAGACTAGCTGTGAGCCAAAATTTTAAAACGAATTAGCTTGAACTAACTCGAGATTGACTCGTAGTAATTTTTATTTATTAAAATTACATATACAATACTAAGTAAAATTGAATATAATAAATCACGTGCCATTTTTGAGCAGGAAGAAAACTAAATCACCCAATTGAGTTAGTTTGTTTCAATTTTGAATAAAATTGAGCAAATTCTGAGCTTAGACCATTCCAAATAACTTAATTTGAGCCATCTTGTTTCAATTTTAGGTCGATCGAGCTCAAATCAATTTCTACAACTTAGCTCAATATGGAATATAATGAGCCACAAACATATTTTGAGCCACACTAAATCTACTTGAAGCCGATTTCAAGCTAATCCCAACTCAGCTTGAAATCGAATCGTTAACATCTCTAATCTCATTTGTCGATTACATTTGGGGCATATCTTATATATTTCAACATTTAAGACCTAAATTAATTTATTTTTACATTTAAACCACAAATCTTTCATATCACATGAAAAAACATCACTATTTTAACTTTCAAAAAGTAAATTATATTTTTATGTGTAAAAATTTAATTTAGATGCCAATATGTGAATTCATAAGAATTAAGTGATGAATGTAAATCTTCATTTATAAGAATAACACAATTGATTTTAAATATAAACCAAATTTAATACAAAATAATAAACTATTTAACAATGTGTAAACCTTATTTTTGCCCCTAATAAATGAAATCCAAAATCACTACTTTTAAATCTTGTGCATATCTTAACCCAATAATGTGTAAATAAAATTAAAACTTCACAAAACTGAACTCATGACATTCTTGACACCCGGAGGGCCGAGTCTTATCATGCAACTTTAACTAAATGTTGTCAACTGAAATCATTAAAGAACATATGTTGCACATTAAAGTAGATCAATTAATATTCTAAATTTCCTCTTAAGCCAAACCGAGCATTCGGCTCGGCATGTTCCTTCTCGGAGCGCGGGCAAGGTTCTAACTAGGCGTTCATCTCAACCCTTGTCACACATTCCATCATAAGGAACGAGTGCTTCCACGATCATGACCGCTAAATCTAAATGATGATGAGATTGAAGTAACCTCACTTGAATTGGCATACTAAAATACATAAAAGTCCTACTCTATTTGCTTTTATGAAAATCAATATGCTCTTACGATGAACATCAAGGACTTCAACATTCAAGCACTCGAACATGCAAAATATTATTTAAGACATGATACATGTGAGCCTCCATCAATGTCATAATCACACTAACATGCACTTTCAACTGCATTATGCCAAAACCAACATGTATGTTGCATTATTTCTCATGTACAAATAGCTTTGTATAAGGACACATGGGGACTAATGGGGACTAAAAAAAAAAAAAATTGAATCAAGATCTGAGTGATCATTGCACAGCCCCAAATATATTGACAACAAAAATAGTATCTACTAACATATCCCTATCATGACTGAGATTATTGGAGAAGAAAAAGAGAGATTTTGCAGCATGCTAAGTTATCACAATTATAAAAAGCAAGAATTGTAACACCAAAGTCTACTGTATTTCGATCATACAAGATTATATTAGAGAGACAAAGAGCACAATAGATTAAGGAGCTGTTTGGTTTGAAGTAATGGCATGTAAAGTAATTTAAATACCTGTATTTTCAGTTTTATGTGTTTGGTGGAAGGAAAAAAGAAATGAAAAGTAAAATTTTCTCCTATTTGGATTACGCTGGATGGTGCATTTTGGCTGGATTTCAATTTTGCATGAATCGAACATAAAGGAATCCGCGGGTTCTCCTTCGCATTCACGCGGTCCTACTTCTAACAATGCGAGTTCTGCTTCTCATTCACCATAAACAACATAAGAAAACATCTAGATTTACAAGGCTCGACCAAAGCAAACTTGTATCCACAAGAGAAGAGAGATGATATGAAGTGATGGAGGAACCAAATACTGTAAATATTACACGAATCATAAAAATATTTAGAGAGATTTTCATGCCTAGCACCAAATTTCAAAGCATATCAACCACCTAAACTTCAATTTTTACCTATAGCCACCCAACACCATAAAAATTGAAGTTTGGGTGATTGACATATAAATACATAAGAATTTATAAATGCCCCAAACATTTAATAAGTAAATGATTTGTGAAGTGATGAATTTAAGAGAAAATAAAGTAAATTACATCGAAGCAACAAGTCCATAAGCTGTTGTTGAATCATCATGCAAGAAGGTAAATATGTGAATGCTCAAAACAATTAGAACGGCAAGACAGCATGCATTAGAATTTCACATATTTACATACATACCACTCAATGCTTATCCTTATCACAATTCTAACTAATAAATTATAATAAATAAATCAAATTTTGGTTGTAATTAATAATAGGCTAAGATTAGGGGCATTTGCATACATGCCACCCAATTCTTATCAATGTACATAGATAACACATAAATTTTATCGTTTACATTTATACCACCCAAATCTTTCAAATCACATCAAAAGTGCCAATATTTCAACTTTTTAAACGTTGAATACACATTTTCATAAATAGGTATTTTTGCAAGCATAAAATTTGAATTTTAGGCGTTAGATATGTAAATACATAAAAATTGAGTGGCACGTAGGTAAATCTTCCTTTTTCTTAACCAATTGTTAGATTGAACTGACATCCTGTCAGAATGCTAACAATATTTTGAAATGCTATCAGTAGAGCTGTAGCAGGGCTTATATTAATAATAAAAACATAAAGCATAAACTCCACCTGCAGAAATATCAACAAGAAGAAAAAATAATAATGATGTTTCACATAGTTTCATCATTGAAGAGAAAATAAATACTAATATTAGGTGATAAAGCATACATAAACACATTAGATCATTGTTAACTGATGATATAATAAGGCCTTAGAGCTTTGACTGACAAATACATAATTCATAAATCATATGTAAAGGATAAATAAATAGAAATCAATTGATACTTCAATTTTAGCCCGCTAGAATCAGGGTTAAACCGACGACCGATGAATCGATCCTGTTTTAAACATCAGTTGGTTCTAATATTGTCCAATTTTAGGTTTTTAATTTTGACTGGATGACTTTAAAAGAAGAAATTTAATTAAAAATGAAGAAAATGTCCTATCTCAACAATTCGATTTAAAATATTATTCAGAATATTTAAAAGTGAAAGTGTCTTATTAAAATATTATTCATTAAAATGATGAAAATAATATTATTGCATCATTATTATTCTTTAAATTATATTAAAATAATTTTAATAATTAATCAAATTCAATAATAGTGGATAGAATAAAGGAGAATTATAACTCCTAAGCCAATCCTCAAAATACAATGTCAACCTAAAGACTGTTGTAGATATATACACCTTAGATCCAGGGCACTAGTAATAAAGTAGCCCTCAGCCTCTGGTCATTTAGTCCTTATTAGTCTAATGGCAATTTAGTTCTTATTAGTCTTAGGGCAATTTAGTCATTTGTCATTTATTATTGTTTACTATAAATATAGTTAATAGGTTTAGGGTTAAGATTATGCGTGAGATTGATGTCTTGGGCTTAGGATTAATATTTGGGAGAGACTTCCTGTCTCTCGAATAGTAGAATTTGGGATAGATCGCCTGCCTTTTGATTTGTAGCTACTTGTATTATGAATTTGCGTTGAATTGTATGATGTTCCACAAATAAATTTATTATTTGCCAAAATTTATGTGGAGTTTCTTATCACATTATAAGCTCATGAGCTCACAACAAATCTTCCCAACCTCAACTGACCTGAAAATCATGCACTTGCCTTTTACCAATAGCACATCAGCCCTTTTGAACCTTTAGAAAAAGGTATTCTGGCTTAGAGACAAACCTAGTTGTAGATGGGAAAGAGCACTCAAAGAGAAACTAAGGATTTACTTGGGACTACTTTCTCTCTTATTTCCATTTCAAACAATCACTACAATTTTGTTTGGAGAATTTTTTTTTTTTTTTTACTTTCTACAAATTTTAGTGGTGAAAATTTATTTTCTACAACCAAATCAGTTAAAATATAATGATCGTAAAAAAGTTGTTGTTTAACTTTTTGAAAAAGATAAATATTTATAATTTCCTTTGTTCGGTCGTATTTGTCTCGTTTTAGCTTGAAATAAAGAAATTATATATTTTTTAATATAATAATATATTATCTAATTTATTTATACAATAATATATTTTATATATTTATATCTAAGTTTAAATCATAACTCGTGTGGTCATGTGGTTTTGTGTTTTCTATTGCACACAATTGGTGCATGTTTGAATCTACCCTTTGCATCTATTTTTTTTAATCAATTTAAACAAGTAGAACAGGAGTCGAACACGAACAAGAATATATGAATCAAGTCGAGCACGAACACACTGTTCACATACAATTTCAAACACGAGCCAATTTCAAATGAGTCGAACACGAACCAAGCTTGGCTCATATGCAACCCTAATTATAGACTTATATTTTGGATGCTTGTAGCCTCCTATCTCTTACATGGATGGAGGGGACTTTCATCCATATAATTTCAGGTCAACAGGATACAACAAATAAATTAAGCTTTATTTGCACCATTCCTTAGTGACCCCTCCTTACAACAAAATAGTAATACTAATAAAGTGCCTTTACATACATACTTCGCAAATCCAATGTACTTACATATCAAACACCTAAACTTTTTTTTTTAAAATTTATACCACCCAAATATTTCATATCACATAAAAAATATCACTATTTTAACCCTCTAAAAAGTGAAATACACCTTTTCATCCACAAACAAGGTAGCATGCATGGAAAAACTGAATTTTAGCAGTTAGAAATGTAAATACATAACATTGAGTGATATGTATGTAAATCTCTCAAAAAAAAAAGGTAAATTTGAAGACTGCTAACTTTAAAAAAAAAGTACTAAGTTAAGATTAAAATCAGAAATTATCAAAATATGACATCATTTAGGATGCATGTAGCCTCCTATCTTATACTGGGATGGAGGGGACTTTCATCCATTTAGCTTTGGGCACTAGGATAAAACAAATGAATAAAATACTATTTGCATCACTCCTCAGTGCCTTCTCACTATCCTTAAAAAACAATTTGCTAGCTAGTACCAGGAGAAGTAAATTTATGAATGTTCTATGTGATGAACAGAGCTACCAAAAAATATTTGAAAAATCAAAGGAACATTCACGTGCATAACACACATTTCCTATAGATTTACACATCTAACATTTAAACTTTCATATATAGATACATAACACTTAAAATTTTTCACATCGCATCAAAAAATACCGCTTTAGTAACTTTTTAAAAGTGAAGTACACTTTTTCATGCATAAGAAATGAGGTGTGCATGTAAATACCCCTAGAGAAAATTAAGATTTACATACATACCGCTCAATTCCAGCGTATCTACATATCTTACACCTAAATAAGGTGTATTTAACTTTCTGTAAGTTAAAAAAAAAATACAATATGAAAGTCTTCGGTGGCATAAAAGTAAAAAAGCACAATTAAGACGTTAGATAAGTAAATACATATCAATTGAATGGTATGTATGCAAATGCCCCAAAAAATTAAATTTCTTAGAACTCTCGGGCAAAAACAGTATACTTACTTTCATATTAAAATCTAACCAGATATTAAAGGCTCAAAATGTTATGGTAATGGAGCAAAGCAAAATTCCTGTAAACTTCAGGCAAGCTCCAACAATAATAAAATACGCAGCACTATTTTATTCAAATATCGCAATGCATGGAGTCCTCAGTAGCACAAACTATATAATGTGGAACGAATTAGAAAATTAACAGCATAAGAAGATAAAAACTTGGGCCATTTACATACATACCACCCAATTCCTATGTATTTACATATCTAACACCTAACTTTGTTTTTTACTACGCTGTCTAAATGTTATGTTATCAGATCAAAATTACCATCATTTTAACTTTTAAAAAGTAAAATTCACATTTTCATGCACCCAAATCTTTCATATCACATCAAACTTACCACCATTTTCACTTTTTTTTAAAAGAAAAAAACACTTTTTCATGCACAGGTCAGATAGGATGCATGTAAAAATCAAATTGTAGACGTTAGATATGTAAATACAAAGGAATTGTGATGCAGACAGATAGAAGCATCGCTAGTTTCGTTCCTACATCAGCTTAAATTCCTAGTTACTGGTTTTTTTTTTTCTCTAATATGCGTTTACTGTTTAATTAGTATTATTAGCTTAATGACGAAAGCGGCGCCACATTATTAGTTAGTATGGCAGCTTTTTATATCTACTAGAGGTAGAAGCAAGTAGATTACCATTCTGCTATTTTGTTTCGTGGTGAGGAGACCCTCGTTTTTTCCCTCTTTGGTGCTTTTCTCCTGGCAGGTGCTGCTACTATCCTGGTCATCTACACCATTTGGGATCAGGACCTTAAAGACGACGGCGATCATAGTTGGGAGTCTTTGTGTAACATGCAACTCAGATTGGAACAAAAAGTGGACGGTCTATCAACTGAGTTGCAACACTTCATGGTTGAGGTTCTACAAGAGCTTCAACAACTACGGTCTGGTGGTTTTACAAACCCGACAACCACGCCGGCTGTCTTGTCACCCACACCAATGACAGATGACACCACCACAGTGAATTGCAATCGAAGGCGTCCCCAACGATATAAGTCACAGGTATGTCTTGAAAATCAAATACTGATTCGGAGACTAACAACATGTTCGATGATCTGCCCAACAGACAACGTAGATCTGCCAATCGAGTCTACAGTGATTGCAAGGTGAAGATAAGACAAACCTTATTTTAATGGTCAATTACACATCTAAGGTTATTTGGAGTGAGAGCAAGTTGTAGGACCATTCTTTGAGTATATGAAGAAACCTACGGAAAAACAGGTTCATTTTGTTGCTAGTAGATTGAAGGTTGGGGTTGGCGCATAGTGACAACAACTCATTCAATCCCACCGGAAGGAAGGACGAAAGCCTATTCAGAGCTGGATCTGAATGAAGCAACTATTAAGAAATCATTTCCTGCGTACTGACTACAAACAAATTTTACATGTGCAATTTTAGCATTGTGCCCAGGGAAGCGGAATTGGAGATGAATGTTGTGAGGTCTTTATCACATATTGTTAATTATGCATACAAAGCGGGACTCCAAACTAATAGAGCATCACAATCAGCTAACAGCAAGAAGCCCGGACGGCTCAGTTAAAACTGGCAGCATGCCGAGTTCCAATACCCCTCAACCACAAAACCCTTGAATCCGGCTAGAGAACTACTACAATGAGCGGAGAACAAAAAATTGTGGAGTAAAGCTTTACCAACTAGGGTCAGCTTATATCACTAGTCGGGACCCCAAAAGTGCTTCCGGTATTTTCAACCGAGCCACAGATCAAATAAGTATCAAATCGTAAATAACTCCAGCAACTTGAAGGGAAGGTAGAAGTGGGTCCTGATAATGTTGAAATGTGTCTATTCATTTGGGAGGATAAAGAGGACGTATCGGCAGACGAGGGTGTCTCTTAAATTGCATTATGAAGAAAGTAATACTTGCTCCCAAACATCAACAAGAACTCAACACAATGCTATTTTCAGTACTGAAACACAATTGAAGGTATGTGAATTGATTATTGATAGTGGTTGTACCAAAAAATGTTATAGCCAAAGCAATGGTGACGGCCCTACAGCTCAGAACCACCAAACATCCCAACCCGTATAAAATTAGTTGAATGAATAAAAGGAGTGGAATTGATGGCGACGGGACGATGCAATGCAATATTCTCTATTGGAGATAACTTCCTTTGCAAGGCTAATTGTGATGTGCTTGAAATGGATGTTGTCAAGACCCAACCTAGGGCTTGGAATTAAAAAAGGCGGGTATAGGCAGTCGGACAGTATGAATGAAAATTTCGATGTCCATTTTCTATAACTTGTTATTAACAAAATGAAAGAGACACTAAATAAATGAATTTAAAGCAGTATATTTGACTTCACCTTGTTTCAGGTTGTTTATGTCTTCTATAAATATTATATCTTGTATTGCTCATCTTTTAATCACTTAGTTAATCTGAAAATTTAGTTTGAAATAATAATAAGCTGAACAAACCACATGAATACTCATATTCTTAAACTACAACAATGCAAGAGATAATATAATCACTAAATAAATGAATTTAAAGCAATATATTTAACTTCATCTTGTTACACGTTGTTTGTGTCTTTAATAAATATTATATCTTGTATTGTTCATCTTTCAATCACTTAGTTAATCTGAAAATTTAGTTTGAAATAATAATGAGTTGAACAAACCAATGAATACTCATATTCTTAAACTACAACAATGCAAGTGAAAAAAAAATAATATGCATGTCATTTAAGCTTTTTAATAAATCAATATAAAAATTTAACATATTATTCACTGAATCTTACAATATCAATAGCATATTAATATCGTCTTATATATGTACAACCATCACAGAAGCATCGTTTAAAAATTGTGGTAATTAAGACACATCAATATCAATATTTTTTTCATATAAATGCATAATAACTTAGTTTTCCTTTGTTAGTACCATAAAATAGTAATTTCATCATAGTTAATAATGCACATACAAACAATCAACATGATCATATCACTCATGCGTTCATCGCATTTAATTCGGCATATTGTATAAATCATACATCAATGCATGATAGTAAGTAGCTACGATCATTCTTAACAATATGACCAATAAAGAAAAGAATATATCTCAATTAGAATAAAACACGTGCAAGTTCATTAACTGCAAAATTATTGAGAAGAAATAAATTATTACTATAATTTAAAATATGAGTACTCACTTCGACAATGATTAATCTTTTATTTGATTTGTCTTGACGTCGTCTCTTCTAAAAATTAAAAGCCTACATGGTATTCATGTTGTTAGAAATTTTATTTATTTATTTATATTATTTTAGTGAGCTAATTAAGTATAAAATATTCATTATTTAATCCCGCTTAAATTTCATTATTACATTAATTAACATAACTTACCCCATTCGCACCCTGCATGTGATAGCTCCACTGGGTTCAGCTCCCTAACCTACGAGCTCCTCTTCTTCTACTTTCTTTCTCTTTGCACGCTTGATGCGAGTCACTAGAGGACTTCTACAAATCAGTGACGCCTTCGTCCTCAGTGGCTCGATACCGACGTCGACTCCTATACTCGACACTGACAGCACTAACACTCTTCCTCTCCTTCGACTACAGGGAAACCCTAACTTGTGCTTGTCTCTCGCACTCTCCTATCTCTTCGTAGGTAACTCGCCTCTGTCTCGTCATTTTATATAATGAAAATGCTTATGTGCTTAAGGGTCTGTTTGGGGCAGCTGCAATTTATTGAATAATTTGTTGATAAACTGATTAAAAATAATCTGCTTATAAGCTAGGTGCGGTGACTATAAGAAATTTTTATTTTTATGTAAAAGCCAGACCGCTGTCAGAAAACTGCTACTGCACCTATCTAGGTGCAGTGTGAAAACGCTGTTTTCAACGTTTTCAAAACGCATAAGCTCTCAAAACGCAGTTTACCCAAACAGTCCAGGTGCGTTTTCAGAACGCCACTGCACCAAATAAGCTGCCTCAAACGGACCCTAAATTACCATTAGATTTAAACATTTCCACGACCTTCAATATCTCTGACTTGTACACCTATCACCTACCAGGGTTCATCTATCTAAACGTGACTCGAGCTCCTCAGAAGTGGAAGGGAATTGATAAAGACGGACGGAGGCCTCCCAAGTTTAATTCCTATATGAGCTTAACTTCCTAGTTGCTGGATTCTTTTTGCTCTAATATTTATCTACTACTTAATGAGTATTATTAGTTTAGTTCATGAGGAAAGCGGAGCCTTTTATACCTGCTAGAGGTAATGGCAAGTGGATTATTATTCTCTATTTTGTTTCTTGGTAAGGAAAACTTCGTTTTTTTCTCTCTCTTTGGTGCTTTTCTCCTTGCAGGTGCTGCTGGTCATCTACAACAAATTGAGTGGTATTTATGTTAATCTTCCAAAACTTGTGCTGCTTGATTTCCTGTAGAGTCACCCTTGCCATTTAAGCCTGTAACTTTATTAATCTGGTCATCAACAACAAATAGACTATATAAAACAATTTGGTTGGTTATATTGCAGCAACAGCCTTAAGCTTCAGACCAATATCATCCAGCAAACAATAGAGAAGAAAAAATTTTCCCTATAAATTTATGGAGCCGTTAACGCATTCAGGCTTTATAGTTGCATAAATCAATGCTTCTTAGAGTTTGAAAACTGAAAATATTTTTATTAAGCATGACTAACATGTGTTCTTGAAGTGTTGCAATAACACGCATTATGACTAAATACAAAATAATGAGCAAAGGGGATGGAATGGAACATACACGGAGCTACTCAGCTCTGTCGGCCATCAAAGCCCGGGTAAAATTGGCAATTATCAAGCCAAAAATCGTACTCCTCATGCGTCGCACGTGTCGAGGAATTCGGCTGTACATTTCTTTCCAGACGGAAAAATCAAAATTGCAGAAAGAATAAGAGTCGATCTGAAAAGAATAAAATATGCTCGGACGGATGAAAAGAGCAAGAGAGCCAGGGAGAGACGGAGAGGTGCTGCTGAATCGATGAGCTATCGTATATGTTTTTTATCTGAGACAAGGTGTGGTGCGTTCGGAAATCAAATCAATAGAAGAAAATGACGAAGAGAGAGTGGGTTATAGAAGGAATCGGCCATGGCGATTCAGCAGAGAACCCTTCTTGTTGGTCGTCTCTATCCATGCCGGAAGGAGGAGATAAAGGGTCGGCTATGCAGAACCACTGTTTTATGATATGACGATGAGCGAAAGGGTAAGTAGTACTTAAATAGGGGAGTAGGGTATTGTCGCTATGAAGTGGCGCGGTGCATCGAATCGATTCCTTGTGGGAGAACCGCTAAGGATCACTAGTGATGTGCATTTAGGCTTCCTATGAAGATTTTTCTCTTTAAGCCAAGTTCTTTTGAAATACGTGTTAGCAAAATAAAGAAAAGCCTCAATGGTTTAAATTGACCCACTCGGCAAAACAGACTTAACTGTACCAAAATTAGTACAATTTAAGTCAAATCAAACCTAAAACAAAATTTTTAATTTTTTAAACTTTCAATGCATAATTAGAAGATTAAACGAATTCCAAAACTGACAATTTTATAGTTAGATCGAGCATCTCAGCGAGAATAATCTGACAATCTCTCTGAGTAGTTCGATGAAGTGGTTTGAATTTTTTTCTTATTTGCAAACCTCTCTCATGTTCTATAAATAGAGTCTTATCCCCTTTTGAGAGGTGGAAACTTGGAGCCAGAAGAAGACCCAAGCTTAGAGAATGAGTTGAAGCTTAACATTGTCTTTGCAACGAGATCTGTCAGATTCCTCTCGCTTCTGCAACCACCAACTAACGTTGACCATCATTGGTCATCATTTGCTCCTTACAACAAAGTCTCTTAAGAAATTATTACGTGAATTGTGGATTCCCAACATATGTTGTGAAAAAGTGAATAACTTGGTGGAGCAATGTGTAGTCTAGTACATCATATAGTAATGAACCCTGAATGTTGTACAACAACACACCCAATAACAGTGTAATAGAGCACCCCCCACATATAGTGTGACGACGCATCTCAAAGATGATGTAATACCACACAACCACATAAGGTGCAACGACACACCCCGCTAACATTGTAATAACACACCCTGTATATTGTGTAACGACGCTTTTATAAGACAATATAACAATGCACCTTCAAGATAGTGTCATTTTCCAGACTCCTAAAGCACCCTCCATGTTGCTCACACTCCGACCTTTACGACCTATAAACATCATCACATGTCATTTTTATGTTCCATATGACTAACTATGACCTACATAGTTTGCAACTTGTGTAGCTTCTAACTCTAACCTCCAGCTCTAACCTCCACAGCCTGAATATTATGTAACGACGCTTTTATAAGACAATATAACAATGCACCCTGAAGATAGTGACATGTTTCAGACTCCTAAAGCACCCTCCATGTAGCTCACACTTCGACCTTTGCGACCTACGAATATCATCACATATCATAGCTACGTTTCATATGACTAACTATGATCTATGTAGCTTGCAACTCGTGTAGCTCCTAACTCCAACCTCTACAGCCTACGATCGTTATACTCCTCACTAAGGGTCCGTTTGGGGCAGCTTGTGTGTTTAAGGATAAGCTGTTTATCTTGAAATGAGGCCCATGGGCAGACCGCAGGGGTCGACCCGCGGCCTGCGTTTAGTATAAAAACTCAAACACAGTTTCTGATAAGCTGACGAAACGCGCGAACCAAACGGTACGACGACGTTTTGAAAACTCAGCTCGCACGTATAAGCTGCCCCAAACGGACCCTAAAATTGCATGGTCGATTGAAGTCTACTGACTCGTAGCACATACAACTCCTAACTCTGACGATTATAATTTATGGACGTCATAATAGCTCACCATTGCGGCATACATGACCAATTATGACATGCATGTGCATCCTCCAACTTCGGACTTTATGTCCTCATCACATCTCATCAATGTCGCCTACATGGCTTACAGTTCATGCAACTCGTGACTGACTTATTTGGCTTGAAAACGTCATCACAACACATCATTATACATTGCATTACCAACTATGACTTACATGTTATACAACTCATGCAGTTTTCAACTCCAACCATTGCAGCCTATGGATATCATCATAACTAGTCACTACAACTTGTGTGGCTCACAGCTCCTGCAAATTTTTGTTGCAGCCTATGTGGCCAACTAATGCTTACGAAGTAACCATCCGTGGCCCACACAAACATCTGCTATCATAACTTTTAACTACAATTTATATTACAAGTTTGCACTGCAATCACATTTACAATATTCACAGTGAACTATTGCCTAATAGCAATTGACTACCTCCATTGCAACCTGCTATCACAAAAAAACTACATTCATTACTACTAAATCACGGCTATTATCAATGAAATACTATTATACATTTACAATGATCAACCTTATGCCTTCATCTTATCTAATTAAAGAGAAGAGTGAACCTGCGTGTTCATCATTCACAGTGATTTGTATCAACTAAACTAGGTTCCATGAATTTTTCCTCTCTTCAAGGTCTTTCACATAAAAAATGAGATGTTTCATCCTATTTACTTCTTTTCAATTATCCAATTGTGTATTGGGTTATTGCACAAATCTTTCTAAAACCATAAATCATTTGACATACATCAAGATGCAAGAAAAATATATTTGATGCACATCAACAATTTTTTTATTAAGTATGAATCTCGATATATTTTTTTATGAAGAAACTAATAATTTCAGCTTCAAGGTTATTTGAGGATCAACTTTAGCAATTTTATAATTAAAATGATCATCTTGACAAGGCAAACCTAGTGGTACCAAAATTGGTTCAATTTGGGCCTAGTCAATCACAAATCAAATCATTAAAGCTTGTTTGGAGGATTTAGATCATTAATTAAATGGTCAAATGAAATCCAAATTTGACTTTTTTATAGTTGAATCGTGTGTCTAGATGAGAAGAGTCCAACTATTCTACGAACACAAAATTATGATGCCATTAAGATAATCATATCATTAAGATTTTATATGTGATTAAGGGAGATCAACATGGAGCATTTGATAATGTGATCAAGGAAGTTGTGTTAAATGACAAAAATGTCCCTCCTAAAAATTATATAAGTAGGCCCCTTTCTTTCCTTGAGGAAGAGGAGAATAAAAGAAATCTCAAGTCTGTTATATAGAGAATACATTGCGATAATCACCACTCTCCGTAGCCACCTATCACAATCGATTGTTGCGTGTAGCGCATAGTTGCCCACTGCTCGCCATCGCTGCTTGCTGTCATTGGCCACAGGTCGTCGATGACCCCTGCTTGCAACTGTCATGGTCCAAATATGACTATTGAGTTTAACCTATGTAGAGACGTAAGCGAGTATAATTCTCGGTATATGATTATAACCCTGTTCATCCGATTGCACGATTATGGAGCACCCCTATATTTATAAGCACAAAGTGGATTACCTTACTTGGCTAGGCCCCGTGACTATTTCTCGTTCCAAGAATTTTCAATATAAAAGTTTTAGTGTCTCTACCTGCTACTTTTCTTTTAGTTGCATGTTTGTTAGGTTCTCATACAACACAAAAATATTAAATTATCACATGATTATCATAATTTGTTTAGCATGCAATAATATTTTTGTCAAAAAAATAAGTTTTTTAAGATATTACTACTTATAAGTTCTTGAAACAATTTATTTTTTAGGCATTTATATACATACCACCTATTTCTTACGTATTTATATATCTACCATGTAAAATTTACTATTTATATTTGAGTTATCCAAATCTTTCATATCACAACAAAATTTAATTTTCTTTAACTTTTGAAAAGTAAAATGCATCTTCTTATCCAGAGGCAAGGTGACATATATGTAAATATTAAAATTTTAGTCATACGATATGTAAATAGATAGAAATTGAGTCATATGTACTGAAACAAAAAATATTTATTGTCAAATTGTATAAACAAATTTATAATCATTGCATGCCATGATTATTTCTTGATGTGTGTGGGAAGGTCCGTGACGATATAGTACTGAAATCTCGTCTTAAAGTCATGCAAAAACCAATCACACAATTGTGTAATTAAAAGTGAATAATAAGAAGTAAACACCTAAATTTTTACACAGAAACACATATAAAGGGGAAAAGACAACAAAACCTAGCTCAGTAAAATAATTCACGATGAACAGTGAACATGCATGTAATTTTCTCTTTGAATCATGAAATACATAGTTACAAAATTGATCATCAGAAATGTACAATAACAATTCATTGATAGTGCCCATAATTTTGCTGTAATAAACGTAGTTCTCGATGATGGCAGGTTGTAAAGGTCGTAGTCGATTAATATAGATGCAAAAGTTCGTCATGAGTGTTAGGGATGGTGAATCTAGCACTAACTTGTCGTATAAGCCATAATTGAAGGCCGCGTAACTAGTTAGTCATGTGAGTTGTAGATGGTTGTTTTAGAAACGTTGATTGACCACAAAGGTCGTACTAGGAAGCTGCAAGAGATGTGAGTTATGTATGTTGTAACGGTGAGCTTTGATGACGTTCACAGACTGCAAGGGCCAAAGTCATGAGCTATACAAATTGCGAGCCACATAGGTTATAGTCGGTCATGTAGGACATAGTGGTGAGCGACAATGACATCCCTAAATTGCAGCTGGGAGCTGTACGAGCTGCGGGACAATTATGTCCTTGTTGCTCACATAGGCCGTATCGATGAGTTGGGATGACATCAGCAGACCACGGGGGCCGGAGTCTGGAGCTGTAGAATCTGTAAGCCGTGCAGGGCATAATTCGTTAAGTATGTCGTCATGTTTGGTTGCAATAAGAGAGATTCAGAAGTCCAAAGAAATTTAATATTTTCGGAGTGCATCGTTACACCATTTTTGGGAGGTATCATTGTATCGTTTGTGGGTCACGTTGTTATATTATTATTAGGGTGTGTTTTTGCACCTTATTTTGGGTGTGTTATTCATAGGAGATCTCGTTACTCTGGAATGCATGTCAGGATTTTGTAGCGTATGCCATGATTTCGCAAATGGTTTCATTGCGGCCAATCAGGGGCAGCCGACGGTGTTCGATGGTGGTCGATGGGCGATGGTCGACAATGGTCGCCAGTTGCAGGAGTGTGAGGTATTTGCTGGATCTGAGATGCAAATACGTTGTTGGACTTCAACTCCTCTAAGCTTCAATCATCTTTTGACTCAAAGGTCTTCCCCCTTTCTCAAGACGGGGGGCAAAGCCCTAGTTATAAAGTATAGGAGAGACTTTTCTACAGATAAAAAATGAATTCAAACAATTTTCAAATAATGCATTGTAAGCTTACAAAATATGGTTTGTTTTAAACCAGCCAGAGCCGATTTTGTTATGATTAGACCAATTTTTGTACTATTGTGTCTATCTTGTCGAGTTGGTCAGTTCGACTATGCTTGTTGAAATCAAAATTTTGAATGGTTTTTAATAACAAATTGAACACGTATCTCTCTAAAAGTTGCATCGAGATACTTGTCAAGCCTCGGGATTAATGTAAGACGTTAAAATTGTGATGACATATCGTTTATATAGACCAAATGTTATTTTTAATTCCGGAATATTTAAGTATATAAGCAAATAAGAAATTTTTCTTATATGAAAAGAAGCCATTATATGCCAAATATTCACCCATCAACAACATATATAAATTTCTTTACACCTAATGAGCGTGAACGTGTTGGCCCCCAATTTTCCTTCCACACTTTTAAATGATCATATAAAATTAAGGAAGGAGATGGCACATTTGTACTACTAATAAGAGGAAATATGAAAACCATATTTATATTAAAATAACTCTATTTAAAATTGATAATAGTTTTTCAAGATACGCTACATTTAAGAAATTTCATGTATCATATTGAACTTTTTTGATATTTTAATTATTTGTAAATTATTCGAATCATTCATGCATAAAATAAAAAAAAAAGGCATTTAATTACACAACATATATTTTGTACATATTTACGCATACGACATATATATTTTCATATAAATATGTAAAACACCCGAATCTTTTTAACATGATTGCAAATATAAGTATGAATTTGTATGTATTATATATTGAAATACAAAAAAAAAAAATTATTTGTGATAGTGCTGGATTAGGATTTGTGATTGAATTACACTCAAGAAATAGTATAAGTAAGAGAAAGTAAACCCAATGATATGAATAGTAATTTATATTTTTATCATAAAATGATTTCTATATTTATTCTGAAGAAGATACAATATGATGATATTATATTCTTAACCATACTTCTAAGAGAGTTGAACGTGATGTTCCTAGTATTTTATATGTAAGAGCCTGTCACTTGATTGCTCTCTGACTTGATATGTTCAGCTCGATTGACTTCGTGTCGGTAGCATCTGTTCAGTGGGCTAGGCTTGGTTAGTGTTGTCGGTTGGCTGATCAAGTATAGTTGTCGACCCTTGAGAACAGATAAAGAGAATTTTAGACGTTCCCAATATAATTGAAGATGCTGAAAGATTGAGTCTTCCCATGGGCTAACTTTTTCGTGGTTGTAAATTCGGATGTCAATTTATCTCAGTTATAATCGAACTCATTTTGTCATCTTTTTGCCCTCTTCATTGCTAGATAAGCTTTAACCTTATTAGCTTGAGCTTGGACGAACAGGGAAGACAAATAGTCCACATACTTGTATTATTGAGCCCTTAGATCCCCTCAATTCTATTACTCACATTTTTTATGTGCAAATAGGTAGAATTTTCGATTAAAAAAATCGTTTATTGTAAACTTGTCCCTCACCATGTAAATATAATTATTTCAGTCCTTGTCACGTGACGTGGATAATAGATTTATATTAAAGAAACTTTATTTTTTATCATTATACCTATATAATATTTTTTTTGCTCCACGTGGCAGGCATGCAAGTCGGCGTCAAAAGCCCAATCGATCGATAAAAGAGCGGCACGTGCAGCCACGTCCACACGCGTGCAGCGGAGAAAGCGCGACGACATTTGTTACCGGTTTCGGAAACCGATATCCGATACGATAACATTCAAATCCCGATACCGCTACAAGCCTTCCTCTTTTATGTTAACTTCCCCGCCCTCCACCACCCCCCATTTCTCTCTTTTTCGTTCCGGCGAATTTCCTCGGTTGTGGTTCGGTTTCTTCTCGAAAAAAATGATCGTCTCTGCCCTTCTCACTTCCGTCGGCATCAACTTGGGGCTCTGCGTGCTGTTGTTTGCGATTTATTCCGTCCTCAAAAAGCAGCCGGGGAACATCGAGGTCTATGCACCGAGGCTAGTTGTCGAGGGGAAAGCGCAGAGAAGTAGGGAGTTTAACTTGGATAGGCTTGTGCCGAACCCGGGATGGTTGAGGAAAGCATGGGAGGGAAGAGGAGTTCCTGGCTTCATGCGGTTTGGACGCTCTCGTCTTCATAAGGATCTTCACCTTCTGGTTTGTTCATATTCCATTGGTTATGATTTACACCTTCTGGTTTGTTCATATTCCATTTGATATGATTTATGATTTCTAAGAACATATGCTATTGATGGAACCTTTGCTCATTTGGGGGCGAATTTTAATGAAATTGCGTAAATCGAAAGTAATTGAATCGATAATGCTGGCTGGTTCAAATTCCGGGTTTAATCGCCTTGTGAATTCCCTGGTATGAATATAGTGGGATGATTTGACTATCAATACCAGTACGTTGAGATTGGCCATTGTTTTAATGATTTGGGCCTGTCCCCTTGATACCTGGTTCATTGGATTCAGTCATCCCAACGGGTCGCCCAAGAGGGTTTGTCTGCTATAAGTCGGTTCAAATTCGGCTAAAAACCCCACAAAAGGATTTCTGCGTAAGGCGAACCTTCTACATACCCAACGAGGGTTACTCGGATGCTTGTACTTGCTTTGCACTTTTTCAACGCGGTGATCAACCTAATAGTCGTTACTCACATCTCATTCACAATATCCAGTTAGCCATATCAATACTGCAATATTTTTCACGAGTACTCGCACAAAGTGGAACACACGAAACGACATGCACTTTATTCAAGTAAGGCTATAGATCCAGTTACCAAGATGTTTGATTACCTGGACTATGTTTAATTTTTGTTTTGCCAAGCAAATAAATTGGGGTTCGATATTCTAAGCATGAGATATTTTTTGGATGGCGGGGAACACCTCTTTTGGAGGATTTCTCGCACTCTTATCTTTTTTCAAGCCCCATACTACTCTTTCTTGGGAAAAATTTTTATATGTATTTTTCTCTGATAGTCATCTCCTTGAGCCTCGCAAGTCCAAAGAGGATTGAACCTTATAATCTTAATTTTTTTAGATAAAAGAAGAGAAAGGAAAATCATGTGGATAAATATTTGATATCATGTCTAAATGAGAATCCATCTTTATGGAGAGTCAAAATACATGAGGGAAGAAAAGACTGGTTAACTGAATGCTCGGTGAAAATGCAGATATCTTTGTCACTCGTATCTTCATAGATGGAGAGAATGTTGGATTTTTAGTTAGTGAGATGGTTGCAGGCACTAGAGGCAAGGAAACTAGAAGTGAGAGGCAAATTAAGAGAAGAGAACACAGTTGTAGGTTTGTGACTGTGGATTGATAAAAAAAGAAGTGAATCCACTATGAAGGCATGAACAGGAGATGTAGACAGACATACAATGTATGCACAACGTCTTTTGGCACGTAGTTTAAATGGTGAAATGAAAATATAGAATTTGGGAATAGGCGAGAAAGAAGAGTTATTGGCGTTGAAGGAAAAAAAAAATGTCTTCAAAAGCAAGGCAACATAAAAATTTTCTGAAGACACTACCAGAGAATCACCCATCATAGAAGGTTTGTTTGGCGGAGGTGTTTGACAACTCGCTTTCTTTTGATCTTGCAAGCCATGTGTTAATTTGGGAGATCACGAAAGTCTTCTATAAAACAAATTGAGTTGTTGAGCACGAATGATAGGATTTTGAAAAACAACGGACAATTTATTTTTCTGGTGTTAGAATAACTCGAATTTAAACTATTGGTTTCAAAAAATGCATATGGTGTCACAATGTGGAGCTTTGACATCTCGAATGCACAATCCATATTCATTGCTTTTTCGATCAACTTTATTAAACATTTACTTAATATGTGAGATTTCACTTCATTTATTTGTCTTATTACTACTCCCTTACGCAATGAAATTAATGAACTAATGCATACCTCTATCGGTTTGAGTTGAATTGATTATGTTATTTTATCCGGCTCAATCATTTTCGTCAAGGCAATGAAGCCATTGGCTCATGTAATTAAGTTATTCGTGAAGATTGCCGAAATGTAATTGTTGATTAAAAGTAATTAAAAAAGCAATAAAAAATCAGATAAAAGGTAATATTCTAAGGCAATTAAACCCATCTATGCCCATTCAACAATGATCCTATTCATGTGCTTGCGAATTGCATAAAATTGATCTAATGTATATGAGAAAATATTCGGTTTGCCAACTCTTCATTGTCACTTCTCGTTGCTAGTGTCTCTATGAGCTATGTTCATCTTACATTACTGATCTCGTTGTTCTCGTTGTGTTTTTCTCGAATACTCCTTAGAAGGGAATTTGTTTTTTTGAAAAGCATTGTATAAATATTGTAGGGTTACACGTCCAACCACATAGACACCCAAGTACTCTAGAAGACTGTTATTTTTTGTTTAGGTAAGCTTGCAATGTTGAACTCAAGGCACTCTTATAAATAGCTTGTTGGAATCGACTTAAGTTGGAGGGTGCTCCCTTGTTATTTTTTTTCTGTGCTTTATCTATGCTAAGTTTTTCATATGATTTTGTTGTGTACTTGTTTTTTAATTGAGGAGATGAATTTTTTAAGTGATGCACGCTTCACAAGCATTGTCACGCCCTACGGCAACTCCCTTTACCAGTTGACACAGAATGTCACAGCAGTGGATACAATTAAACTAATCGAGGATACCTCCAATATGCCTTCTGCTATTTTATGCACCAAAATTTAGTGAAAGATAAATTCAATCACCTAAATTCATCTTGAATAATACATGATATACTACTCAAATCAAATTAGACTATTCATATTAAATGAAATCAATTTAACATATTCTATTTGAATGTATCTACAAAATATTTTAAAATATCCCAAAAATTGTTGCAAAAACATAAATATCATTTGTAGAATTACCTCAAAATTTATTTATCTTATAATAGTTGTATTAGCCAATATGATCATT
This sequence comes from Phalaenopsis equestris, assembly GCF_001263595.1. NCBI lineage: Eukaryota > Viridiplantae > Streptophyta > Magnoliopsida > Asparagales > Orchidaceae > Phalaenopsis > Phalaenopsis equestris. Next base: position 1,673,781 of record NW_018164992.1, on the reverse strand, counting down.
AAATTTTTACTTATTCTACTTAACTCAATTTTTTTCATTTCCTTTTTCTAAAAAAAATAGTTATAACAACTTAGTGACCTAGGAGACTCACCTAGATAAATTAAGTCTAATATAGAAATAAAATAATTTGAGAGTTTAAAATAAGTAAAGTCAAATCCTTATAATCATTGTAAAACAATCATTTGAACAACACAATTCATTTAATAAAAAATAAAATATTTTTCTGAAAGAATTTTAAATAAATATTTACAATTTATAAATATTTTTTTAACTTATATATGGTTGATATCAGGTTAATTTAATTTTATATATATATTTTTTCTCTCTTATCTTAATTGTTATTTAGCATAAAATGAAATATTTTGTCATGGCGTTATAACATACCATATGTATGAGATTAATGGTATGTTTGAGACAGCTGCAACTTATCTAGATAAGCAACTTATTTTGATAAGCTGCTGATCAACAGCTTATCCTGGTTGAAATTTTGGTTTGTGCGTTTCGAAAACATTTGATTTGCAACTATTTCTGGATAAATGACCATTCTGCCCCTCATTTTGATTAAGTTTTCTCTAACATCAGCATTTACTTTCCCAGTTTTCAATCAATATGAAGTTAAAAGTCTAAAATCATACAATAGGTTTTAGTTCTAAAAACAAATTATAATCTCCTACATAACCAAATGAGAGCATCAATTAGAGACACATTTATGTTTTAGATGTGCAACATTTTCCCTTTTAATCGTACAGAAGTCAAGGCTCAAGTGTCTAAGAAAGAACCATATCTAGATCTCATATATATATATATATATTTCTAGAATACTAAGGAGAACATAAATAGATGAAAAAATTAAGCAAATTATAAAAAAATAAAACAAAAAAGAATAGAGGAGAGGCTAAAACGGGTTTACCAAGTTCATCTTCCACAACAACAAAAAAAAAAAACCCACAAAGGCAAGTTCATCTTCCACAACAACCAAAAAAAAAAAAATCCACAAAGGAGAGCAGAGGAGCGGATAGTGCAACAAGAGAATAAAAATGCTAAGGAGCAGTTAATGCTACCCTAGCCGAGAAGAATAGTGCAACCGTTGTGTTTACCTGGTGAGGCGAGGGCAGCTGATAGTGCAACAGAAGAATAAAAACACAAAGGAGCAATGAAAAAAAAGCCGTGCTTACCTGTCAAGAAGGTTTGTCGAAGATGGAGGGAGGTGCAGCTATGGAAGAGGAGGAACGCGATAGGTTAACCTGGCGAGCCGAGGGCAGCGAAGGAATAATCTGGAATGAAATGCGGCCCATGGGGTGATCTCTGCGGGCCGCTTCTTTAACATATTAAAAACGCCGTTTTGCCATAAGCTGGATAGCGTGAAAAACAAAAAGTATGATAACGTTTTCAAAATGCTGGCCGTAGTTTTAAACTGCTCCAAACAAACCCTAAATTCAATGGTTGGGCTCATATATATTGTAATGCCTGAATAGGTGTTATAAGCATATTAACTTGAGGGCCCTTTGGCCTTCATATGACTCACATTTGTTACTTACCTGTACAGATTCGATATTCATTTAGGGGCTTATCTTTGTTGTCGTACTTCTATAAGTTATCATATGCATTTATGGGTTCACGTTTGTCTCCCAATTTTGCAAATGTTGTAAAATATGTCATTACCAACTTATCTCTTATATCATGATATTTTTTAAGGTCAATATATTTTCATTATTGAACATTTAAATAAACACATGTTTAAATTTACAAAAGGTTGAATAATAATGTATACAAATGTGCTCTTTATAGATACTAAATGTATTTTTTAAAAAATACATCCAACTAACACAATATTTGTATAACCATAAAGCATTTAATTGTGAGCTAAATTGAATTGAAATATTGTGTAGTCATTTACCATAAATGGTACGTCGTGAACATGCTTTCTCCCATATGAAGGATTTTTAATGTGTTACAATCTTCAATCTAATTTACTCATAAATACCCATGCAAAAATTGAAGGAATTTTGATTTGTGTTAGAATTTTTAAATCTTGCTCACTTGATAATTCACTCATCTGAATTGAACTCCCTGAGACGTTCCTTTTATAAATGGTCTCACAATAGCTTCTCCTCATACCGGCCTATAAACCTATCACTATGACCAGAAATTGATTCATTAAGAAAAATATCAAAATTCAAATTTGGAATCAAAATCTAAATTTTGTACTTTACCTGTTTTTCTTTCTTCCCTTCCTCTCCTCCCTCTTCTCCTTATATTTTTCTCCTCTTCTTTTTCTTCTTCTTTCTCTTATTCTCTTTTCCTCATTTCCCTTCCACTTCCCTGCAAATTGCAACTTTTTTTGTCGCCAGATGTTCATAGAAAGGAAAATTTGCTGGAAATGAGCGGAGAGTGATATAAATAAATTACTTAATAAGCTATTACATAATCGTGGATACTAATATATATTGTTAAAATTCAAAATAAGACAAAATATTTTTATTAATATGAGAGGAGTATAAATAACTTCTACATGAATCTTAGACTAGGCAAGACATTAAAAAAGAAATAATAGGAAAGAAAATATATACAACATAATATCTTTAATTAATCAATTCATATTAATTATTTAGAGATAAATGAAACAGCATAAAATAGAAAAACCTAAAATAGGAAAAAAATAAATCCAATATAAGAAAATAAATCTAAAATAAGTAAAAAATAAAGTTATATTTGGTTAAATCAAATCTTCTTAATTTCTACTAGGAATAAATTTTTTCCCAATACAACTTCTAACACTCTCTCTCAAGTTGAAACATGGTTGAAAATTATGTTCAACTTGGATATGAAAACATCAAGTAATGGACAAGGAAGATCTTATGAAGTAGCATTTTAATTCTTCATCTCGTAGTGTTGTTGTCTTTGACTGCAGTTCCTGCAGTGCCTATAGATAGCAGGAGGACTCCTACAAACAATATTGCAGAGGAGTTTATAGGGAAGTAGATAACCTACAGGGAAAGCTGACTTCTAGTTGATTGTGATTATCTTTGACTGCAGTTCTTGCGGTATCTGTATGCAGACATAAGACTCCTATAGGTAATGTTGCAGGGAAACTTGCAGTGAAATAGATAATCAACACGAAAAGTTGCAGGGCATGACTTGTAGAAAAAAGAAAAAAATAATGGAATAGCCCCAGAGGTAGGTCTTGCTGCAGGAAAATGCTCTAGAGGAGGGTTTGCTATAAGAAAAATTCAATTAGAGGGTCTGCTATAGGAAAAACTGTGGTTGAGTGGCTCATACGAGAAATAACTTCGGAGGAGGGACTGCTGCAGGGCAAACTCTAGAAGAGGGTCTGCTGCAGGAAAAATTTCAGAGGGCCTCATGCAGGAAAATGTCCTAAAGGAGGGTATGGTGCAAGAAGAATTCTGGTGGACCTGTCGCAAGAAAAAGTTTTGGAGAGCTTGATGCAGGAAAAGACTCTGGAGGAGTGGCTGCTACTCGAAGAATTCCAGTAGAGGACCTGTTGCAGGAGAAACTCCGAAGGAGATCTTGAGACAGAAAAAAGTTCCGGAGGAGGGCCTGATGCAGCAAAAGACTTCGGATGAGGGTCTACTGCAAGAAGAATTCCGGTGGAGGATTTGTTGCAGGAAAAGCTCTGGTCTGATACGGGAAATAGCTTGGGGGGTCTGTTGTAGAAAAACTCCAAAAATTCTAATGCATGAAAAGCTTTGGAGGAGGGTTTGCTGTAGGAAAAACCCAGAGGAAAGTTTGCTGTAGGAAAAACCCAGAGGAAAGTTTGCTGCAGGAAAAGCTTAGAGAAAAGCCTACTGTAGGGAAAGCTCCAGAGGAAAACCTGCTGTAGGAAAAAGTTTCGAAGGAGGCCTGCTGCAGGAAAAGCTCTGGGGGTCAGTTGTAAAAAAAAACTTGTGCCCTTTTGGGACTTAATGATCTCCCTCAGCACAATTGTTCAGGAAAAGAAACATTGATGCCGCTCCTTTCTAGTTGGCTGAGTCGACAACAATGCCGTTTGTGCTGATTTCGAAGGTGGCCTCAATATGGGGCAAGTCTCGCGGTGTCGTAAGAATGCCGATGAGCTCGAGTTCGTTTATTATCAGAAGCAATCTTGCGTTTGCCCTGTATAATCCAGACACCTACCTAGGTTTGATTATCAATTGCAGTGGAGAATGACTTACTCTTCGGGTTTGTTTGGGGCAGCTGCAACTTATTGAATAATCTGCTGATAAAACTGATTAAAAATAATTTGATAATTTGTTGATAAGCTAGGTACAGTGGCTATTACAAATTTTTATTTTTTTTTGAAAAAACTAGACCGTAGCCAGAAAGCTGCCATCGCACCTATCCCTAGATAGGTGCGGTGTAAAAACATTGTTTTTAGCGTATTGAAAATGCATAAGCTGCCAAAAAACAATTTACCCAAACAGACTTGATGTATTTTCAAAGCGCCATCGCACCAAATAAGCTATCCCAAATAGGCCCTTCTTTGTAGGAATGGTAGTGTCTCTGGTAATCAATATGGTGAAAATATCACCAAGAGTCTCGATTACAAGAAACAACGGAGTCACAACCAAGAGAAGTAATTCCTTAACATCTCCTCTGAGATTCCCACCTTGAATATCGGCTCCCAACGTAACAGCTTCATCGGGATTTACACCTTTGCTTGATACCTTCTTAAAGATCTTCTAAACTATTTTCTGAATTCTAGGCACTCGTGTCATTCGTCCTAAAAGCAGAACCTCATCCACGTCTTTAGAAGCTATTCCTGCATCCTTTAAACAACTCTTGCATGGATTTCTAGTCCTCAATCAAATTATTCACCAAGCACTCAAAATTTAGGTCCTGTCAAAGTAATATTTAGATGCTTCATTCCTAATGCACAACTATTATGAAGGGGAGGTTAATGTGAGTTTGGGATGTTGAAGAAATTCAATCTTGGCCTTCTTAGCAACTTCACGATGCCTTTGTAATACTTCACGAAGGCTTTTTGGAGGAGAGTTCCGACGGCTAGTTCATGCAAAAAAGAGCTCTTGTGGCTAGGGCCTGCAGGGAGGGAATTATGGCTGCGGGAAAAGCTGTAGGAGGGAGTTTTGGCAAAGATTGAAAACAGGAGGTAGAGGACGGGCATGCAACATGGCAAAGATTCCCGACCACGACAAAGATTGCTGGCTGCAGGGAATAGAAAGTTTTTCTGCGACAGAAGATTCTAGGGTTTGTTTCAAGTCTCTGATACCATGCTAAAATTCGAAATAATGCGGTATATTTTTATTGATATGAAAGAGGGTATAAATAAACCTTATATAAATTTTAGACTAGGGAAGTCAATAAAAAAGAAATAACATGAAAGAAAAATATAACACTTCATATCTCCAATTAATCAATTCATATTAATTATTTGGAAATAAAAGAAACAACATAAAATAGGAAAGTCTAAAATAAAAAATAAATTAAATCTAAAATATAAAAGGAAATAAAGTTATATTAAGAAGTAAATCTAATCCTCATAACTTTTAATAGGAATAAATTATTTTCTATTATAACTTCTAACATTTATATATATTTTAACTAAATCATCACATCCATTCAATTTTATCAATTGTTAAATGCCCAGAGCAGAAAAAAATAGCAGATTCCACTGGTGTGCTGCAGTAAAGAGCACAATAAAAATTAGTTAAAAATTTCAGAAATATTAATCAAAATGGAAATTAATTTTATAATGTTCTGTTTTTTAAGGAATAGCATTTAATTCTATATATAAAATGTTCATTTTGAATGATAGAATGCAATAAAATCGGTTTTTATAGGTTTTGATAAAGTTAAAATTTTGGGTATAATTTATTTGGATATTTTGCAATTATACTTTTAAAAAATTAGGCATTACAATTTACAAACACTACATCTTCATTTTGCTTGTCATCCTTATCACTGAGTTTCATTTAGTTTGATATCTCATTAATCACCCTCTCCTTTTGTCCTTGGTTGGAACCCTTACTTCTCATTAACTATTTTGGGGACTTGTCGCTTTTATAAGTACTTGTTGCTCTTGTACATATGATATCTACTATATTTGTTGCTTTTGTTCTAATGAAGTTTTTTTAATCTTTAATGCAGTTTGAAAGTATTTTCTGTTGCTGCGGTTTTAGGGATGTTTATTCTTCTTCCCATAAATTATTTCGGGGACCAGCTTCGTGAAACTGATTTCACTGATCTTCAAAACAAATCACTGGACTTGTTCAACATTTCAAATGTAAAGGATGGCTCAAAGTGGTAATGCTAGCCGAGTTTCCAAATTCCTATCCTTATTTTACTTAGTGAAACTGATTTCACTGCTTTCTGCAGCTTACTTTTGAAGGAAATTTTATTTTATTTAGAGCAAAAGAACATACAATTTTCAAATATAAGGTATGCTAAGGGGAGCAAGAAAACCTTCAATTTAAAATCAACTCACTTATAATGATGGTATGGACTCTAGTAGTAAAACTCAAAACTATCATGATATTCATGATATCTATCTTCCCATTGCTCATAAAAAGGGTTTATCAAATGCATTCATCATCCAATAGTCAACTTTATTTATTTATCTACTTTATAACATCCAACAATGCCATCCTTACTGAGATAAATTATATTAAGATTTTAAGAACTATCTAAGTAATACTTGAAAATTAAGAATGGAAAAGGTCATGATTGAAGAAATGAGATCCCTGAAATAAAACTAAGCTTGGAAGGTCGAATAATTCTTTGAAGAAAAAAAGAAAAAAAAAGGATGCAAGTGGGTACAGCCTTACACAATCAAATACAATGCAAATGCAACCCTTGAAAGGTACAAAATTAGGCTCATTGCAAAAAACTACACTAAAATTTATGAATTGATTATGATGGGACATTTGCACCCCTTGCAAAGTTAAATCACGTCCGGATACCACTTTCTCTAACGACCGATCTCAACTAATTCTTACAATAATTTGTTGTAAAAAATGTTTTTTATATAGTGAACTAGAAGAAGATGCTTATGTGTAGCTACCAACAAGTTTTGATCATGGATTCAATGCCGGTTAGGTATATAGGAAAAAAGGCTGTATGAACTCAAACAATCCTTAGCTTGATTTGTGAGGTTCACCACCCTTGACAATGAAAATTTCAATCAAAGCCTCTGAGGCCATGTTGTTCATGAAAAGATCCAAGGTAACCGTAATTATAGTGGGCGATGAATACGATGGAATGAGGAGATTAGATGATCAACAATAAATAAAATTTAAGTAAAATATTATGGAAAACTCTAGCACTTGGAATAAAAGTTGCCCACTCGGAAGCCGAGGACCGTTAAAAAAAAAAAAAAAAAAAAGGAAGGAAAAATGGATTCTTGATATGCTTAATGACAAATGTATTATGGGTTGCAAGCACTCTGAAATCCCAATGGATTGCTGTCATAGGCTTGGGGATTAGCAACAGCTCAAAAGTTGACAAAAGATGTATCCAAGACTAATTGGAAATTTTATTTAGTTTTTCTATACGTGGCTAGATCTATAATATGACTTAAGTGTTCTAAGCGAATTCATGCATTTTCTTAAAGAAGTATATTTACAAGCTGCATATTAAATGTCCAATATCTTATAGCAATAATATGAAAATAACTATTACCTAAAAGTAATGAAGGATTCAGCTTAAAAGTGTACGTAGTTGCTGGCTAGGCAATATCTCTCATGAATTGGAAATCCACTATTAGATACTGCGACATCTTAAGAAAAAATATAATCACCTGGAGAAGTTCGAAACATTGAAAATCTGAAGCTGAATTTCATAAAGTGAATCAATGAATATGTGAATTAGCTGGATTAAATTATCCTAAATGTCTTAGGAATAAAATAGGGAGATTTTACGAACTTATATTGCGATTACCAACCATTGAAGTTGAATTCAGCTCAATCTAGCCTGGCCGAACAGAACATTCAAAAATTCGTTGACATTATAGGAAGGAAAAATTTTATAGTGCATTGATATGTATTCCCATGTCTTTGATTAATTAAGCAACCAGCTGATATCCTAACCAAAGGACTTTCAAGCTCTAGATTCTAGAATGTGATCATTAACTTAGGCATCGAGAACCTCTGCTCTACAGCTTGAGGGCAACTGTTATGAGGACTAGCTGTGCCCAATCATTGAATTAATTCTTGGATCTTATGGGCTGTTGAGTATAGCTGGAAAGCAGATTCTTAAATTATTTCCTGGATTCTGCTAGCTGTAGTGATTGTCTTTCTTAGTTTTTTAGAATTTGTAATTATTTTTCTTTAATTTCTAGCATTTTACCAATTTTTTGAGCGTTGTTGATACTGGAACTAATCAAAAGAGCGGTAACGGAATCAATTTTCATTAAACAAATGACTAGGATTGCAAACACGACTCAAAACTGAAATGAAAAGTGCAACAAATGCTAAACCTTGGCCAGGGCCGGAATAGAAGATCCGAGGTCAGCGGCTGTGGTGGCGGCAAAGTTGGTTGGGAATTTTAGTGGTAGTGGAGTGGAGGATGTGGTTGGAAGGTGGGTTCTAAGTTGGCCGGTGGCTAGGAGAAGGGGGAAACATTAAGGGTTGTTCAGCAAGGAGGTAGGGAAGGAGGTGTGGTAAGCAGGTGAGTTATGGGGGAGACGGGTGGCTGGTTGGGTAGGTCAGAAGGCAGCTCATTGGGTTGGCGGCAGGAACTTGGCAAAGGGGCGACTGGCCGACAGTAAGAGCAGGTGAGGAAGAATGTAGGGACGAAATTGGAGAGGATACAACACCATTTCGGAGCAGGATACAACCGAAGCATCACCTGTTGTCGGATATAACCCTCAGAAAGGAAAACAAAGTCTTCTACAAAAATATGAAATGAAAACTCACTAGAACATAACCATAATTTAGCAAACACATACATATATAATAGCTAATAGAAAAAAAAAATGAAGGGAAGCTCCCCTTTGGGTGGCAACAGAAAAGGAGGGAGGGTTTGGCGGTAACCGAGAAGGCCAGAATCAGAATTGGTGAAAAAAAAGAGGATCGACAGGATAGGAGCGGGTGCGCCCAATCCTTCTTGATAGATTGGACGACCTGTTTAGCCTCCCTGCTGGCCCGCCAC
>NW_018164992.1:1661349-1664660 GCF_001263595.1 Phalaenopsis equestris | reverse complement strand
TGAACCGCACAGTGCAGCTCTCCTTGCGTTCCTGCATCTGAGAGCCCCTTGTTCGCGTTAGTTGCTAGTGTTGCATCGAGCCCTTTTGTATATTTTTCTATTAATTTTTCTTAACTGGCTAGTTTACGCAAAGAAACTTAAATTTTTTGTCCAGTATTCCTCTCTTTTAGCAGATGATTGTTTCCAGGTCTATTTGTGGTTATTTCTATTAATCCCTTTCTCACTATTATCTTGTCATGCAACTGCCTCTATGACTTATGATACCAATTTAAACTATGAAGCTTGGTTATGGTATTATATATTGTTGTAATTCATATGGTTTTTTCTTTAATGCTTTGCTCAGGTTATGGGCTCATTTCTCTGCTGCATATGTTATCACGGGAGTTGTATTATATCTGTTACATTCTGTAAGTCACTTTTTTTTTAAATGAATTTTTTCATATGTTTTATACTTCTAAAGATCCTTTGGAATGATAATTTTGACGCCTCTTTTTTTTTTTCATTGTCTAGATTTTCTATTAGATTAGTATAACTGGATTAGTTCGATCAATATTATTACTGCAGGCAATGTTCCTAGAGCAACTTCTGCCAATTATATGAAGGAAGATTTACATGAATACCGCTTAATTCTTATGTATTTACACATCCAGTACCTAAACTTTAATTTTTACATATATGCGACCTTACCCATGTAGGAAAAGGTGTATTTCACTTTTTAAATGTTAAAATAGTGGTATTTTTTGTCATATGAAATATTTGGGTGGTATAAATGTAAAATCCAAAATTTAGGTGTTAGATATGTAAATACATAGGAATTGAGTGGTATGTAAGTAAATGCCCCTTATAAGAATGGTCTTTAGCCATGCGCTGAATGGATGGCTTTGTGCGGTCTGCTCTTGCACTGATGACATATTATTATTTGAATTATAGAGGGTCTTTATTTAGGATCTTTGTGGCTTGATTACTTGTTCTGTACTTTTGTAAGCATGAAAAACTGATTGTGTTTACCACTATAAATTAATTATGAGTGTTTATTTATTTATTTATTTTTTTGCAGGAATACAAGTATATTTCTCTTAAAAGGCTTGAACAATTCAATGCATCCATGCCACAACCTCAACAATTTACAGTTGTTTTTAGTGGTATTCCTTCACATAGTGGGTGTTCCCTCAGTGAAACTATTGACAATTTCTTCATGGAGTACCATCCTTCGACTTACTTATCACACGTAGTTGTTCACCGAAAAAATAAGCTTCGAGGTCTCATTGTATGAATACTTTTTTTACTAATAATGAATTTTTTTAAATTTCCTCTTCACTATTAAAGAAGTAACTAGTTGTATGCTCCTATCTCCTTTTTATTCTAGCAAATATGTTGTAGAGTTTATTTAAATTTCTTGTTATTGTAAATTTTTAGTAATGTTCATCTTTTTGAGAGCCTTGTTAAATAAAAACTATAAAGTTTTTTATGAGATAGAATTATGAGATAGAATGCGCTTATTTTTTGTGCTGAAACTTCTTTATTTTGTTATTTATGTTTGTGCTGGATTTTCAGGAGAGAACTAGTTTTATAAGTAATAAAGGATTTTCTTTTTAATATTTATCTATATGTTTCAATGTTAACAAGACGACAAATACTGAGTATTATAGCGGAGTTAACCCAAAAACACTAAGAAAACCAAATATTTTTGCTGAGAAGGCAATAGGCGGTTACAACTAATACACTAAAAGGAAAATTAACTGTAGACACGACACACAAAACTCACATTATGGTTCCATTCAAGGGTGGTGGTGGTCGGTTATGGTTTGGAAGGGGTGGCAAGTGGTGGGAATGATAGTATGGGCATTGTGATGAAGTATAACAATGGTTGGAGTAGTTTTCTTGGAGTGGCAGTGAGTAGAGGGCGGATGGAGTTCTTTGTTTTCCGGATGATGACAAAAATGCAGGAAGGGTGGAGGCTGCGGGAAGCAACACAAGTAGTGGTTGGCGGCCGGTGCAGGAATACAACAAATGAACAACAACGTCGCTGCAGTAATGAAGGAAGTGGGCGAAAGACATCCGTACAACAGGAACTGTAGAAAACAACAATAGGAGATTGTTCCAAGTGACTGCAGCAGGGAAGGGGTGGTCAGAAGTAATGGGGTGGATGTGGGGCAAGGAAAGTCGGAGATGAATGCCACATTGGTAGCATAGCCGGGGCACCACTCGACCTCTGGAGGAGAATCACCTCGTCAGAACGAGATACAACAATAGCATCACTTTGCCCTGGGTGCAACTTTAGAAGGAGAAGGCTGGAGTCGCCGACAACTGTCCGGGCAAAACTCACCAAAGTTGAAAACCTAAAACACATGAATCAATCATATATGCCTTATATAATTGGGATTGGGCCTACTATTGAAAAAAAAAAAAGCTTTGCCCGGTGATAAGGTGAATTGATGGAGTTTCCCTGACTTGTTGAATTGATTTGTCAAATTGATTGGGCAAACTGTTCTAGTTGAATAAACTGATTTGAACTGACATGTCATGTTTTCTGAAAGAACCAAGTTGAAGTCGGCGGAGCGCATTTGCCAAACTATTCTCTCTGTAAGGTGAATTGATGAAGTCACCTAGACTTGCTCAATTGATTTGCTGAACTGATTGGGCGTCCATTCTGATTGAACTAACACATGTCATGTTATCCGAGTGAGCCAAGCTGAAGTCGGCAAAGCATATTTGCTGAGTTGTCCTATCAAATTGATCGAATTCAACTACCGCCTTATACTTCCTCTGATTATGCTGAAAATATTTTGATCAGGTCTCTATTTGACTTTGCCTGAGACTATGAACTTTTTCATGGGAATTTTTTAGCCATACAGTTTTGGTTTTATACGTGAAAAAAAAAAAAAACTGGTGGGTAATAATTAACAAGTATCCTTTTTAACTTTAAATAAAGAAGTAATTTATTATTTTCTCTCATGATTATGTGTTGGGGCACAGTTCTACCAATAGTAGAGGCTAGTGCACACCTGCTGCAGAAAGTTATATCATTTGAACTTTTTTTCCTTACGTGCATGCTTGACTTAAATAAAAAGACTAATGCTTATGATTAGATCCAAACATTTTGGCGAAGAGTCATTGTTATAAGTAGACTGAATTTTATATCACTACAACTTACATCTACATGTTTTCCCAAATTTTCAACAGTAGAGATTTTCTTCATTGATTTCCTATTTTTCTCAGCTGCCAGATGCATTTTTCTTATTTTCATTCCTTCCTAATTTCTTGCCTGAACTAAAATCTCCCTTTTGATTGCTCAATACTCCCATTCCTGC
>NW_018164992.1:1655885-1661318 GCF_001263595.1 Phalaenopsis equestris | reverse complement strand
TCCTGCTGATTTGAATGTTTCTTACTTACCTATTTTGCCAATAAGGTTGTGAAATTGCTTCTTGTATAGACCTTTCGTGAGTGTATGAACAACTTGTTTGGTTGTTGGAATGTTTGTCATGCAAATCTAGTCTTCATCAATCCGTTCTTAATAAAATGCTGGTCAACTTTTAAATGTTTTGTTGTCATGAAGAATGGGTTTTTTGTGATGTTGAGTTTGCTGCCTTGTTCTCATTGGAAGTCTTCACAAGAGATGAAATGTAAATTTTTTGATCTCGAACCCTCTTCGTGTGTATTGCTTTAGACATTCCAAGAACAAGGGCTCTAAATTGTGACATAGCACTAAACCTGTCAAGTAGCAATCTAGTTATTTTATTACTTCTTGTAATGAGAAGAATCCTAGCAAGTAGCAACCTAGTCATTTTATTACTTGTTGTAATGAAATTCCTTCGATGAATGCTTTTGCTGCCCAATCTGCGTTATTATGGCTTGAACTTCGAGATGTTTTTGTCTTCTTAATAGTAACCCCCTTTCATGGATGAAAATAAGCCACCGAATGAAGCAGTTGACGAAGTCAAACCTAGCAGACGAACTCAAAGATGTCGTCTAAGCCTCGTGATGCAGACGAAATTGATCATCACATATCAATTGAACGAAGACAAACGATGCAACAAAGCTGAACAAAGCAATCGACGAAGTTGAATTGGAAGAACGAGAAGCGACACGAAGCAGATGACTCGCTCGAGACGAAAAGGAGCGATGCAGACGAAGCTGAATGTTGCATATGATTAGAATGATGAATGATGACCTATTCCTGTCGTAGGATGAAGGCGAAGTAGAGAACACTGTGCGTGGCTCTGATGCCAAGTGACAGGAAAATTGTCTTTTTACTCATTCCTCAATTGAATGCTTTTGTTACATATTTATATACACTTTTATCTCTGTAGATTAGGAATATCTCTAATATTGATTAGATCTTATTACTCGTACTCTTCTAATTAGGGTACCTAATATCAATCTTCATAATAAACTAGCTTTAGATTTAGTACTTTTCATAACAATTTTGATCCCTTATTTCTGTGTATATATTTTAAATCTTTGATCACCATACAGAGTCACCAATATTGTTGGGAGTTATTGGATATATTCGATTTTATACATAATTAATTTGGTGCTCCTTTTATTTCATGCTCTTAATTGGCTTTATCATTTGGTCCATTGTCCTATGTATATTTTGAACCTCAAGCTTAGGAAATTTAGATTATTTCTATATAAACAATTGTTTGTGCATGTTAATTAGACAACTATATGTATTAATTTGATATTTATGCAATCATGGGAAGGTTATGTGCAATTATTAATAAGAAAAAAATGGCTTATTCCAACATAATATATATGCAATCATTGTGTACGTTTAATTTAGTAAATATTTATCCTTATTTTGTTTCAAGGTTTGAGATTAAGATTAACATGATTGATTTTTATTTCTGAACCTATACATCGAAATTTTTTGAAAAATATTTCTTGTAGAAATAATGATTGCGAAATCGTTCAAGTAGAATGAAACTGATCTTTTAAACATCGAGGCGGTGTGTAATGGTAGCATTTCATTAGAAACTCCAAAGTTAAGCATGCTTGTCATGGAGCACTCTTGGGATGGGTGACCTGAGAAATTGCAGCGACGGGACATAACTATGAGTCTATTTGGCCAAAGCGGACAATACTTTGATGGGCGAGAGTTTGGGCTGTCCTAAATGATATCATAGCACAACACCAGTTGGAAGATAATAACTAAGTGTCATGCAAAATAAAGTGGTACACTATGTGAGCCACCTCTTGAACCCAGGTAGGGAGAAAGTGCTAGATGGTGGGAGCCACCTCTTGAATATGTAGGGCCACTTCTAGAATGCAATCTGCTTAGTGGATGATTCTGGGATACGAGAGACTCAACTATGTAAGTAGGAAAGATTATGAAATCTATATAGTAGAATGAAGTTGAACTCTTTAAACTTTGAGGCGCCTTTTGGTGTAACGGTAAAATTTTATTAGAAACTCCAGAGTTAAGCATTTCATAGAGCACTCGGATGAGTGACCTTGGCCAAAGAGAAGAGTTTGGGCTGTCACAACGATTTCCATCAATACCGTATTCTAACTTTTTCTCTTTATCTTTCACTAAACACACTTTACACAGAGATCTATATTCGTGAGTTTGGGCTGCCTCAACGATTTCCATCATGAACATAGTTTAACATTCTCTTTTTATCTTTCACTAAATACAAACCTTACACACCAATGTGCGATATATATTCGTGAACCGCCCTTGAACTTTTCAGTGGATGCTTTGATCATATTATCTTATTTTGTCTAAAGGCTCATGAGACGTACTTTCACGAAGAGATTATGAGGCTTGCTCAAGGATTTAAGAAGTGTTTGTCAGAAAAATCCATTGATAGTGCTGATTTTACTTATAAGTATTACAATTTATCATTGAAATTTCTTACTTTAATATATTTGTGTAATTCTGTCAATATAAATGCTACTTAAAAAAAAAAAAATAGAACTTGATGAGAGCAACAAGCCCCTTACCTTTGTAGAATTTATTATTAGAAGTTGTAAATATATTATAGGTTTTGTCTCTTGTTTTTAGGCTTTGAAAAGTATAATTTGTAATATTCCCTCTCTCTTTAATTTTGTCATTAAGATATGCATTATTGCAAATAAGTCTATATCCTTCATGAGGCATAACATCTGTTGTTGTAAAAGGATCTCGTTTTTGAATTTCAGTGTATTATTTTGATACAACATTATGTGACAAGTTAAACTTATTCATCTCTTTTACAAATCTATATTTGGCTCATTTAATAGATGTAATTATTGTTTTGATTATTTTGTCTTCAGAGAGATACTGAGAAAATATATAAAAGACTCGGTCATCTAAAATCGAGGAGTTATAATTCACCAGACTCTGGACAACGAGATGGTTTCTTTGGTTTGTTCGGGAAAAGGAAGAATTTAACAGAACATTATTCCAGGAGGTTGGAAGATCTAGAAGAGAATGTGAGACTACATCAATCTAGTTCTTCTGCAACTGTAGAGGTACATAGAGTAATTGATATTGATCTGAAACTTGAATTTCTTTTTTTATGGATTTTTGCACTGTTTTATACCTTTTTATTTTATTATTATATTAAGATCACTAAACACCATGTCATTAGTTCATTGCTAATTTTTTAAACGGTTTGTTAGTAACCGGTAATTCTTAGGAGTTGATTTATTTTTCGTTCTATCTAAGAATCTTAGAATTCTGAGACTTTTAGTTGTTTATGGCATGAACACAGTTCTTCTTATATATTTAAAGACTTTCTTCTTCTTTTTTAGATTTTCATCCTAAATTGAATACGAATAATTTTAGGGGCATTTACATACATACCTTATAATTCTGATGTAATTACAAATCTGACACCTAAACTTTCATATTTACATACATTCCATTAAAATCCTTAGCATCACATAAAAAAATACCACACTTACTAACTTTTTAAAAGTAAAATATGCCTTCTCATGCATTTTTTTTGTGACACCAAAGTGTTACAAGTGTAAATCTTCAACTTTGGGTGTTATACATGTAAATACAAAAAAATTGTATGGTATGTATGTAAGTTGTCCCATTTTTTTAAGATGATTTTTCTCTTCATTTAGATGGGAGACTTGTTTTTTTAGAAAAACTTTTTTTTTGCCAATTTTTTTATTGATTTTCTCATTTTTCTTTTTCTTCAATGTAATCCTTACCCCATTTATCACCAAACTGCACTTATATAAATCTTCTACACTTAATCCCTCCAGCTTGTATTAATATTTTTGTTTTTTGATCCCTTTCTTTAAAACAACCTTGTAAGCCTCTTCTCCAGGACACTCCCAACCTCAGAATTAATACCTTCCATCAAATCTCTCTCATCCACAAGCCAGAGACTACAATTTTAATGAGCTTGAGCCTATTGACCTCCACATCTCTCCACATATAACAACTCTTATCACTCGTCAGTGTTTGAGCTTGGCTTACTTTAGGTCAGTGACCTAGAGCCAAAAGTCCCAACACTAGGTGACCCGTGTATAATAAAATTCCTCTCATACAAATAATTCCGGTCTTCCCTCTTTTGATAACTTTCTCGTGCACAAGTACAATAGAATAGTTTAATTGTTTTTGATCTATCGTTAGATTGAATCAAAGACTTCACATCATCAATTTTTAGTTCGATTTGGTTTTGAAGACCATCCCTTTGCTTGATCATTGGTGCATCATTGCGTTTCCTTCATTAATGTTTGATATGAATGAATGGAGTGATGGCTTTTCACAAAGGACTATATATGATCAAAAGTTTGATGATGACTTCTGTAGTTTATTTACAAAAATCCTTTATATGAAAAACCTAACCATATTTTAGGTAGTTTTGGTTTCCGATTTGAGAAATTTACATATGTTGATGTGGAGCTGTAGTTTATTTACAAAGATCCTTTATATGAAAAACCTAACCATATTTTAAGTAGTTTTGGTTTCCGATTTGAGAAATTTACATTTGTTGATGTGGGGCTGCTTCTATGACAGACCCTTGTTCAACAAGGGAGCTTCCAATTCCCTGTTGAACTGGCCGACACTAATTAGGGCTAGGAGGATGACTGCTTCCTTTTCCTTCTTTCTAGTTATCTTAGTTTATTATAAAAATGTTGTTACTTAGTTTTAAGGTTCATTTTTTTGTTGTTTGAGAATTATGTCCAGCTTGCCTTCAGTGGCAGTTTTTTGGGTCTAGGGCTGTATTCAAAGGCGAGAATGTACTCCGATTATAACTTATCCGAGGTGTTGACCATCTTCATGGGTCCAAGTGGTGCTTCGATTGTAGCTCGATTCCGCAGGGATATTGGTCCTTCCTAATTTCCCTCCGTAATCTTCCCTTAAGCTTACATGCATCCAACATAGCTGCCAATCTAACTGTTCCACCCGCAAACCGTCCTACAACCACCTTCAATAACGCAAACCTTCACTTTTCCTTTCCCCCTAACTGCTCCACTCACAAAACTGCCTACAACCACTCTTACTACCTCACACTTGCATAGGCTGTCTCCCCCCCCCCCCCCCCCCCGGGTTCACGCCTCCCTCTCAATCGTGACTCCTATAGTAGTAGTAGCCACAACCCTCCTCGCTATTACAACCACAACAACAAACAACTCCCCACCTACACCCCTTGTTGACCTCAATTTTTGTGAGGTCTAGTCTTCCGTTTAGGGTTTAGGATCTAGCCTTAGGAATCTCCCTTCGACTATCTTAGAACCTTAGAAGTGGGACCCGCCTCGTTTTAGTTCGACCCGCTTCCGTCCTCTTCTGGAGTTTCGCGTGTGTGGTATCAACTTCTAGCACTTAGAAGGATGAAACCAACATGAG
>NW_018164992.1:1651293-1652482 GCF_001263595.1 Phalaenopsis equestris | reverse complement strand
AGCCTTCGTGGATCCTCGAGAATAAATATATCTGAGCCTAGTCCCATACGAGTGCTTGCGGTCCCCCTCACTTGTAATTTTCTTTTGTTTTATCGAAGTTTTGGGACGGAGCACTCGTGTTACTTTTCTTTTCTTTCGGGATTTCCCCAGGAGTTTTGAGGACTTTCTTTTACTTGAGTCTCTTTCGTTGATTTTCTCGAGTTCCTCCGCTTTTCTTCGGGTTTCCTGGACGACGTTTCTTTCGGGATTTACTTTTTGAGATGCATTTAGGTTTGCTATGTTTAAGGGACAGCGGATCTCACAGGCATACAGGTTTGCTTTACATTTTACAGTACTTAATTTTCCTGTTTCAACCTGCTACTGCTCTTCTTATACTGCATGTTACACTTGTCATGTTTCTACCTATTGTTCTCCCTGTATAGCATGTTACACTTGTCTTGTTTCTACCTGCTACTGTCTTTCATGTATAGCTTGTTGTACTGCTCCTGTTTTCTGCCTACTACTGTTTCACTTGCATGCTACTGTTCATTTCTGTATTGCACACTTTACATTTTATAACTTTAAACATGTTTACCCTTTTTACATAGGATGTTTAGAGGACTACAATCATAGGGCCGTTTGATTTAACACTATAACTGGACACCCTAGAAAACTTAAACTCGTCATGGTAAGGCGCTTGGAGCTAGCGCAGTGGGCAGCACGGCCATCTTCAACAGCAGAACACGTCTTCCTCAGCAAAACCTTTTCTTTTTCCTAGAAATTAAACAACAATCCATAGGTTTTCGAGGTTGTTAATCCATAGGTTTTTGAGGTTGTTTGCGTAGCGCAACAACATAAATCCTCCACTTTTTTCTTTAGGCATTCGTATAGCTCTGCCGTACGATTTAAGCCCTAAACTCGTTCTAGGTTCCGAGGTTGTCGTCCGATACGACGTAAACCCTCATATCTTCTAGGCAATTTGAGTGACCCTGTTACGCAAATATAAGCCCTGATTAAATAAAATTGGCAGGATGAAACACTTTAATAATTTCTTTTCAAAATTGGAGCCAAACCATAGGATAGACTGGGAAGTCACTGAGGTTCTCAGATTCTGTGGCCTCCCCTAGTTCCTCTTCATTTGAATTCCTCAACAATGTTCCAGATTTGAGCTTTTCCCCCTTTGCACCTCTTTGTCCGATTTCGTTGTAAA